>NW_027099460.1:0-304940 GCF_031753505.1 Anomalospiza imberbis | reverse complement strand
TCCCCCAGCTGGGTTTGGGGTGCTGCTACCAACACCCCTGACCCACAGCGTGTCAGGTCGTGTTCTGACTCTGTCAGCAGTTTGGTTGTTTTGTTTGTTTGTATTATTGCAGTTATCTTTTAAGTTTTTCTAGTAAAGAACTGTTATGCCTATTCCCATATCTTTGCCTGAGAGCCTTTTAATTTCAAAATTATAATAATTTGGAGGAGGGGGTTTACATTTTCCATTTCCAGGAAGGCTCCTGCCTTCCTTAGCAGACACCTGTCTTTTCAAACCAAGACAGATTTTGGTGCCCAACCTGCAGCCCGAGGGCATCGAGAGGAAAAGGGAATAACAGTTCTTGAGGAACCTAATTTTTGTGTGCTGCTATAGAAACCTCGTTAAGCGACACCATGTGGTCCAGCTTACCCTGGTTTGGGTAGCAGCACATGGTTGTGGCTGTGCCAGCGCCCCCACCGACCTCCAGCCCTGGGAACCTGGAGCAAGCGGAAACCACAACTTTGCAAATGCTACCTGTGCCCTTAGCAAATGGAAAGAGAACTGGGGTGTGAAAAATAAAGCTTGTTTATTTTCAGAAAAACAGCAAAGAAAACACAGAACACATTTACATTGTAAGAATATTTGTAACAACAACTATCTATGGATCGTATATACCCAAGAACATATCTAACAAAAGTCTATGAAACGTATTTACAGAAGCCAAAAAGAAGCCCTAAAACCTATGGCCTAAAGACAACAACAAACTCTACAACGTATGTACAAAAGGGTGGCATCTCTGTCCGGGATCTCCATCGGTCCTTGAGGAAAAGCAAGAGGCACAGTCACTCCAATCAGGCAGAGAGGGCTCTTCCATGTGCCCCCAGGCTGGCCCAGCAAGCGCAGCACAGGCTGGGGATGGCCACCAGAACCCAATGCACCGGGTCCCACATCCCTGAGCAGGACCGCCCAGCCCAGTCCCAGCCTGGCAGCAGGGGACCCGCTCTGCCTGTGGGGACCACATGCCTGTCCTGCTGCTGGGATTGGTCTTCATCCCAAGATCATGGCCTCTTCCTCATCTTTCTCATCAATGTCCATGTCCTCAAGGTACTCTTCCATTTCCACGTCCATCTCCTCTTCCACATCTACCTCCATCTCTTCCTCTCCAGTCTCTTCTCCATCCACTTCCATCTCCTCCTCTGTATCCATCTGCATGTCCACCTCCATCTCTTCCTCTCCACTCTCTTCTCCATCCACTTCCATCTCCTCCTCTGTATCCATCTGCATGTCCACCTCCATCTCTTCCTCTCCACTCTCTTCTCCATCCACTTCCATCTCCTCCTCAGTATCAATCTCCATGTCCACCTCCATCTCTTCGTCTCCACTCTCTTCCCCATCCACTTCCATCTCCTCCTCGGTATCAATCTCCATGTCCACCTCCATCTCTTCGTCTCCACTCTCTTCCCCATCCACTTCCATCTCCTCCTCGGTATCAATCTCCATGTCCACCTCCATCTCGTCCTCTCTGTCTGTGACAGCCTGCAGAGGTAGCAACACCTCAGAGTAGGGTCCCTGTCCCACCCCATCCCCACAGAACTCCAGCCCAGCCGGGCAGCTGGGGGGTGTCCACCTCCATGGAATGGCACCGTACCTTCCTCAGGACAAATGTGAGCATCCTGCAAGGGACGGATGACAAAATCCAGGCAACAGAGAGCTTTCAGGACTGATGGGAGCATCAGGGCGCAGGTGACGAGAAGGGTGACAGGGAGCATGGTGAAGGGTGAGCTGGCACGAGGGCTGGCACAGGGTGGGCTGACACAAGGGCCAGTGGTTGTGTTGTGCTCTTTGCTGGACGCTGGAGGTTCCATCTGGAACATCACATCTGTGACATCACAGTGGATCTAAAGAGCATCTTGTTCCGAGCTGAGCAATCTTCCCCAGCCCATGCTGCTCACAGCCCTGTTGCCAAGGATGGGGCATCCACAGCCTGGGCCAGTGCCTCAGCAGCCTCAGTGTAAAAGAGCAGCTTCCTCAGATCCAACTTCAGTCAGCCTCCTGCAGTTGAAAGCCATCCCCCCTTGTCCTGTTGCCACGGGCCCGGCTGAACACTGTCCCCGTCTTTCCTGTGGGACCCTTCCAGTCCTGCAGAGCTGCAGTGAGGCCTCCCCAGTGTCTCCTCTTTCCAGGCTGAGCATCCCCAGCCCCACTTGGACGGCAGTCAGGTAGATCAGGGGGAGTCAAGGCTGAAGTCAAACAGCATCAGGAACTGAGAGGTGGAAGCTTTAGGCCCAGGTTTGCCTCTATAATAACAGTGGAGGGGAAGATGGTGGGACACTGGCTCTGTTCTAACCGGTGAATATTTTCTTTTTTTTTTTTTCCTTCTTTTCTGTCATGTTGATGCAGGTGTTGCTGTTTGCAAGGAAGCTTGGCACAATATCCATTGTCTTCTCCATTTGTGAAACACCGAGCAGAGTCTGGGCACGCTGATGATGCAGAGCAAAACCTGCAAATACACCGGTGATCCTGAGCCTGGAGGATGCAGCTAAACCCGGCCAAAAATAATTTCTGGAAAGTCAAGCCTGGTTTACATTTTCTTGAGTTTGGCTATTCCTGAACCGGGGGAGGGGGGCTTCTTCTGGGGAGGGGGGTACCACAGGGGTTCCCCTCCCCCGTTTTTGGGGGGTCTCCCATGGTGCCCCCTCCCCAAAAAAGCTCCGCGGGCCCCCTGAAGTGGCTCCTGTTCCACCGGCCGGTGCCCCCTGATCCAGGACGGCCCACGGTGAGTCTGGGGGGCTCTGGGGGGATTTTGGGGGGATTTTGGCGGCATTTATGGGCTTTGGGGGATTTTGTTGGGAGATTAGGGGAATTATTGGATTTTGGAGAGAATTACTGGGTTTGTGGGGTTATGGGGGTTTTGTGGGATTGATGATTTTGGATTTTGGGGATTTTTTTAGGGTTTTGGGGTGGTTATTTCTTGGGGGGTTTATTGAAATTTTTGGGAGGTTTTTTTTTTTTTTTTTTTTTTTAATTTTGGTGTGTTCCACTGGGATTTTGTGGGATTCTTTGGTGTTTAGGAGTTTTTTATTGGGATTTTTGGGGGATTTTGGGGGGGTTTCAGAGGAATTCTGGGGGGCTTTGGAGTTGTCCCAGGGTTTGGGGAAGGGCCGAGAGGCACCAAAATCTGCTTTAAACCCTGAAAGTCCCAATAAACCCATGAAATCGCAATTAAATTTCACAAATTCCCATTAGAACACCCTCGAATCCCAATAAAAGCTCACAAAATCCCAATTAAACCCCACAAATCCCCCCCAAAAAATGTCTCCAAAACCACAAGAAGCCCCACAAAATCCTCACGAGACCCAAAGAAATCTTGGCAACACCCAAAAAAAACCCACAAACCCCCCCCAAATCCCCACTAAAATTCCTAAAAAAACCCAAATCCCCAAAGAATCCACTAAATGCCCCCACAATTCCAATAAAATGCCTCCAAATCCCCTAAAAATCCCAATAAACCCCAGAAATAATTCCAGAGGATCCCACAAAATCCCCACAAAATCCCAGTAAAACTTCCAAAATTCAAAAGAAAACACAAAAAATTTCAATTAACCCCCAAATACCCCCAGGAAAACAACTTCCCACTCAAAGCACCAATAAAGCCCCTCAAAATCCAAACTCCCCAAAATCCCCCAACTGCCTCCAAACCCAATAACTCTCCCCAAAAACCCCAACAATTCTCCGTAAACCCCCAACACGATTCCCCAAAGCCCAAAAAAGCCCCAAATGCCAAACCCCTCCCGAGCCCTCCCTGGTCCCTCCCGGTCCCGCCCAGGCCCGTCCGGGGCCGCGGCCAAAACTGCCCGGAGCGAGAGCGGAGGTCCCGGAGCGACCCCGGAGCCGATCCCGGGCTCGGCCTCGGGCTCGGCCCCCTTTGGGGGATTTGGGGCCGAACCGGGCAGGTTTAGGGTGGGCTTCAGATCCCTTGCGGGGATCCCGAGCCTTTTCGGGTGGATTTTCAGCCCCTGTGGCTGATTTGAGGCCGAATCTGGTGGGGGTTTAGGGGGGATTTCAGACCCCGTTGGATGATTTTAGGCCCATGGGGGTGGGGCTGGGGCCCATTTGGGTGAGTTTAGGAAAAACTGGGCCCATATGGGTGAATCCTAATCCTGTGTGGGTGATTTTAGGTCCCTTTTTTGGGTGTTTTGGGCCCGTTTAAGTAGGGTTTTTTGCTTCTTTGGGCAATTTTAGTTTGAACCAAGCCTTTTTAGGGTGATTTTAGGTCTTCTTGTGTTGGTGTCAGGGACATTTTGGTGATTTTAGATACCTTTGGATGATTTTAGGCTGGACCAGATACTTTCAGGGTGGATTTTAGTCACATTTGAAAGATTTACAGGTGATGTTAAGCCATTTCTTGAGGGCTATAAAACACCTGGGGCAGTTTTAAGCCCCTTTGGTTGGATTTTAGAGCCCTTTGGATACTTTTAATCCCATTTGGCTGATGTCAGGCCGAACCATGTGGATGTAGGCTGCATTTGATGCCTTTTGGGTGATTTTGGGTCAAACCGGGCTTTTTTAGGACAGTGCGTCCCCTTGGCCCCGGCCCTTTCCCTTCACGGTTCCGCCCTTTCCTCGCTCCTTTCCCCTCACGGTTCAGGATCTGGGAGCGGGGGAGGAGGAGGAGGGAGGGAGGAAGAGGCGCAGCGGCAGCAGGGAGCAGCCGGAGGAGAGGAGGGAAGGAATCGCGTGGCCCTGGCGCTGCCTGAGCTCGCAGCACCCCGGGAGCATCGCCCCCATCCCGCAGGTGGCCCGGGGAGGGGGAGCTCGGCCCAAATATCCTGGGGGGTGCCTGAGTTTGGGATTTTTTTGGGGGGATGTTTGGAGCTGGCAGGGCTCCAAAGCTGAGCCGAAGATCCAGGGATCAGATCCAGGCCCTGCTGCTGCTCCCTCGGGATCAGCCCCACTTTGGTGTTGCTGTCAGGGCCAGCAGAAGCGGTGGCTGGAGCAGCGGGTGCTGACGGTGCCCCAAGCCCCGGGGCTGGAGGGGTCCCTGGGCTGGGGCTGGCAGGGAGCTGCTCCAGCCCGGAGTGCACTGCTGAGTGCTGTGCTCTGGGGCTGGGGCTCCCCGCACAGGGGACTGGACTGGTGTGCCACAGGAGACAGAGAAGCTGCAGCTTCAGCATAACTGAGGTGGGTGCGTGGGCTGGGAAGAGTGGGGAGGCTCAAGGGGATTCACTGAGCTCATCCTCCTGCAAGGACGAGGAAAAGGGAGTGTGGGAACTCAGCAGTGAGGAGAGCTGAGGGCTGGAGAGCAGCTCTGAATGACACTAAAATCCCACTGGAGCTCTGAGACATTGCTGCTCCTCAGCCAGTGACAGGATGAGTCCCTAAGCCTGGGGCTCGGCCTTCCTCATGGTGAGGGGCACCAAGGAAGGCGACAGTGTGATGGAGACTGCCATGGGCTGGGAACTCACTGGGGGACAAGAGGGAGCAGTTGGGAAGTAAAAGGCAGGTGGGGGAGAGAACAGTTCAGAGAAGGGCTGAGCTACAGCTTGAGCAAGCTGCAAAATGTCATTTGGGGTCATCGCAGATTGATTTCATTTCAGAAGTTATTGAACAAGTTTAATTTTTGGGTGGTGTCATGTTTGTCCTTGGAGGTGTACACTCTGCACACTTGAGCTGTGTTGCTGAAATGCTCCAGCAGGTCTGTGCTGCAGGTCACCCCATTTCTTCTCTGGCTGATTGCGGCCCGGTGCTGAGCTCCAGCAGAGCCCTGGCAGAGCCCAGAGCAGCCTCAGCACCCGCAGAGCCCGGCTGCAAGGAGAGAAACCAGAAAGCGCCCGTCAGCTGAAGGCTCCTGTCCCCTTGTCCCAGCCGCCCGCGGTGCCCAGGCCATGCTGGCCGTGCCCAGAGCTGTGCCCAGAGCTGCCCATCCCTGCTGCCTTTGGGAGCAGAGCAGGAGGGCAGGACATGTGCCCAGCCTGCAGCCAGCCACGGCACATCCAGCCCTCAGCAGCTGCCCAGAGCAGGATGCTCCTGTGCTCGCTGCCATCTCCCCAAAGCTCTGATCCCACCATGCCAAGCAGACAAGACCCACATCACGCTGGAAGAAAAGCTGGTCCCAAACGATGTCCTCAGCCTTCTCCAAGGGCACGGCCCATCCACGCCACAGCTGCTCCCAAGCACTTCCCCATCCAGACTGGACCCCACCTGGAAAGCTTCCTCTAGAAAAACACACAACAAATTATTGAAAATAGATTACAGACAAAAAGGGGAACAAGAAAAAAGGTCAAAAATCTTATCTCTGTCAGGGGCTTGAGGAAGGCCCAACCCCTGAATGCCAGGGAAAAACCCACCCACAGGTGAGGGAAGCCCAGGCCTTTCTCCCTTCCCCCCTGCACTGCCCCCCAAAATAACGGTGATCCCAAGCAAACAGGGGCAGTGGAGCAGCCCAAGCCCTTCCTTGCCTGCAAAGCAAAGCAGCCCCTGCACAGGTTCTGGAGTCCCACCTCTGCTCCCACCATGGGGGTTTGTTTGTGTCAGGCTGGCTACCCCAGCCCCAGCCTGGGGCACGGTGGGTGCTGGGGCTGTTGGCAGGGCCAGGAGCCCACTCCCATTTCATCAGCACCCCAGCCCATCCCCCCAGCCCTGCCAAAAGCAGCCTGGCAGCCGACTGAAGGATCAGCTGCCTCCGCCCCAGCAAAGGGGGGAACCTTTGGTTCCTGGCCAGGCTGTGCAATGCCCAAATCTGGGAGCATCCCCCTGCGTGTGGACTCATCTGCACATTCCCTGTGCAGCCTGGCTTTGGAGAAGGTGCCAGAATCAAAGTCCATCATCCTCAGCTGCCGGTGACCAGGTGGAGGAAGAGGTTGTCATCCTTGATGTCATCCTCCGTGTCCCCAGCAGCAGCAGCCCCACCTGGTACAGCTTCTCCAGGGGCTCCTTCTCCTTCCCTGGGGTGAGCCCAGGCTGTCAGGGTTCTGCCCAGGGCCCCAGCTGTCAGGGAACCAGGACAAGCAAAACCAGCTCGGATGGTGGCCACCAGTGCTAGGCAGAGCAGCTGAGCTCCAGTACAAGGGCTGCGTGTTCCCATCTGATGACCCCTGGGCAGTGACACAGGCAGGACAAAATGTCTGCGTTCCTTTGCTTCTCATTGCCAAGGCATGTGTGGAGCTGTAACTTACCAGGGCCTTGCATCAAAGCGTGCCTGTGGCTCTCTCCCTTCTTCTAGGGCAGATCAATATCCTGCAGCCAGGGATCACAGAACAGCTCTTCTAAAGAGGGCCTGTCCAAGTCCAGCATGGATAAACACCGCCTGATCAGATCTTGGCACTCTGGGCAGAGAAACCAGAAACCGCCGGTCAGTTGGAGAAGGCTCCTGTTGGCTTTGCCCCACTATTCCCGTGCCCAGGCCATGCTGGATGTGCTCAGAGCTGGGCCTAAACGTCCCCATCAATTCCCTGTTTTGGAGGAGAGCAGGAGAGCAGGACATGTGCCACCTCCTCAGCAGCTGCCAGAGCGGGATGCTGACGAGCTGCTGCTGTCTCCCAGCACTGGTATTGCCCCCGTGGCCAGAGATGAGGATCCACCTTGAGAGAGCCGTTGTGGCAGCGAGAGTTGATGGTCCCAGCTGATGTTCTGGCTCCTCCTGAAAGGGTGCTCCCCGCAGACCATCTGGTGCAGCAGGATGCCCAGGGACCAGATGGTAGCTGGCTTGCCGTAGTACCAGCCAAACTGGGTCCATTCTGGTGGGCTGTATGACCGTGTTCCTATGGAATACAGATGGGGTTCATCAGGGGGACGCTGCTGCTCCCTGAGCCTGGCCCCAGCATCCCTGGGTGTGTGGGGGCTGCCCCAGTGGCACACGGGGTGACCGCTGCCCTCTCGCCAGCACCTGGGACTTGTGTACAGACTCGGGGATGGAAAAGAAGCCACTGGTGCTGGAAGAGGGCAGCAGAAGTCCTGTCAAGGCCCAACCATGACGGGAAAAAACCCACTCATTGCTTGGGAAAACCATGCCCTCATCCTCCCTGCCTGCACTGCCCCAAAAACATTATGAATCCAAACCAAACCAGGTGAGTGGAGCAGTCCAAGCCCTTTGTCACCTGCACACCAAACCGGCTGGGACACAGGTTCCGGCCCCCCTCTCTGCTACCCCCACCCACGGGTGTTTTGTCAGGCTGGCTGCCCCAGCCCCAGCCCCAGTCCTGGGCAGAGTGGTGGGCAAAGGCTGCCAGCAGGGCTGGAAGCTGGCTCCCCACCCAGCCCTGCTCAAAAGCAACTCAGCTGAAATCTCAGTGCCATGAAGGGCAGCAAAAGGGAGAATCCCCGCTGCCACACCCAGCTTGGGCTGTGAGGTGTTGGGCCATGAGATGACGGGACTGAGAGCACACCCCTGCGTGGCCTCACCTGCAAAACGAGTGAAGGCTGTGTCTTGCAGGGAGGTGCCGCAGCCAAAGTCAATCAGTTTGGCCTGCCCGGTGGCCAGGTCAACCAGGATGTTCTCTGGTTTGATGTCTCTGTGCAGGACCCCGCAGCTGGTGCAGTGCCGCACGGCCTCCAGCACCTGGCGGAACAGCTCCCGCGCCAAGTCCTCAGACAGGAGCCCCCGTTCCTGAATGAAATGGTGCAGGTCCTGGCAGCTCTCCGGGCGTTCCAGCACCATCAAGACGTCACTGGGGAGCTCCTTCCACTCCAGCAGCTGGACGACACCGGGGAAGCCAGTGGACACCTTGGCCAGCAGCACGACCTCCAGGGGTGCGCTGGTGCCGTCGGGCTGCAGGAGGAGCGCGATGCTGTCAGTGGGGCTGATGCCGTGCCGGGGGTCGGGAACCCCTCACCCGGCCCGGGATGCTCTGCGCCTTGCGCTGGCCCCACGCCTGCTCTCCCTCGAGGTGTCCTGGTGGCTTCCACCCTGCCGGGCCTCGGCTCACCCCCGCCCAGCTTCTGCCGCTGGCCCCGCTCACTCACCAGCTCGCCCCAGTGCCGGACGCGGTTCCTTGGCACCCTTTTGATGGCCACCTGCAAGCCAAGAGCAGCAGCGGGCTGAGCTCGCCACCTGCCCTGCCCAGCCCCATCCTCCCCCTCCTTCCCTCCTCCTCCACCTCCTCCTCCTCCTTCTTCCCCTCCTACCCCTCCTCCTCCTCCTCCTTTCCTTCCTTCTTCTCCTCCTCCTCCCCCTCCTTCCCTTCCTCCTCCACCTCCTCCTCCTCCTCCTCCTCCGCCCCCTCCTCCTGTGCCCGCCGCCGGCCCCGCCGCTCACCGGGGCGCCGTCCGAGAGCCGCGTGGCTGCGAAGACGCTGCCGAAGCCGCCTCTGCCCAGCAGCGAACCCAGCCGGTACCGCTCCTTCAGGCCCTGCTGCGACTTCCCTGCGGGCGGGACGCGGCTGTCAGCGCTCGGCCCGGGGCCAGGAGCGGCCCCCGAGCACCCCCCGAGCGCCCCGGGCCAGCCCCCCCGAGGCGTTCTGTCCCTGGAACGGGACAGCGGCGGCTCGGGGCCGGCGGCCGCGGTGCCGAGCGGCGGAGCTCGGGCCGGGGAAGCCGCAGCGGGGGCGGCGGGAGCGGCCGCGCCGCGTGTGTCCTCCGTGGGGCCCGGGAGGAGCCGGGGCCGGGGCCGGGACTGGAGCCCACGTCGGGGCCGGGGCCGGGCTCGGGCCAGGCGGAGCCAGAGGGCGGCGATGCCGCCCCCGCCCCAGGCACTGATGCCCGCCCAGCAGCGCCACCGCCAGCACGCCCAGAGCCGGGCGGAGGCGAGACCCCGGCGGGACGGCCGGGGACGGGGACGGGAACCGGGGCGGGGACGGGGCCGGTGACGGGCTGGGGACATGGCCCAGGCCAGCAGGGGAGAGGGAGACTGGGAGAGGAGGGGACACCGTGAAAGGGAGAGCAGGAGAGGGTGCGGGACAGCGGGAGAGGGAGAGGAGTGCGAGGGGGTCGATAGACTATCTGCTTTCGCTGCTGCCGCTGCTGCCGCTGCTGCCGCTGCTGCTGCCGCTGCAACTGAAGCTCCGGGGCCGTTTGTCCCCGTGTCCGTTTTTCCGTTGCCCGCTCGCCCCCGCGCCCAGCCCCCCGCTCCCCAGGGGCAGCCCCTGAGCCTGTCCAAACACGGGAACTTTGCCCTGTTCAGCCCAGACCCAGAGTCTGGACTCCTGCACAGGGGCATAGGTATCCCCTTGAGCGCTGCTGTGCCTTGTCCCCGCTGAGGATCAAACCCTATCGGAGCACATTCCCTGAATGCAGAATTTGTACCTTACCCAGGCACTGCACTTACCTCTCCAGCAATGATTAAAAAAAAAAAAAACAAAAACAAAAAAAAACCAAAAGAAAACAACAACAACAACAAAAAAAAAAAAACAAACCAAAAAACCAAAAAAAACCCCAAAAAAAACCACAAAAAAATCAAAACGAAAATGGGGAAGGCAAACTGTGAAACTGTGTGTAGCTCATGGTATTTTACAGGGTCTAAAATTCGCCAAGTAATGAATCTTAGAGATGAGATCTATTTGGATTAAGGGGATGGAGCAGTAGTTCAAGATGGAAAAGAGGAGCATAAAAAAAACAGAGAAAAACATCTTCAGTTGTTTCTTGCCATTTTCATTTCATTCCTTAAAAGCTGTTTCAGTTTTCCCAGAATCTTCTCCACACTCCTGTTTGCTCTTTCCAAGAACCTTTCCTGGAGAACGAGGTGCAGCTTCTGTCACAAGATGTGCCACCAGCTGCACTTTCTCTTGGCTTTCCACAACGTGTGTGCAGCTCAACTCTTGCAGCATAGCAGGGCAAATGTTTGAAGGATTTGACAGCTTGTTCTTTCTTTTCCTTGTGGGCTGGGCAGTTGTGCCATTGGTAAGGTTTTCATTGTTACTGTTTTACCCTAAGAAACCATGAGGGGCTACCAGGAATTGTCAGGGAATGCAAGCCGGACTGAATGCAGAGAAAGAATCTGCAGAGCCTGCAGCCAGAAATGGAGAGCTGTGTGATAATCATTGCAACATCCCCATGGGCATCTTGAAAGTGATCTAGAAGATGAAAATGCTCTGGCAGAGGGCATTTGTTTCTGAGTTCAGTGTAGAGGATTCCACATCTAGTGCATTGGTTCATAAATCAAGAGTTCAGTCAGTTCATGGAAAGCACCAGAACAAGCTGGAACTCTCAGCCTTAAACACTTCAGTTGTTCAGGGACCCCCCAGGACTTTGGGGGTCCCCCTGACCTGTCTGTGCACCCTCAGATTTCTTCCACAGCCCCCTGTGATGGTGGGGGTGGGGGCCGAGTGCTGGTGCCCCCCTGCCTGCAGCAGATCCAACAGTGAGGGGAGTTTGGGGGGGTCCCTGAGCATTTGGGGTCCCCTGGGTTTTGGGGTGACCCCCGGGTCCCCCAGGATCTCCCTGAACACGCTGACGCTGCCCGTGCGCAGTGAGAAGGTTCATACCCGGCACGGGGTCCCAGCTCAGTCACCGGCATCGCCCAGGAACCCCCAAACCCTCCTGGGACCCCCAAACCCCCCGGGACACCTCGACCTCCCCGGGACCCCAAAACCATCCCTGGGCCGTCCAAAAACTCCCCAAGACCGCAAAAACCCCACACAGACACCCCCCAAACCCTCCCAGGACATCAAAATTCCCACAAGACCTCCCAGCACGCCCCAGACCCCCCTGAGAAGGTTCGGTCCTGGCAGGGGTTCCCCATCTCTGTCACCAGCAGGTACCCCAAACCAGCCTTGGGTTCGCCCTGGGATTGCCCAATCCCCCCCTTTGGGAATCCCTAAAACCCCCCTGGGAATCCCCCCAAAATCCACCAGGACCCGAAAAAGCCTGGAGATAGACAAAACCCCCCCAGGAATTCTTCAGGGAAGTTTATACTCAGCACGGGGTCCCCATCACCATCATTGGCATCACCCGGGTACCCCCAGATCCTCTCGGGACTCCCAAACCCTCCTGGGACCCCCAAACCCTCCCAGGTACCCCTAAATCCTCCCAGGACTCCCAACCCTCCCCGGGCTCCGCTGCCGGAATCAGCAGGAGTGGTGTTGGCCTCTTCAGGGGAGTTAGAGTGGGACCCGACCAGAGCGGGGGCCCTTAAACCCCAAAAATCCACCCTGGGGGGCAAAACATCCCCTACAGCGGCTTGGAGTGAGTCCCCCAGAAAAATGTCACTTAAAGCCGTCATGATCACCCCTGAAAAGGGGCTTGTGGGGCTGTGGCCCCACAAACACCTGAAAATGGGGAGGAAAAAACACCCTTGAAATGGTGAGGTCCCCCCAAAAATCCTTAAAAAGAGAAAAACTCCTCTTCAGAGGGGCCTGAAGACCCTTCAGGGCCCTCGAGGAGGGACAAGATCCCCTCCTCTGCTGGGGCCTCTCTGAGCCGGGAGCTCTCCCGTTGGCTGCCCTCGGGGGAACCCCGAACGACGGCGGCTCCTGGGCTGAGCCCCCCTCAGCCGGGGCTGCGGAGGGAACTGGGGGGCCTGGGACGGGGCCTGGGGGTCCTGGGGTGACCTGGGGGAGCCTCAGTGGGTCCCACCTCCCCCTGCGCCCCCTCTCCCACCCCCTTCCAATTGTTCCCCCCAAACCTCCGCTCCCCCAGCTGGGTTTGGGGTGCTGCTACCAACACCCTGACCCACAGCGTGTCAGGTCGTGTTCTGACTCTGTCAGCAGTTTGGTTGTTTTGTTTGTTTGTATTATTGCAGTTATCTTTTAAGTTTTTCTAGTAAAGAACTGTTATTCCTATTCCCATATCTTTGCCTGAGAGCCTTTTACTTTCAAAATTATAATAATTTGGAGGGAGGGGGTTTACATTTTCCATTTCCAGGAAGGCTCCTGCCTTCCTTAGCAGACACCTGTCTTTTCAAACCAAGACAGATTTTGGTGCCCAACCTGCAGCCCGAGGGCATCGAGAGGAAAAGGGAATAACAGTTCTTGAGGAACCTAATTTTTGTGTGCTGCTATAGAAACCTCGTTAAGCGACACCATGTGGTCCAGCTTACCCTGGTTTGGGTAGCAGCACATGGTTGTGGCTGTGCCAGCGCCCCCACCGACCTCCAGCCCTGGGAACCTGGAGCAAGCGGAAACCACAACTTTGCAAATGCTACCTGTGCCCTTAGCAAATGGAAAGAGAACTGGGGTGTGAAAAATAAAGCTTGTTTATTTTCAGAAAAACAGCAAAGAAAACACAGAACACATTTACATTGTAAGAATATTTGTAACAACAACTATCTATGGATCGTATATACCCAAGAACATATCTAACAAAAGTCTATGAAACGTATTTACAGAAGCCAAAAAGAAGCCCTAAAACCTATGGCCTAAAGACAACAACAAACTCTACAACGTATGTACAAAAGGGTGGCATCTCTGTCCGGGATCTCCATCGGTCCTTGAGGAAAAGCAAGAGGCACAGTCACTCCAATCAGGCAGAGAGGGCTCTTCCATGTGCCCCCCCCCAGGCTGGCCCAGCAAGCGCAGCACAGGCTGGGGATGGCCACCAGAACCCAATGCACCGGGTCCCACATCCCTGAGCAGGGACCGCCCAGCCCAGTCCCAGCCTGGCAGCAGGGGACCCGCTCTGCCTGTGGGGACCACATGCCTGTCCTGCTGCTGGTATTGCTCTTCATCCCAAGATCATGGCCTCTTCCTCATCTTTCTCATCAATGTCCATGTCCTCAAGGTACTCTTCCATTTCCACGTCCATCTCCTCTTCCACATCTACCACCATCTCTTCCTCTCCAGTCTCTTCTCCATCCACTTCCATCTCCTCCTCTGTATCAATCTCCATGTCCACCTCCATCTCTTCCTCTCCACTCTCTTCTCCATCCACTTCCATCTCCTCCTCTGTATCCATCTGCATGTCCACCTCCATCTCTTCCTCTCCACTCTCTTCTCCATCCACTTCCATCTCCTCCTCAGTATCAATCTCCATGTCCACCTCCATCTCTTCGTCTCCACTCTCTTCCCCATCCACTTCCATCTCCTCCTCGGTATCAATCTCCATGTCCACCTCCATCTCTTCGTCTCCACTCTCTTCCCCATCCACTTCCATCTCCTCCTCTCTATCAGCCTGCATGTCCACCTCCATCTCGTCCTCTCTTTCTGTGACAGCCTGCAGAGATAGCAACACCTCCGAGTGGGGTCCCTGTCCCACCCCATCCCCACAGAACTCCAGCCCAGCCAGGCAGCTGGGGGGTGTCCACCTCCATGGAATGGCACCGTACCTTCCTCAGGACAAATGTGAGCATCCTGCAGGGACGGATGACAAAATCCAGGCAACAGAGAGCTTTCAGGACTGATGGGAGCATCAGGGCGCAGGTGACGAGAAGGGTGACAGGGAGCATGGTGAAGGGTGAGCTGGCACGAGGGCTGGCACAGGGTGGGCTGACACAAGGGCCAGTGGTTGTGTTGTGCTCTTTGCTGGACGCTGGAGGTTCCATCTGGAACATCACATCTGTGACATCACAGTGGATCTAAAGAGCATCTTGTTCCGAGCTGAGCAATCTTCCCCAGCCCATGCTGCTCACAGCCCTGTTTCCAAGGATGGGGCATCCACAGCCTGGGCCAGTGCCTCAGCAGCCTCAGTGTAAAAGAGCAGCTTCCTCAGATCCAACTTCAGTCAGCCTCCTGCAGTTGAAAGCCATCCCCCCTTGTCCTGTTGCCACGGGTCCGGCTGAACACTGTCCCCGTCTTTCCTTTGGGACCCTTCCAGTCCTGCAGAGCTGCAGGGAGGCCTCCCCAGTGTCTCCTCTTTCCAGGCTGAGCATCCCCAGCCCCACTTGGACGGCAGTCAGGTAGATCAGGGGGAGTCAAGGCTGAAGTCAAACAGCATCAGGAACTGGGAGGTGGAAGCTTTAGGCCCAGGTTTGCCTCTATAATAACAGTGGAGGGGAAGATGGTGGGACACTGGCTCTGTTCTAACCGGTGAATATTTTCTTTTTTTTTTTTTTCCTTCTTTTCTGTCATGCTGATGCAGGTGTTGCTGTTTGCAAGGAAGCTTGGCACAATGTCCATTGTCTTCTCCATTTGTGAAACACCGAGCAGAGTCTGGGCAGGCTGATGATGCAGAGCAAAACCTGCAAATACACCGGTGATCCTGAGCCTGGAGGGTGCAGCTAAACCCGGCCAAAAATAATTTCTGGAAAGTCAAGCCTGGTTTACATTTTCTTGAGTTTGGCTATTCCTGAACCGGGGGAGGGGGCTTTCTGGGGAGGGGGTGCCACAGGGGTTCCCCTCCCCCGTTTTTGGGGGGTCTCCCATGGTGCCCCCTCCCCAAAAAGCTCCGCGGGCCCCCTGAAGTGGCTCCTGTTCCACCGGCTGGTGCCCCCTGATCCAGGACGGCCCCCGGTGAGTCTGGGGGGCTCAGGGGGGATTTTGGGGGGATTTTGGCAGCATTTATGGGCTTTGGGGGATTTTGTTGGGAGATTAGGGGGAATTATTGGATTTTGGAGAGAATTACTGGGTTTGTGGGGTTATGGGGGTTTTGTGGGATTTGATGATTTTGGATTTTGGGGATTTTTTTAGGGTTTTGGGGTGGTTATTTCTTGGGGGGTTTATTGAAATTTTTGGGAGTTTTTTTTTTGTTTTTTTTTTAATTTTGGTGTGTTCCACTGGGATTTTGTGGGATTCTTTGGTGTTTAGGAGTTTTTTATTGGGATTTTTGGGGGATTTTGGGGGGGTTTTAGAGGAATTCTGGGGGGCTTTGGAGTTGTCCCAGGGTGTGGGGAAGGGCCGAGAGGCACCAAAATCTGCTTTAAACCCCTGGAAGTCCCAATAAACCCCATGAAATCGCAATTAAATTTCACAAATTCCCATTAGAACACCCTCGAATCCCAATAAAAGCTCACAAAATCCCAATTAAACCCCACAAATCCCCCCCAAAAATGTCTCCAAAACCACAAGAAGCCCCACAAAATCCTCACGAAGACCCAAAGAAATCTTGACAACACCCAAAAAAACCCACAACCCCCCCCCAAATCCCCACTAAAATTCCTAAAAAACCCAAATCCCCAAAGAATCCCACTAAATGCCCCCACAATTCCAATAAAATGCCTCCAAATCCCCTAAAAATCCCAATAAACCCCAGAAATAATTCCAGAGGATCCCACAAAATCCCCACAAAATCCCAGTAAAACCTTCTGAACTTCAAAAGAAAACACAAAAATTTTCAATTAACCCCCAAATACCCCCAGGAAAACAACTTCCCACTCAAAGCACCAATAAAGCCCCTCAAAATCCAAACTCCCCAAAATCCCCCAACTGCCTCCAAACCCAATAACTCTCCCCAAAAACCCCAACAATTCCCCGTAAACCCCCAACACGATTCCCCAAAGCCCAAAAAAGCCCCAAATGCCCAAACCCCTCCCGAGCCCTCCCTGGTCCCTCCCGGTCCCGCCCAGGCCCGTCCGGGGCCGCGGCCAAAACTGCCCGGAGCGAGAGCGGAGGTCCCGGAGCGACCCCGGAGCCGATCCCGGGCTCGGCCTCGGGCTCGGCCCCTTTGGGGGATTTTGGGCCGAAGCGGGCAGGTTTAGGGTGGGCTTCAGATCCCTTGCGGGGATCCCGAGCCTTTTCGGGTGGATTTTCAGCCCCTGTGGCTGAGTTGAGGCCGAATCTGGTGGGGTTTAGGGGGGATTTCAGACCCCTTTGGATGATTTTAGGCCCATGGGGGTGGGGCTGGGGCCCATTTGGGTGAGTTTAGGAAAAACTGGGCCCATATGGGTGAATCCTAATCCTGTGTGGGTGATTTTAGGTCCCTTTTTTGGGTGTTTTGGGCCCGTTTAAGTAGGGTTTTTTGCTTCTTTGGGCAATTTTAGTTTGAACCAAGCCTTTTTAGGGTGACTTTAGGTCTTCTTGTGTTGGTGTCAGGGACATTTTGGTGATTTTAGATACCTTTGGATGATTTTAGGCTGGACCAGATACTTTCAGGGTGGATTTTAGTCACATTTGAAAGATTTATGGGTGATGTTAAGCCATTTCTTGAGGGTTATAAAACACCTGGGGCAGTTTTAAGCCCCTTGGGTTGGATTTTAGAGCCCTTTGGATACTTTTAATCCCATTTGGTTGATGTCAGGCCGAACCATGTGGATGTAGGCTGCATTTGATGCCCTTTTGGGTGATTTTGGGTCAAACCGGGCTTTTTTAGGACAGTGCGTCCCCTTGGCCCCGGCCCTTTCCCCTCACGGTTCCGCCCTTTCCTCGCTCCTTTCCCCTCACGGTTCCGCCCTTTCCTCGCTCCTTTCCCCTCACGGTTCAGGATCTGGGAGCGGGGGAGGAGGAGGAGGGAGGGAGGAAGAGGCGCAGCGGCAGCAGGGAGCAGCCGGAGGAGAGGAGGGAAGGAATCGCGTGGCCCTGGCGCTGCCTGAGCTCGCAGCACCCCGGGAGCATCGCCCCCATCCCGCAGGTGGCCGGGGAGGGGGAGCTCGGCCCAAATATCCTGGGGGGTGCCTGAGTTTGGGATTTTTTTGGGGGGATGTTTGGAGCTGGCAGGGCTCCAAAGCCGAGCCGAAGATCCAGGGATCAGATCCAGGCCCTGCTGCTGCTCCCTCGGGATCAGCCCCACTTTGGGTGTTGCTGTCAGGGCCAGCAGAAGCGGTGGCTGGAGCAGCGGGTGCTGACGGTGCCCCAAGCCCCGGGGCTGGAGGGGTCCCTGGGCTGGGGCTGGCAGGGAGCTGCTCCAGCCCGGAGTGCACTGCTGAGTGCTGTGCTCTGGGGCTGGGGCTCCCCGCACAGGGGACTGGACTGGTGTGCCACAGGAGACAGAGAAGCTGCAGCTTCAGCCTAACTGAGGTGGGTGCGTGGGCTGGGAAGAGTGGGGAGGCTCAAGGGGATTCACTGAGCTCATCCTCCTGCAAGGACGAGGAAAAGGGAGTGGGAACTCAGCAGTGAGGAGAGCTGAGGGCTGAAGAGCAGCTCTGAAAGACACTAAAATCCCACTGGAGCTCTGAGACATTGCTGCTCCTCAGCCAGTGACAGGATGAGTCCCTAAGCCTGGGGCTCGGCCTTCCTCATGGTGAGGGGCACCAAGGAAGGCGACAGTGTGATGGAGACTGCCATGGGCTGGGAACTCACTGGGGGACAAGAGGGAGCAGTTGGGAAGTAAAAGGCAGGTGGGGGAGAGAACAGTTCAGAGAAGGGCTGAGCTACAGCTTGAGCAAGCTGCAAAATGTCATTTGGGGTCATCGCAGATTGATTTCATTTCAGAAGTTATTGAACAAGTTTAATTTTTGGGTGGTGTCATGTTTGCCCTTGAAGGTGTACACTCTGCACACTTGAGCTGCGTTGCTGAAATGCTCCAGCAGGTCTGTGCTGCAGGTCACCCCATTTCTTCTTTGGCTGATTGCGGCCCGGTGCTGAGCTCCAGCAGAGCCCTGGCAGAGCCCAGAGCAGCCTCAGCACCCGCAGAGCCCGGCTGCAAGGAGAGAAACCAGAAAGCGCCCGTCAGCTGAAGGCTCCTGTCCCCTTGTCCCAGCCGCCCGCGGTGCCCAGGCCATGCTGGCCGTGCCCAGAGCTGTGCCCAGAGCTGCCCATCCCTGCTGCCTTTGGGAGCAGAGCAGGAGGGCAGGACATGTGCCCAGCCTGCAGCCAGCCACGGCACATCCAGCCCTCAGCAGCTGCCCAGAGCAGGATGCTCCTGTGCTCGCTGCCATCTCCCCAAAGCTCTGATCCCACCATGCCAAGCAGACAAGACCCACATCACGCTGGAAGAAAAGCTGGTCCCAAACGATGTCCTCAGCCTTCTCCAAGGGCACGGCCCATCCACGCCACAGCTGCTCCCAAGCACTTCCCCATCCAGACTGGACCCCACCTGGAAAGCTTCCTCTAGAAAAACACACAACAAATGATTGAAAATAGATTACAGACAAAAAGGGGAACAAGAAAAAAGGTCAAAAATCTTATCTCAGTCAGGGGCTTGAGGAAGGCCCAACCCCTGCATGCCAGGGAAAAACCCACCCAGAGGTGAGGGAAGCCCAGGCTTGCTCCCTTCCCCCCTGCACTGCCCCCCAAAATAACGGTGATCCCAAGCAAACAGGGGCAGTGGAGCAGCCCAAGCCCTTCCTTGCCTGCAAAGCAAAGCAGCCCCTGCACAGGTTCTGGAGTCCCACCTCTGCTCCCACCATGGGGGTTTGTTTGTGTCGGGCTGGCTGCCCCAGCCCCAGCCCGGGGCACGGTGGGTGCTGGGGCTGTTGGCAGGGCCAGGAGCCCACTCCCATTTCATCAGCACCCCAGCCCATCCCCCCAGCCCTGCCAAAAGCAGCCTGGCAGCCGACTGAAGGATCAGCTGCCTCCGCCCCAGCAAAGGGGGGAACCTTTGGTTCCTGGCCAGGCTGTGCAATGCCCAAATCTGGGAGCATCCCCCTGCGTGTGGACTCATCTGCACATTCCCTGTGCAGCCTGGCTTTGGAGAAGGTGCCAGAATCAAAGTCCATCATCCTCAGCTGCCGGTGACCAGGTGGAGGAAGAGGTTGTCATCCTTGATGTCATCCTCCTTGTCCCCAGCAGCAGCAGCCCCACCTGGTACAGCTTCTCCAGGGGCTCCTTCTCCTTCCCTGGGGTGAGCCCAGGCTGTCAGGGTTCTGCCCAGGGCCCCAGCTGTCAGGGAACCAGGACAAGCAAAACCAGCTCGGATGGTGGCCACCAGTGCTAGGCAGAGCAGCTGAGCTCCAGCACAAGGGCTGCGTGTTCCCATCTGATGACCCCTGGGCAGTGACACAGGCAGGACAAAATGTCTGCGTTCCTTTGCTTCTCATTGCCAAGGCATGTGTGGAGCTGTAACTTACCAGGGCCTTGCATCAAAGCGTGCCTGTGGCTCTCTCCCTTCTTCTAGGGCAGATCAATATCCTGCAGCCAGGGATCACAGAACAGCTCTTCTAAAGAGGGCCTGTCCAAGTCCAGCATGGATAAACACCGCCTGATCAGATCTTGGCACTCTGGGCAGAGAAACCAGAAACCGCCGGTCAGTTGGAGAAGGCTCCTGTTGGCTTTGCCCCACTATTCCCGTGCCCAGGCCATGCTGGATGTGCTCAGAGCTGGGCCTAAACGTCCCCATCAATTCCCTGTTTTGGAGGAGAGCAGGAGAGCAGGACATGTGCCACCTCCTCAGCAGCTGCCAGAGCGGGATGCTCCCGAGCTGCTGCTGTCTCCCAGCACTGGTATTGCCCCCGTGGCCAGAGATGAGGATCCACCTTGAGAGAGCCGTTGTGGCAGCGAGAGTTGATGGTCCCAGCTGATGTTCTGGCTCCTCCTGAAAGGGTGCTCCCCGCAGACCATCTGGTGCAGCAGGATGCCCAGGGACCAGATGGTAGCTGGCTTGCCGTAGTACCAGCCAAATTGGGTCCATTCTGGTGGGCTGTATGACCGTGTTCCTATGGAATACAGATGGGGTTCATCAGGGGGACGCTGCTGCTCCCTGAGCCTGGCCCCAGCATCCCTGGGTGTGTGGGGGCTGCCCCAGTGGCACACGGGGTGACCGCTGCCCTCTCGCCAGCACCTGGGACTTGTGTACAGACTCGGGGATGGAAAAGAAGCCACTGGTGCTGGAAGAGGGCAGCAGAAGTCCTGTCAAGGCCCGACCATGACGGGAAAAAACCCACTCATTGCTTGGGAAAACCAAGCCCTCATCCTCCCTGCCTGCACTGCCCCAAAAACATTATGAATCCAAATCAAACCAGGTGAGTGGAGCAGTCCAAGCCCTTTGTCACCTGCACACCAAACCGGCTGGGACACAGGTTCCGGCCCCCCTCTCTGCTACCCCCACCCACGGGTGTTTTGTCAGGCTGGCTGCCCCAGCCCCAGCCCCAGTCCTGGGCAGAGTGGTGGGCAAAGGCTGCCAGCAGGGCTGGAAGCTGGCTCCCCACCCAGCCCTGCTCAAAAGCAACTCAGCTGAAATCTCAGTGCCATGAAGGGCAGCAAAAGGGAGAATCCCTGCTGCCACACCCATCTTGGGCTGTGAGGTGTTGGGCCATGAGATGACGGGACTGAGAGCACACCCCTGCGTGGGCTCACCTGCAAAACGAGTGAAGGCTGTGTCTTGCAGGGAGGTGCCGCAGCCAAAGTCAATCAGTTTGGCCTGCCCGGTGGCCAGGTCAACCAGGATGTTCTCTGGTTTGATGTCTCTGTGCAGGACCCCGCAGCTGGTGCAGTGCCGCACGGCCTCCAGCACCTGGCGGAACAGCTCCCGCGCCAACTCCTCAGACAGGAACCCCCGTTCCTGAATGAAATGATGCAGGTCCTGGCACCTCTCCGGGCGTTCCAGCACCATCAAGACGTCACTGGGGAGCTCCTTCCACTCCAGCAGCTGGACGACCCCGGGGAAGCCAGTGGACACCTTGGCCAGCAGCACGACCTCCAGGGGTGCGCTGGTGCCGTCGGGCTGCAGGAGGAGCGCGATGCCGTCAGTGGGGCTGATGCCGTGCCGGGGGTCGGGAACCCCTCACCCGGCCCGGGATGCTCTGCGCCTTGCGCTGGCCCCACGCCTGCTCTCCCTCGAGGTGTCCTGGTGGCTTCCACCCTGCCGGGCCTTGGCTCATCCCCGCCCAGCTTCTGCCGCTGGCCCCGCTCACTCACCAGCTCGCCCCAGTGCCGGACGCGGTTCCTTGGCACCCTTTTGATGGCCACCTGCAAGCCAAGAGCAGCAGCGGGCTGAGCTCGCCACCTGCCCTGCCCAGCCCCATGCTCCCCCTCCTTCCCTTCTCCTCCACCTCCTCCTCCTCCTTCTTCCCCTCCGACCCCTCCTCCTCCTCCTCCTTTCCTTCCTCCTTCTCCTCCTCCTCCCCCTCCTTCCCTTCCTCCTCCACCTCCTTCTCCTCCTCCTCCTCCGCCCCCTCCTCCTGTGCCCGCCGCCGGCCCCACCGCTCACCGGGGCGCCGTCCGAGAGCCGCGTGGCTGCGAAGACGCTGCCGAAGCCGCCTCTGCCCAGCAGCGAACCCAGCCGGTACCGCTCCTTCAGGCCCTGCTGCGACTTCCCTGCGGGCGGGACGCGGCTGTCAGCGCTCGGCCCGGGGCCAGGAGCGGCCCCCGAGCACCCCCGAGCGCCCCGGGCCGGCCCTCCCGAGGCGTTCTGTCCCTGGAACGGGACAGCGGCGGCTCGGGGCTGGCGGCCGCGGTGCCGAGCGGCGGAGCTTGGGCCGGGGAAGCCGCAGCGGGGGCGGCGGGAGCGGCCGCGCCGCATGTGTCCTCCGCGGGGCCCGGGAGGAGCCGGGGCCGGGGCCGGGACTGGAGCCCACGTCGGGGCCGGGGCCGGGCTCGGGCCAGGCGGAGCCAGAGGGCGGCGATGCCACCCCAGCCCCAGGCACTGATGCCCGCCCAGCAGCGCCACCGCCAGCACGCCCAGAGCCGGGCGGAGGCGAGACCCCGGCGGGACGGCCGGGGACGGGGACGGGGACGGGAACCGGGGCGGGGATGGGGCCGGTGACGGGCTGGGGACATGGCCCAGGCCAGCAGGGGAGAGGGAGACTGGGAGAGGAGGGGACACCGTGAAAGGGAGAGCAGGAGAGGGTGCGGGACAGCGGGAGAGGGAGAGGAGTGCGAGGGGGTCGATAGACTATCTGCTTTCGCTGCTGCCGCTGCTGCCGCTGCTGCCGCTGCTGCTGCCGCTGCAACTGAAGCTCCGGGGCCGTTTGTCCCCGTGTCCGTTTTTCCCTTGCCCGCTCGCCCCCGCGCCCAGCCCCCCGCTCCCCAGCGGCAGCCCCTGAGCCTGTCCAAACACGGGAACTTTGCCCTGTTCAGCCCAGACCCAGAGTCTGGACTCCTGCACAGGGGCATAGGTATCCCCTTGAGCGCTGCTGTGCCTTGTCACCGCTGAGGATCAAACCCTATCGGAGCACATTCCCTGAACGCAGAATTTGTACCTTACCCAGGCACTGCACTTACCTCTCCAGCAATGATTAAAAAAACAAAAAAAAACCAAAAAAAAACCAAAACAAAACAAAACAAAACAAAAAAAAAAACCAAAAAACCAAAAAAAAACCAAAAAAAAACCCAAAAAAACCAAAACAAAAATGGGGAAGGCAAACTGTGAAACTGTGTGTAGCTCATGGTATTTTACAGGGTCTAAAATTCGCCAAGTAATGAATCTTAGAGATGAGATCTATTTGGATTAAGGGGATGGAGCAGTAGTTCAAGATGGAAAAGAGGAGCATAAAAAAAACAGAGAAAAACATCTTCAGTTGTTTTTTGCCATTTTCATTTCATTTCTTAAAAGCTGTTTCAGTTTTCCCAGAATCTTCTCCACACTCCTGTTTGCTCTTTCCAAGAACCTTTCCTGGAGAACGAGGTGCAGCTTCTGTCACAAGATGTGCCACCAGCTGCACTTTCTCTTGGCTTTCCACAACGTGTGTGCAGCTCAACTCTTGCAGCATAGCAGGGCAAATGTTTGAAGGATTTGACAGCTTGTTCTTTCTTTTCCTTGTGGGCTGGGCAGTTGTGCCATTGGTAAGGTTTTCATTGTTACTGTTTTACCCTAAGAAACCATGAGGGGGTACCAGGAATTGTCAGGGAATGCAAGCCGGACTGAATGCAGAGAAAGAATCTGCAGAGCCTGCAGTCAGAAATGGAGAGCTGTGTGATAATCATTGCAACATCCCCATGGGCATCTTGAAAGTGATCTAGAAGATGAAAATGCTCTGACAGAGGGCATTTGTTTCTGAGTTCAGTGTAGAGGATTCCACATCTAGTGCATTGGTTCATAAATCAAGAGTTCAGTCAGTTCATGGAAAGCACCAGAACAAGCACTAGGACTGGGACACACTGGGAGCCACTGGAAATGTGCTGGGGGTAACTGGGACCACGCTGGGGGCAACTGGGGACAAGGGTGAGTGACTGGGGCCCTGCTGGGAGAGACTGGGATCATACAGGACTCATACAGGGATCGTACTGGGAGTGACTGGGACTAATTTAGGGGCAACTGGGAGAACTGGGAAAACACTGGATGGCACTGGGAACAACGGGGACAGCGCTGGGGGCAAATTGTATCATAATGGGGAGTGACTGGCAGCAACTGGGCTCCTGCTGGGAGCAGCCCCTGGCGGCCCCGGGAGCCCTGCACCCCTTTCCCGGCCATGCCGGCCCTCCAGGCACCCAGAGCCCCCTTTTCCTTCACCCAGAGACCCCCTGGACCCCTATTCCTGCCTTTCCTAGCACCCAGCCCCTCCTTTCCTCAACACCGAGGACATCGGAGACCCCTATTCCCAGCCAGCCTGGGTTTTCCCACCTTTTGCTGGGAATGGGGACACCGGGGACCCTTGCAGTCCTCTTTGCTGACGATAGTGACACAATTAAGCTCGCCCAAACTCCTCCTGGATCTCCCCTAAGCCCCCAGTGGGGATTCCTGGGAGTTCCCCTGTGTTTACCCTTTCCCAGGACTTTGGGGGTCCCCCTGACCTGTCCGTGCACCCCCAGATTTCTTCCACAGCCCCCTGTGATGGTGGGGGTGGGGGCCGAGTGCTGGTGCCCCCCCTGCCTGCAGCAGATCCAACGGTGAGGGGAGTTTGGGGGGGTCCCTGAGCATTTGGGGTCCCCTGGGTTTTGGGGTGACCCCCGGGCCCCCCAGGATCTCCCTGAACACGCTGACGCTGCCCGTGCGCAGTGAGAAGGTTCATACCCGGCACGGGGTCCCAGCTCAGTCACCGGCATCGCCCAGGAACCCCCAAACCCTCCTGGGACCCCCCAAACCCCCCGGGACACCTCGACCTCCCCGGGACCCCAAAACCATCCCTGGGCCGTCCAAAAACTCCCCAAGACCACAAAAACCCCACACAGACACCCCCCAAACCCTCCCAGGACATCAAAATTCCCACAAGACCTCCCAGCACGCCCCAGACCCCCCTGAGAAGGTTCGGTCCTGGCAGGGGTTCCCCATCTCTGTCACCAGCAGGTACCCCAAACCAGCCTTGGGTTCGCCCTGGGATTGCCCAATCCCCCCCTTTGGGAATCCCTAAAACCCCCCTGGGAATCCCCCCAAAATCCACCAGGACCCAAAAAAGCCTGGAGATAGACAAACCCCCCCCAGGAATTCTTCAGGGAAGTTTATACTCAGCACGGGGTCCCCATCACCATCATTGGCATCACCCGGGTACCCCCAGATCCTCTCGGGACTCCCAAACCCTCCTGGGACCCCCAAACCCTCCCAGGTACCCCTAAATCCTCCCAGGACTCCCAACCCTCCCCGGGCTCCGCTGCCAGAATCAGCAGGAGTGGTGTTGGCCTCTTCAGGGGAGTTAGAGTGGGACCCGACCAGAGCGGGGGCCCTTAAACCCCAAAAATCCACCCTGGGGGGCAAAACATCCCCTACAGCGGCTTGGAGTGAGTCCCCCAGAAAAATGTCACTTAAAGCCGTCATGATCACCCCTGAAAAGGGGCTTGTGGGGCTGTGGCCCCACAAACACCTGAAAATGGGGAGGAAAAAACACCCTTGAAATGGTGAGGTCCCCCCAAAAATCTTTAAAAAGAGAAAAACTCCTCTTCAGAGGGGCCTGAAGACCCTTCAGGGCCCTCGAGGAGGGACAAGATCCCCTCCTCTGCTGGGGCCTCTCCGAGCCGGGAGCTCTCCCGTTGGCTGCCCTCGGGGGAGCCCCGAACGACGGCGGCTCCTGGGCTGAGCCCCCCTCAGCCGGGGCTGCGGAGGGAACTGGGGGGCCTGGGACGGGGCCTGGGGGTCCTGGGGTGACCTGGGGGAGCCTCAGTGGGTCCCACCTCCCCCTGTGCCCCCTCTCCCACCCCCTTCCAATTGTTCCCCCCAAACCTCCGCTCCCCCAGCTGGGTTTGGGGTGCTGCTACCAACACCCTGACCCACAGCGTGTCAGGTCGTGTTCTGACTCTGTCAGCAGTTTGGTTTTTTTGTTTGTTTGTATTATTGCAGTTATCTTTTAAGTTTTTCTAGTAAAGAACTGTTATTCCTATTCCCATATCTTTGCCTGAGAGCCTTTTACTTTCAAAATTATAATAATTTGGAGGGAGGGGGTTTACATTTTCCATTTCCAGGAAGGCTCCTGCCTTCCTTAGCAGACACCTGTCTTTTCAAACCAAGACAGATTTTGGTGCCCAACCTGCAGCCCGAGGGCATCGAGAGGAAAAGGGAATAACAGTTCTTGAGGAACCTAATTTTTGTGTGCTGCTCTAGAAACCTCGTTAAGCGACACCATGTGGTCCAGCTTACCCTGGTTTGGGTAGCAGCACATGGTTGTGGCTGTGCCAGCGCCCCCACCGACCTCCAGCCCTGGGAACCTGGAGCAAGCGGAAACCACAACTTTGCAAATGCTACCTCCAGCCCTTTAGCAAATGGAAAGAGAACTGGGGTGTGAAAAATAAAGCTTGTTTATTTTCAGAAAAACAGCAAAGAAAACACAGAACACATTTACATTGTAAGAATATTTGTAACAACAACTATCTATGGAACGTATATACCCAAGAACATATCTAACAAAAGTCTATGAAACGTATTTACAGAAGCCAAAAAGAAGCCCTAAAACCTATAGCCTAAAGACAACAACAAACTCCACAACGTATGTACAAAAGGGTGGCATCTCTGTCCGGGATCTCCATCGGTCCTTCAGGAAAAGCAAGAGGCACAGTCACTCCAATCAGGCAGAGAGGGCTCTTCCATGTGCCCCCAGGCTGGCCCAGCAAGCGCAGCACAGGCTGGGGATGGCCACCAGAACCCAATGCACCGGGTCCCACATCCCTGAGCAGGGACCACCCAGCCCAGTCCCAGCCTGGCAGCAGGGGACCCGCTCTGCCTGTGGGGACCACATGCCTGTCCTGCTGCTGGGATTGGTCTTCATCCCAAGATCATGGCCTCTTCCTCATCTTTCTCATCAATGTCCATGTCCTCAAGGTACTCTTCCATTTCCACGTCCATCTCCTCTTCCACATCTACCTCGAACTCTTCTTCACCACTCTCTTCTCCATCCACTTCCATCTCCTCCTCAGTATCCATCTGCATGTCCACCTCCATCTCTTCCTCTCCACTCTCTTCTCCATCCACTTCCATCTCCTCCTCAGTATCAATCTCCATGTCCACCTCCATCTCTTCCTCTCCACTCTCTTCCCCATCCACTTCCATCTCCTCCTCGGTATCAATCTCCATGTCCACCTCCATCTCTTCGTCTCCACTCTCTTCCCCATCCACTTCCATCTTTTCCTCTGTATCAGCCTGCATGTCCACCTCCATCTCGTCCTCTCTCTCTGTGACAGCCTGCAGAGATAGCAACACCTCAGAGTGGGGTCCCTGTCCCACCCCATCCCCACAGAACTCCAGCCCAGCCGGGCAGCTGGGGGGTGTCCACCTCCATGGAATGGCACCGTACCTTCCTCAGGACAAATGTGAGCATCCTGCAGGGACGGATGACAAAATCCAGGCAACAGAGAGCTTTCAGGACTGATGGGAGCATCAGGGCGCAGGTGACGAGAAGGGTGACAGGGAGCATGGTGAAGGGTGAGCTGGCACGAGGGCTGGCACAGGGTGGGCTGACACAAGGGCCAGTGGTTGTGTTGTGCTCTTTGCTGGACGCTGGAGGTTCCATCTGGAACATCACATCTGTGACATCACAGTGGATCTAAAGAGCATCTTGTTCCGAGCTGAGCAATCTTTCCCAGCCCATGCTGCTCACAGCCCTGTTGCCAAGGATGGGGCATCCACAGCCTGGGCCAGTGCCTCAGCAGCCTCCGTGTAAAAGAGCAGCTTCCTCAGATCCAACTTCAGTCAGCCTCCTGCAGTTGAAAGCCATCCCCCCTTGTCCTGTTGCCACGGGCCCGGCTGAACACTGTCCCCGTCTTTCCTGTGGACCCTTCCAGTCCTGCAGAGCTGCAGTGAGGCCTCCCCAGTGTCTCCTCTTTCCAGGCTGAGCATCCCCAGCCCCACTTGGACGGCAGTCAGGTAGATCAGGGGGAGTCAAGGCTGAAGTCAAACAGCATCAGGAACTGAGAGGTGGAAGCTTTAGGCCCAGGTTTGCCTCTATAATAACAGTGGAGGGGAAGATGGTGGGACACTGGCTCTGTTCTAACCGGTGAATATTTTCTTTTTTTTTTTTCCCTTCTTTTCTGTCATGCTGATGCAGGTGTTGCTGTTTGCAAGGAAGCTTGGCACAATATCCATTGTCTTCCCCATTTGTGAAACACCGAGCAGAGTCTGGGCAGGCTGATGATGCAGAGCAAAACCTGCAAATACACCGGTGATCCTGAGCCTGGAGGATGCAGCTAAACCCGGCCAAAAATAATTTCTGGAAAGTCAAGCCCGGTTTACATTTTCTTGAGTTTGGCTATTCCTGAACCGGGGGAGGGGGCTTTCTGGGGAGGGGGTACCACAGGGGTTCCCCTCCCCCGTTTTTGGGGGGTCTCCCATGGTGCCCCCTCCCCAAAAAGCTCCGCGGGCCCCCTGAAGTGGCTCCTGTTCCACCGGCTGGTGCCCCCTGATCCAGGACGGCTCCCGGTGAGTCTGGGGGGCTCAGGGGGGATTTTGGGGGGATTTTGGCAGCATTTATGGGCTTTGGGGGATTTTGTTGGGAGATTAGGGGGAATTATTGGATTTTGGAGAGAATTACTGGGTTTGTGGGGTTATGGGGGTTTTGTGGGATTTGATGATTTTGGATTTTGGGGATTTTTTTAGGGTTTTGGGGTGGTTATTTCTTGGGGGGTTTATTGAAATTTTTGGGAGTTGTTTTTTTTTTTTTTTTAATTTTGGTGTGTTCCACTGGGAGTTTGTGGGATTCTTTGGTGTTTAGGAGTTTTCTATTGGGATTTTTGGGGGATTTTGGGGGGGTTTTAGAGGAATTCTGGGGGGCTTTGGAGTTGTCCCAGGGTGTGGGGAAGGGCCGAGAGGCACCAAAATCTGCTTTAAACCCCTGAAAGTCCCAATAAACCCCATGAAATCGCAATTAAATTTCACACATTCCCATTAGAACACCCTCGAATCCCAATAAAAGCTCACAAAATTCCAATTAAACCCCACAAATCCCCCCCAAAAATGTCTCCAAAACCACAAGAAGCCCCACAAAATCCTCACGAGACCCAAAGAAATCTTGGCAACACCCAAAAAAACCCACAAACCCCCCACAAATCCCCACTAAAATTCCTAAAAAACCCAAATCCCCAAAGAATCCCACTAAATGCCCCCACAATTCCAATAAAATGCCTCCAAATCCCCTAAAAATCCCAATAAACCCCGAAGCGGGCAGGTTTAGGGTGGGCTTCAGATCCCTTGCGGGGATCCCGAGCCTTTTCGGGTGGAATTTCAGCCCCTGTGGCTGATTTGAGGCCGAATCTGGTGGGGTTTAGGGGGGATTTCAGACCCCTTTGGATGATTTTAGGCCCATGGGGGTGGGGCTGGGGCCCATTTGGGTGAGTTTAGGAAAAACTGGGCCCATATGGGTGAATCCTAATCCTGTGTGGGTGATTTTAGGTCCCTTTTTTGGGTGTTTTGGGCCCGTTTAAGTAGGGTTTTTTGCTTCTTTGGGCAATTTTAGTTTGAACCAAGCCTTTTCAGGGTGATTTTAGGTCTTCTTGTGTTGGTGTCAGGGACATTTTGGTGATTTTAGATACCTTTGGATGATTTTAGGCTGGACCAGATACTTTCAGGCTGGATTTTAGTCACATTTGAAAGATTTACGGGTGATGTTAAGCCATTTCTTGAGGGTTATAAAACACCTGGGGCAGTTTTAAGCCCCTTGGGTTGGATTTTAGAGCCCTTTGGATACTTTTAATCCCATTTGGTTGATGTCAGGCCGAACCATGTGGATGTAGGCTGCATTTGATGCCCTTTTGGGTGATTTTGGGTCAAACCGGGCTTTTTTAGGACAGTGCGTCCCCTTGGCCCCGGCCCTTTCCCCTCACGGTTCCGCCCTTTCCTCGCTCCTTTCCCCTCACGATTCCGCCCTTTCCTCGCTCCTTTCCCCTCACGGTTCAGGATCTGGGAGCGGGGGAGGAGGAGGAGGGAGGGAGGAAGAGGCGCAGCGGCAGCAGGGAGCAGCCGGAGGAGAGGAGGGAAGGAATCGCGTGGCCCTGGCGCTGCCTGAGCTCGCAGCACCCCGGGAGCATCGCCCCCATCCCGCAGGTGCCCGGGGAGGGGGAGCTCGGCCCAAATATCCTGGGGGGTGCCTGAGTTTGGGATTTTTTTGGGGGGATGTTTGGAGCTGGCAGGGCTCCAAAGCCGAGCCGAAGATCCAGGGATCAGATCCAGGCCCTGCTGCTGCTCCCTCGGGATCAGCCCCACTTTGGGTGTTGCTGTCAGGGCCAGCAGAAGCGGTGGCTGGAGCAGCGGGTGCTGACGGTGCCCCAAGCCCCGGGGCTGGAGGGGTCCCTGGGCTGGGGCTGGCAGGGAGCTGCTCCAGCCCGGAGTGCACTGCTGAGTGCTGTGCTCTGGGGCTGGGGCTCCCCGCACAGGGGACTGGACTGGTGTGCCACAGGAGACAGAGAAGCTGCAGCTTCAGCATAACTGGAGTGGGTGCGTGGGCTGGGAAGAGTGGGGAGGCTCAAGGGGATTCACTGAGCTCATCCTCCTGCAAGGACGAGGAAAAGGGAGTGGGAACTCAGCAGTGAGGAGAGCTGAGGGCTGGAGAGCAGCTCTGAATGACACTAAAATCCCACTGGAGCTCTGAGACATTGCTGCTCCTCAGCCAGTGACAGGATGAGTCCCTAAGCCTGGGGCTCGGCCTTCCTCATGGTGAGGGGCACCAAGGAAGGCGACAGTGTGATGGAGACTGCCATGGGCTGGGAACTCACTGGGGGACAAGAGGGAGCAGTTGGGAAGTAAAAGGCAGGTGGGGGAGAGAACAGTTCAGAGAAGGGCTGAGCTACAGCTTGAGCAAGCTGCAAAATGTCATTTGGGGTCATCGCAGATTGATTTCATTTCAAAAGTTATTGAACAAGTTTAATTTTTGGGTGGTGTCATGTTTGCCCTTGAAGGTGTACACTCTGCACACTTGAGCTGTGTTGCTGAAATGCTCCAGCAGGTCTGTGCTGCAGGTCACCCCATTTCTTCTTTGGCTGATTGCGGCCCGGTGCTGAGCTCCAGCAGAGCCCTGGCAGAGCCCAGAGCAGCCTCAGCACCCGCAGAGCCTGGCTGCAAGGAGAGAAACCAGAAAGCGCCCGTCAGCTGAAGGCTCCTGTCCCCTTGTCCCAGCCGCCCGCGGTGCCCAGGCCATGCTGGCCGTGCCCAGAGCTGTGCCCAGAGCTGCCCATCCCTGCTGCCTTTGGGAGCAGAGCAGGAGGGCAGGACATGTGCCCAGCCTGCAGCCAGCCACGGCACATCCAGCCCTCAGCAGCTGCCCAGAGCAGGATGCTCCTGTGCTCGCTGCCATCTCCCCAAAGCTCTGATCCCACCATGCCAAGCAGACAAGACCCACATCACGCTGGAAGAAAAGCTGGTCCCAAACGATGTCCTCAGCCTTCTCCAAGGGCACGGCCCATCCACGCCACAGCTGCTCCCAAGCACTTCCCCATCCAGACTGGACCCCACCTGGAAAGCTTCCTCTAGAAAAACACACAACAAATGATTGAAAATAGATTACAGACAAAAAGGGGAACAAGAAAAAAGGTCAAAAATCTTATCTCTGTCAGGGGCTTGAGGAAGGCCCAACCCCTGCATGCCAGGGAAAAACCCACCCACAGGTGAGGGAAGCCCAGGCTTTTTCCCTTCCCCCCTGCACTGCCCCCCAAAATAACGGTGATCCCAAGCAAACAGGGGCAGTGGAGCAGCCCAAGCCCTTCCTTGCCTGCAAAGCAAAGCAGCCCCTGCACAGGTTCTGGAGTCCCACCTCTGCTCCCACCATGGGGGTTTGTTTGTGTCGGGCTGGCTGCCCCAGCCCCAGCCCGGGGCACGGTGGGTGCTGGGGCTGTTGGCAGGGCCAGGAGCCCACTCCCATTTCATCAGCACCCCAGCCCATCCCCCCAGCCCTGCCAAAAGCAGCCTGGCAGCCGACTGAAGGATCAGCTGCATCCGCCCCAGCAAAGGGGGGAACCTTTGGTTCCTGGCCAGGCTGTGCAATGCCCAAATCTGGGAGCATCCCCCTGCGTGTGGACTCATCTGCACATTCCCTGTGCAGCCTGGCTTTGGAGAAGGTGCCAGAATCAAAGTCCATCATCCTCAGCTGCCGGTGACCAGGTGGAGGAAGAGGTTGTCATCCTTGATGTCATCCTCCTTGTCCCCAGCAGCAGCAGCCCCACCTGGTACAGCTTCTCCAGGGGCTCCTTCTCCTTCCCTGGGGTGAGCCCAGGCTGTCAGGGTTCTGCCCAGGGCCCCAGCTGTCAGGGAACCAGGACAAGCAAAACCAGCTCGGATGGTGGCCACCAGTGCTAGGCAGAGCAGCTGAGCTCCAGCACAAGGGCTGCGTGTTCCCATCTGATGACCCCTGGGCAGTGACACAGGCAGGACAAAATGTCTGCGTTCCTTTGCTTCTCATTGCCAAGGCATGTGTGGAGCTGTAACTTACCAGGGCCTTGCATCAAAGCGTGCCTGTGGCTCTCTCCCTTCTTCTAGGGCAGATGAATATCCTGCAGCCAGGGATCACAGAACAGCTCTTCTAAAGAGGGCCTGTCCAAGTCCAGCATGGATAAACACCGCCTGATCAGATCTTGGCACTCTGGGCAGAGAAACCAGAAACCGCCGGTCAGTTGGAGAAGGCTCCTGTTGGCTTTGCCCCACTATTCCCGTGCCCAGGCCATGCTGGATGTGCTCAGAGCTGGGCCTAAACGTCCCCATCAATTCCCTGTTTTGGAGGAGAGCAGGAGAGCAGGACATGTGCCACCTCCTCAGCAGCTGCCAGAGCGGGATGCTGACGAGCTGCTGCTGTCTCCCAGCACTGGTATTGCCCCCGTGGCCAGAGATGAGGATCCACCTTGAGAGAGCCGTTGTGGCAGCGAGAGTTGATGGTCCCAGCTGATGTTCTGGCTCCTCCTGAAAGGGTGCTCCCCGCAGACCATCTGGTGCAGCAGGATGCCCAGGGACCAGATGGTAGCTGGCTTGCCGTAGTACCAGCCAAATTGGGTCCATTCTGGTGGGCTGTATGACCGTGTTCCTATGGAATACAGATGGGGTTCATCAGGGGGACGCTGCTGCTCCCTGAGCCTGGCCCCAGCATCCCTGGGTGTGTGGGGGCTGCCCCAGTGGCACACGGGGTGACCGCTGCCCTCTCGCCAGCACCTGGGACTTGTGTACAGACTCGGGGATGGAAAAGACGCCACTGGTGCTGGAAGAGGGCAGCAGAAGTCCTGTCAAGGCCCAACCATGACGGGAAAAAACCCACTCATTGCTTGGGAAAACCATGCCCTCATCCTCCCTGCCTGCACTGCCCCAAAAACATTATGAATCCAAACCAAACCAGGTGAGTGGAGCAGTCCAAGCCCTTTGTCACCTGCACACCAAACCGGCTGGGACACAGGTTCCGGCCCCCCTCTCTGCTACCCCCACCCACGGGTGTTTTGTCAGGCTGGCTGCCCCAGCCCCAGCCCCAGTCCTGGGCAGAGTGGTGGGCAAAGGCTGCCAGCAGGGCTGGAAGCTGGCTCCCCACCCAGCCCTGCTCAAAAGCAACTCAGCTGAAATCTCAGTGCCATGAAGGGCAGCAAAAGGGAGAATCCCCGCTGCCACACCCAGCTTGGGCTGTGAGGTGTTGGGCCATGAGATGACGGGACTGAGAGCACACCCCTGCGTGGGCTCACCTGCAAAACGAGTGTAGGCTGTGTCTTGCAGGTAGGTGCCGCAGCCAAAGTCAATCAGTTTGGCCTGCCCGGTGGCCAGGTCAACCAGGATGTTCTCTGGTTTGATGTCTCTGTGCAGGACCCCGCAGCTGGTGCAGTGCCGCACGGCCTCCAGCACCTGGCGGAACAGCTCCCGCGCCAAGTCCTCAGACAGGAACCCCCGTTCCTGAATGAAATGGTGCAGGTCCTGGCAGCTCTCCGGGCGTGCCAGCACCATCAAGACGTCACTGGGGAGCTCCTTCCACTCCAGCAGCTGGACGACACCGGGGAAGCCAGTGGACACCTTGGCCAGCAGCACGACCTCCAGGGGTGCGCTGGTGCCGTCGGGCTGCAGGAGGAGCGCGATGCCGTCAGTGGGGCTGATGCCGTGCCGGGGGTCGGGAACCCCTCACCCGGCCGGGATGCTCTGCGCCTTGCGCTGGCCCCACGCCTGCTCTCCCTCGAGGTGTCCTGGTGGCTTCCACCCTGCCGGGCCTCGGCTCATCCCCGCCCAGCTTCTGCCGCTGGCCCCGCTCACTCACCAGCTCGCCCCAGTGCCGGACGCGGTTCCTTGGCACCCTTTTGATGGCCACCTGCAAGCCAAGAGCAGCAGCGGGCTGAGCTCGCCACCTGCCCTGCCCAGCACCATCCTCCCCCTCCTTCCCTCCTCCTCCACCTCCTCCTCCTCCTTCTTCCCCTCCTCTCTCCTCCTCCTCCCCCTCCTTCCCTTCCTCCTCCACCTCCTCCTCCTCCTCCTCCTCCGCCCCCTCCTCCTGTGCACCCCGCCGGCCCCGCCGCTCACCGGGGCGCCGTCCGAGAGCCGCGTGGCTGCGAAGACGCTGCCGAAGCCGCCTCGGCCCAGCAGCGAACCCAGCCGGTACCGCTCCTTCAGGCTCTGCTGCGACTTCCCTGCGGGCGGGACGCGGCGGTCAGCGCTCGGCCCGGGGCCAGTAGCGGCCCCCGAGCACCCCCCGAGCGCCCCGGGCTGGCCCCCCCGAGGCGTTCTGTCCCTGGAACGGGACAGCGGCGGCTCGGGGCCGGCGGCCGCGGTGCCGAGCGGCGGAGCTCGGGCCGGGGAAGCCGCAGCGGGGGCGGCGGGAGCGGCCGCGCCGCGTGTGTCCTCCGCAGGGCCCGGGAGGAGCCGGGGCCGGGGCCGGGACTGGAGCCCACGTCGGGGCCGGGGCCGGGCTCGGGCCAGGCGGAGCCAGAGGGCGGCGATGCCGCCCCAGCCCCAGGCACTGATGCCCGCCCAGCAGCGCCACCGCCAGCACGCTCAGAGCCGGGCGGAGGCGAGACCCCGGCGGGACGGCCGGGGACGGGGACGGGGACGGGAACCGGGGCGGGGACGGGGCCGGTGACAGGCTGGGGACATGGCCCAGGCCAGCAGGGGAGAGGGAGACTGGGAGAGGAGGGGACACCGTGAAAGGGAGAGCAGGAGAGGGTGCGGGACAGCGGGAAAGGGAGAGGAGATGCGAGGGGGTCGATAGACTATCTGCTTTCGCTGCTGCCGCTGCTGCCGCTGCTGCTGCCGCTGCTGCTGCCGCTGCAACTGAAGCTCCGGGGCCGTTTGTCCCCGTGTCCGTTTTTCCGTTGCCCGCTCGCCCCCGCGCCCAGCCCCCCGCTCCCCAGGGGCAGCCCCTGAGCCTGTCCAAACACGGGAACTTTGCCCTGTTCAGCCCAGACCCAGAGTCTGGACTCCTGCACAGGGGCATAGGTATCCCCTTGAGCGCTGCTGTGCCTTGTCACCGCTGAGGATCAAACCCTATCGGAGCACATTCCCTGAATGCAGAATTTGTACCTTACCCAGGCACTGCACTTACCTCTCCAGCAATGATTAAAAAAAAAAAAAAACCAAAAAAAAAACCAAAAGAAAACAAAAAAAAAAAATCAAAAAAAAAAAAACCAATAAACCAAAAAAAAAAAACAAAAAAAAACCCCAAAAAAACCAAAACCAAAATGGGGAAGGCAAACTGTGAAACTGTGTGTAGCTCATGGTATTTTACAGGGTCTAAAATTCGCCAAGTAATGAATCTTAGAGATGAGATCTATTTGGATTAAGGGGATGGAGCAGTAGTTCAAGATGGAAAAGAGGAGCATAAAAAAAACAGAGAAAAACATCTTCAGTTGTTTCTTGCCATTTTCATTTCATTCCTTAAAAGCTGTTTCAGTTTTCCCAGAATCTTCTCCACACTCCTGTTTGCTCTTTCCAAGAACCTTTCCTGGAGAACGAGGTGCAGCTTCTGTCACAAGATGTGCCACCAGCTGCAGTTTCTCTTGGCTTTCCACAACGTGTGTGCAGCTCAACTCTTGCAGCATAGCAGGGCAAATGTTTGAAGGATTTGACAGCTTGTTCTTTCTTTTCCTTGTGGGCTGGGCAGTTGTGCCATTGGTAAGGTTTTCATTGTTACTGTTTTACCCTAAGAAACCATGAGGGGGTGCCAGGAATTGTCGGGAATGCAAGCCAGACTGAATGCAGAGAAAGAATCTGCAGAGCCTGCAGCCAGAAATGGAGAGCTGTGTGATAATCATTGCAACATCCCCATGGGCATCTTGAAAGTGATCTAGAAGATGAAAATGCTCTGACAGAGGGCATTTGTTTCTGAGTTCAGTGTAGAGGATTCCACATCTAGTGCATTGGTTCATAAATCAAGAGTTCAGTCAGTTCATGGAAAGCACCAGAACAAGCACTAGGACTGGGACACACTGGGAGCCACTGGAAATGTGCTGGGGGTAACTGGGACCACGCTGGGGGCAACTGGGGACAAGGGTGAGTGACTGGGGCCCTGCTGGGAGAGACTGGGATCATACAGGACTCATACAGGGATCGTACTGGGAGTGACTGGGACTAATTTAGGGGCAACTGGGAGAACTGGGAAAACACTGGATGGCACTGGGAACAACGGGGACAGCGCTGGGGGCAAATTGTACCATAATGGGGAGTGACTGGCAGCAACTGGGCTCCTGCTGGGAGCAGCCCCTGGCGGCCCCGGGAGCCCTGCACCCCTTTCCCGGCCATGCCGGCCCTCCAGGCACCCAGAGCCCCCTTTTCCTTCACCCAGAGACCCCCTGGACCCCTATTCCTGCCTTTCCTAGCGCCCAGCCCCTCCTTTCCTCAACACCGAGGACATCGGAGACCCCTATTCCCAGCCAGCCTGGGTTTTCCCACCTTTTGCTGGGAATGGGGACACCGGGGACCCTTGCAGTCCTCTTTGCTGACGATAGTGACACAATTAAGCTCGCCCAAACTCCTCCTGGATCTCCCCTAAGCCCCCAGTGGGGATTCCTGGGAGTTCCCCTGTGTTTACCCTTTCCCAGGACTTTGGGGGTCCCCCTGACCTGTCCGTGCACCCCCAGATTTCTTCCACAGCCCCCTGTGATGGTGGGGGTGGGGGCCGAGTGCTGGTGCCCCCCTGCCTGCAGCAGATCCAACGGTGAGGGGAGTTTGGGGGGGTCCCTGAGCATTTGGGGTCCCCTGGGTTTTGGGGTGACCCCCGGGCCCACCAGGATCTCCCTGAACACGCTGACACTGCCCGTGCGCAGTGAGAAGGTTCATACCCGGCACGGGGTCCCAGCTCAGTCACCGGCATCGCCCATGAACCCCCAAACCCTCCTGGGACCCCCAAACCCCCCGGGACACCTCGACCTCCCCGGGACCCCAAAACCATCCCTGGGCCGTCCAAAAACTCCCCAAGACCACAAAAACCCCACACAGACACCCCCCAAACCCTCCCAGGACATCAAAATTCCCACAAGACCTCCCAGCACGCCCCAGACCCCCCTGAGAAGGTTCGGTCCTGGCAGGGGTTCCCCATCTCTGTCACCAGCAGGTACCCCAAACCAGCCTTGGGTTCGCCCTGGGATTGCCCAATCCCCCCCTTTGGGAATCCCTAAAACCCCCCTGGGAATCCCCCCAAAATCCACCAGGACCCGAAAAACCCTGGAGATAGACAAAACCCCCCCAGGAATTCTTCAGGGAAGTTTATACTCAGCACGGGGTCCCCATCACCATCATTGGCATCACCCGGGTACCCCCAGATCCTCTCGGGACTCCCAAACCCTCCTGGGACCCCCAAACCCTCCCAGGTACCCCTAAATCCTCCCAGGACTCCCAACCCTCCCCGGGCTCCGCTGCCGGAATCAGCAGGAGTGGTGTTGGCCTCTTCAGGGGAGTTAGAGTGGGACCCGACCAGAGCGGGGGCCCTTAAACCCCAAAAATCCACCCTGGGGGGCAAAACATCCCCTACAGCGGCTTGGAGTGAGTCCCCCAGAAAAATGTCACTTAAAGCCGTCATGATCACCCCTGAAAAGGGGCTTGTGGGGCTGTGGCCCCCACAAACACCTGAAAATGGGGAGGAAAAAACACCCTTGAAATGGTGAGGTCCCCCCAAAAATCCTTAAAAAGAGGAAAAACTCCTCTTCAGAGGGGCCTGAAGACCCTTCAGGGCCCTCGAGGAGGGACAAGATCCCCTCCTCTGCTGGGGCCTCTCTGAGCCGGGAGCTCTCCCGCTGGCTGCCCTCGGGGGAGCCCCGAACGACGGCGGCTCCTGGGCTGAGCCCCCCTCAGCCGGGGCTGCGGAGGGAACTGGGGGGGCTGGGACGGGGCCTGGGGGTCCTGGGGTGACCTGGGGGAGCCTCAGTGGGTCCCACCTCCCCCTGTGCCCCCTCTCCCACCCCCTTCCAATTGTTCCCCCCCAAACCTCCGCTCCCTCAGCTGGGTTTGGGGTGCTGCTACCAACACCCTGACCCACAGCGTGTCAGGTCGTGTTCTGACTCTGTCAGCAGTTTGGGTTTTTTTGTTTGTTTGTATTATTGCAGTTATCTTTTAAGTTTTTCTAGTAAAGAACTGTTATTCCTATTCCCATATCTTTGCCTGAGAGCCTTTTACTTTCAAAATTATAATAATTTGGAGGGAGGGGGTTTACATTTTCCATTTCCAGGAAGGCTCCTGCCTTCCTTAGCAGACACCTGTCTTTTCAAACCAAGACAGATTTTGGTGCCCAACCTGCAGCCCGAGGGCATCGAGAGGAAAAGGGAATAACAGTTCTTGAGGAACCTAATTTTTGTGTGCTGCTCTAGAAACCTCGTTAAGCGACACCATGTGGTCCAGCTTGCCCTGGTTTGGGTAGCAGCACATGGTTGTGGCTGTGCCAGCGCCCCCACCGACCTCCAGCCCTGGGAACCTGGAGCTAGCGGAAACCACAACTTTGCAAATGCTACCTGTGCCTTTAGCAAATGGAAAGAGAACTGGGGTGTGAAAAATAAAGCTTGTTTATTTTCAGAAAAACAGCAAAGAAAACACAGAACACATTTACATTGTAAGAATATTTGTAACAACAACTATCTATGGAACGTATATACCCAAGAACATATCTAACAAAAGTCTATGAAACGTATTTACAGAAGCCAAAAAGAAGCCCTAAAACCTATAGCCTAAAGACAACAACAAACTCCACAACGTATGTACAAAAGGGTGGCATCTCTGTCCGGGATCTCCATCGGTCCTTGAGGAAAAGCAAGAGGCACAGTCACTCCAATCAGGCAGAGAGGGCTCTTCCATGTGCCCCCAGGCTGGCCCAGCAAGCGCAGCACAGGCTGGGGATGGCCACCAGAACCCAATGCACCGGGTCCCACATCCCTGAGCAGGGACCACCCAGCCCAGTCCCAGCCTGGCAGCAGGGGACCCGCTCTGCCTGTGGGGACCACATGCCTGTCCTGCTGCTGGTATTGCTCTTCATCCCAAGATCATGGCCTCTTCCTCATCTTTCTCATCAATGTCCATGTCCTCAAGGTACTCTTCCATTTCCACGTCCATCTCCTCTTCCACATCTACCTCCATCTCTTCTTCACCACTCTCTTCTCCATCCACTTCCATCTCCTCCTCAGTATCCATCTGCATGTCCACCTCCATCTCTTCCTCTCCACTCTCTTCTCCATCCACTTCCATCTCCTCCTCAGTATCAATCTCCATGTCCACCTCCATCTCTTCCTCTCCACTCTCTTCTCCATCCACTTCCATCTCCTCCTCAGTATCAATCTCCATGTCCACCTCCATCTCTTCGTCTCCACTCTCTTCCCCATCCACTTCCATCTCCTCCTCGGTATCAATCTCCATGTCCACCTCCATCTCTTCGTCTCCACTCTCTTCCCCATCCACTTCCATCTTCTCCTCTCTATCAGCCTGCATGTCCACCTCCATCTCGTCCTCTCTGTCTGTGACAGCCTGCAGAGGTAGCAACACCTCAGAGTAGGGTCCCTGTCCCACCCCATCCCCACAGAACTCCAGCCCAGCCGGGCAGCTGGGGGGTGTCCACCTCCATGGAATGGCACCGTACCTTCCTCAGGACAAATGTGAGCATCCTGCAGGGACGGATGACAAAATCCAGGCAACAGAGAGCTTTCAGGACTGATGGGAGCATCAGGGCGCAGGTGACGAGAAGGGTGACAGGGAGCATGGTGAAGGGTGAGCTGGCACGAGGGCTGGCACAGGGTGGGCTGACACAAGGGCCAGTGGTTGTGTTGTGCTCTTTGCTGGATGCTGGAGGTTCCATCTGGAACATCACATCTGTGACATCACAGTGGATCTAAAGAGCATCTTGTTCCGGTTTGGTGTGCAGGTGACAAAGGGCTTGGACTGCTCCACTCACCTGGTTTGGTTTGGATTCATAATGTTTTTGGGGCAGTGCAGGCAGGGAGGATGAGGGCATGGTTTTCCCAAGCAATGAGTCCTCCAGACAGAGAGGACGAGATGGAGGTGGACATGCAGGCTGATAAAGAGGAGGACATGGAAGTGGATGGAGAAGAGACTGGAGACGAAGAGATGGAGGTGGACATGGAGATTGATACCGAGGAGGAGATGGTAGTGGATGGGGAAGAGAGTGGAGACGAAGAGATGGAGGTGGACATGGAGATTGATACTGAGGAGGAGATGGAAGTGGATGGAGAAGAGAGTTGAGAGGAAGAGATGGAGGTGGACATGCAGATGGATACTGAGGAGGAGATGGAAGTGGATGGAGAAGAGAGTGGTGAAGAAGAGATGGAGGTAGATGTGGAAGAGGAGATGGACGTGGAAATGGAAGAGTACCTTGAGGACATGGACATTGATGAGAAAGATGAGGAAGAGGCCATGATCTTGGGATGAAGAGCAATACCAGCAGCAGGACAGGCATGTGGTCCCCACAGGCAGAGCGGGTCCCCTGCTGCCAGGCTGGGACTGGGCTGGGTGGTCCCTGCTCAGGGATGTGGGACCCGGTGCATTGGGTTCTGGTGGCCATCCCCAGCCTGTGCTGCGCTTGCTGGGCCAGCCTGGGGGCACATGGAAGAGCCCTCTCTGCCTGATTGGAGTGACTGTGCCTCTTGCTTTTCCTCAAGGATGATGGAGATCTCGGACAGAGATGCCACCCTTTTGTACATACGTTGTGGAGTTTGTTGTTGTCTTTAGGCTATAGGTTTTAGGGCTTCTTTTTGTCTTCTGTAAATACGTTTCATAGACTTTTGTTAGATATGTTCTTGGGTATATACGTTCTATAGATAGTTGTTGTTACAAATATTCTTACAATGTAAATGTGTTCTGTGTTTTCTTTGCTGTTTTTCTGAAAATAAACAAGCTTTATTTTTCACACCCCAGTTCTCTTTCCATTTGCTTCAGGCACAGGTAGCATTTGCAAAGTTGTGGTTTCCGCTTGCTCCAGGTTCCCAGGGCTGGAGGTCGGTGGGGGCGCTGGTACAGCCACAACCATGTGCTGCTACCCAAACCAGGGTAAGCTGGACCACATGGTGTCGCTTAACGAGGTTTCTATAGCAGCACACAAAAATTAGGTTCCTCAAGAACTGTTATTCCCTTTTCCTCTCGATGCCCTCGGGCTGCAGGTTGGGCACCAAAATCTGTCTTGGTTTGAAAAGACAGGTGTCTGCTAAGGAAGGCAGGAGCCTTCCTGGAAATGGAAAATGTAAACCCCCTCCCTCCAAATTATTATAATTTTGAAAGTAAAAGGCTCTCAGGCAAAGATATGGGAATAGGAATAACAGTTCTTTACTAGAAAAACTTAAAAGATAACTGCAATAATACAAACAAACAAAAAAACCAAACTGCTGACAGAGTCAGAACACGACCTGACACGCTGTGGGTCAGGGTGTTGGTAGCAGCACCCCAAACCCAGCTGGGGGAGCGGAGGTTTGGGGGGAACAATTGGAAGGGGGTGGGAGAGGGGGCACAGGGGGAGGTGGGACCCACTGAGGCTCCCCCAGGTCACCCCAGGACCCCCAGGCCTCGTCCCAGCCCCCCCAGTTCCCTCCGCAGCCCCGGCTGAGGGGGGCTCAGCCCAGGAGCCGCCGTCGTTCGGGGCTCCCCCGAGGGCAGCCAACGGGAGAGCTCCCGGCTCAGAGAGGCCCCAGCAGAGGAGGGGATCTTGTCCCTCCTCGAGGGCCCTGAAGGGTCTTCAGGCCCCTCTGAAGAGGAGTTTTTCTCTTTTTAAGGATTTTTGGGGGGACCTCACCATTTCAAGGGTGTTTTTTCCTCCCCATTTTCAGGTGTTTGTGGGGCCACAGCCCCACAAGCCCCTTTTCAGGGGCGATCATGACGGCTTTAAGTGACATTTTTCTGGGGGACTCACTCCAAGCCGCTGTAGGGGATGTTTTGCCCCCCAGGGTGGATTTTTGGGGTTTAAGGGCCCCCGCTCTGGTCGGGTCCCACTCTAACTCCCCTGAAGAGGCGAACACCACTCCTGCTGCTTCCGGCAGCGGAGCCCGGGGAGGGTTGGGAGTCCTGGGAGGATTTAGGGGTACCTGGGAGGGTTTGGGGGTCCCAGGAGGGTTTGGGAGTCCCGAGAGGATCTGGGGGTACCCGGGTGATGCCAATGATGGTGATGGGGACCCCGTGCTGAGTATAAACTTCCCTGAAGAATTCCTGGGGGGGTTTTGTCTATCTCCAGGGTTTTTCGGGTCCTGGTGGATTTTGGGGGGATTCCCAGGGGGGTTTTAGGGATTCCCAAAGGGGGGGATTGGGCAATCCCAGGGCGAACCCAAGGCTGGTTTGTGGTACCTGCTGGTGACAGAGATGGGGAACCCCTGCCAGGACCGAACCTTCTCAGGGGGGTCTGGGGCGTGCTGGGAGGTCTTGTGGGAATTTTGATGTCCTGGGAGGGTTTGGGGGGTGTCTGTGTGGGGTTTTTGCGGTCTTGGGGAGTTTTTGGACGGCCCAGGGATGGTTTTGGGGTGCCGGGGAGGTCGAGGTGTCCCGGGGGGTTTGGGGGTCCCAGGAGGGTTTGGGGGTTCCTGGGCGATGCCGGTGACTGAGCTGGGACCCCGTGCTGGGTATGAACCTTCTCACTGCGCACGGGCAGTGTCAGCGTGTTCAGGGAGATCCTGGGGGGCCCGGGGGTCACCCCAAAACCCAGGGGACCCCAAATGCTCAGGGACCCCCCCAAACTCCCCTCACCGTTGGATCTGCTGCAGGCAGGGGGGCACCAGCACTCGGCCCCCACCCCCACCATCACAGGGGGCTGTGGAAGAAATCTGGGGGTGCACGGACAGGTCAGGGGGACCCCCAAAGTCCTGGGAAAGGGTAAACACAGGGGAACTCCCAGGAATCCCCACTGGGGGCTTAGGGGAGATCCAGGAGGAGTTTGGGCGAGCTTAATTGTGTCACTATCGTCAGCAAAGAGGACTGCAAGGGTCCCCGGTGTCCCCATTCCCAGCAAAAGGTGGGAAAACCCAGGCTGGCTGGGAATAGGGGTCTCCGATGTCCTCGGTGTTGAGGAAAGGAGGGGCTGGGCGCTAGGAAAGGCAGGAATAGGGGTCCAGGGGGTCTCTGGGTGAAGGAAAAGGGGGCTCTGGGTGCCTGGAGGGCCGGCATGGCCGGGAAAGGGGTGCAGGGCTCCCGGGGCCGCCAGGGGCTGCTCCCAGCAGGAGCCCAGTTGCTGCCAGTCACTCCCCATTATGATACAATTTGCCCCCAGCGCTGTCCCCGTTGTTCCCAGTGCCATCCAGTGTTTTCCCAGTTCTCCCAGTTGCCCCTAAATTAGTCCCAGTCACTCCCAGTACGATCCCTGTATGAGTCCTGTATGATCCCAGTCTCTCCCAGCAGGGCCCCAGTCACTCACCCTTGTCCCCAGTTGCCCCCAGCGTGGTCCCAGTTACCCCCAGCACATTTCCAGTGGCTCCCAGTGTGTCCCAGTCCTAGTGCTTGTTCTGGTGCTTTCCATGAACTGACTGAACTCTTGATTTATGAACCAATGCACTAGATGTGGAATCCTCTACACTGAACTCAGAAACAAATGCCCTCTGTCAGAGCATTTTCATCTTCTAGATCACTTTCAAGATGCCCATGGGGATGTTGCAATGATTATCACACAGCTCTCCATTTCTGGCTGCAGGCTCTGCAGATTCTTTCTCTGCATTCAGTCCGGCTTGCATTCCCTGACAATTCCTGGTACCCCCTCATGGTTTCTTAGGGCAAAACAGTAACAATGAAAACCTTACCAATGGCACAACTGCCCAGCCCACAAGGAAAAGAAAGAACAAGCTGTCAAATCCTTCAAACATTTGCCCTGCTATGCTGCAAGAGTTGAGCTGCACACACGTTGTGGAAAGCCAAGAGAAACTGCAGCTGGTGGCACATCTTGTGACAGAAGCTGCACCTCGTTCTCCAGGAAAGGTTCTTGGAAAGAGCAAACAGGAGTGTGGAGAAGATTCTGGGAAAACTGAAACAGCTTTTAAGGAATGAAATGAAAATGGCAAGAAACAACTGAAGATGTTTTTCTCTGTTTTTTTTATGCTCCTCTTTTCCATCTTGAACTACTGCTCCATCCCCTTAATCCAAATAGATCTCATCTCTAAGATTCATTACTTGGCGAATTTTAGACCCTGTAAAATACCATGAGCTACACACAGTTTCACAGTTTGCCTTCCCCATTTTCGTTTTGTTTTTTTTGGGGTTTTTTTGGGTTTTTTTGGGTTTTTTGGGTTTTTTTTGTTCTTTTTTCTTTTGGTTTTTTTTTGGTTTTTTTTGTTTTTTTAATCATTGCTGGAGAGGTAAGTGCAGTGCCTGGGTAAGGTACAAATTCTGCATTCAGGGAATGTGCTCCGATAGGGTTTGATCCTCAGCGGTGACAAGGCACAGCAGCGCTCAAGGGGATACCTATGCCCCTGTGCAGGAGTCCAGACTCTGGGTCTGGGCTGAACAGGGCAAAGTTCCCGTGTTTGGACAGGCTCAGGGGCTGCCCCTGGGGAGCGGGGGGCTGGGCGCGGGGGCGAGCGGGCAACGGAAAAACGGACACGGGGACAAACGGCCCCGGAGCTTCAGTTGCAGCGGCAGCAGCAGCGGCAGCAGCAGCGGCAGCAGCGGCAGCAGCGAAAGCAGATAGTCTATCGACCCCCTCGCATCTCCTCTCCCTCTCCCGCTGTCCTGCACCCTCTCCTGCTCTCCCTTTCACGGTGTCCCCTCCTCTCCCAGTCTCCCTCTCCCCTGCTGGCCTGGGCCATGTCCCCAGCCCGTCACCGGCCCCGTCCCCGCCCCGGTTCCCGTCCCCGTCCCCGGCCGTCCCGCCGGGGTCTCGCCTCCGCCCGGCTCTGGGCGTGCTGGCGGTGGCGCTGCTGGGCGGGCATCAGTGCCTGGGGCTGGGGCAGCATCGCCGCCCTCTGGCTCCGCCTGGCCCGAGCCCGGCCCCGGCCCCGACGTGGGCTCCAGTCCCGGCCCCGGCCCCGGCTCCTCCCGGGCCCCGCGGAGGACACACGCGGCGCGGCCGCTCCCGCCGCCCCCGCTGCGGCTTCCCCGGCCCAAGCTCCGCCGCTCGGCACCGCGGCCGCCGGCCCCGAGCTGCCGCTGTCCCGTTCCAGGGACAGAACGCCTGGGGAGGGCCGGCCCGGGGCGCTCGGGGGGTGCTCGGGGGCCGCTCCTGGCCCCGGGCCGAGCGCTGACAGCCGCATCCCGCCCGCAGGGAAGGCGCAGCAGGGCCTGAAGGAGCGGTACCGCCTGGGTTCGCTGCTGGGCAGAGGCGGCTTCGGCAGCGTCTTCGCAGCCACGCGGCTCTCGGACGGCGCCCCGGTGAGCGGTGGGGCCGGCGGCGGGCACAGGAGGAGGGGGCGGAGGAGGAGGAGGAGGAGGAGGTGGAGGAGGAAGGGAAGGAGGGGGAGGAGGGGGAGAAGGAGGAAGGAAAGGAGTAGGAGGAGGAGGGGTAGGAGGGGAAGAAGGAGGAGGAGGAGGTGGAGGAGGAGGGAAGGAGGGGGAGCATGCGGCTGGGCAGGGCAGGTGGCGAGCTCAGCCCGCTGCTGCTCTTGGCTTGCAGGTGGCCATCAAAAGGGTGCCAAGGAACCGCGTCCGGCACTGGGGCGAGCTGGTGAGTGAGCGGGGCCAGCGGCAGAAGCTGGGCGGGGATGAGCTGAGGCCCGGCAGGGTGGAAGCCACCAGGACACCTCGAGGGAGAGCAGGCGTGGGGCCAGCGCAAGGCACAGAGCATCCCGGGCCGGGTGAGGGGTTCCCGACCCCCGGCACGGCATCAGCCCCACTGACGGCATCGCGCTCCTCCTGCAGCCCGACGGCACCAGCGCACCCCTGGAGGTCGTGCTGCTGGCCAAGGTGTCCACTGGCTTCCCCGGTGTCGTCCAGCTGCTGGAGTGGAAGGAGCTCCCCAGTGACGTCTTGATGGTGCTGGAACGCCCGGAGAGCTGCCAGGACCTGCACCATTTCATTCAGGAACGGGGGTTCCTGTCTGAGGACTTGGCGCGGGAGCTGTTCCGCCAGGTGCTGGAGGCCGTGCGGCACTGCACCAGCTGCGGGGTCCTGCACAGAGACATCAAACCAGAGAACATCCTGGTTGACCTGGCCACCGGGCAGGCCAAACTGATTGACTTTGGCTGCGGCACCTACCTGCAAGACACAGCCTACACTCGTTTTGCAGGTGAGCCCACGCAGGGGTGTGCTCTCAGTCCCGTCATCTCATGGCCCAACACCTCACAGCCCAAGCTGGGTGTGGCAGCGGGGATTCTCCCTTTTGCTGCCCTTCATGGCACTGAGATTTCAGCTGAGTTGCTTTTGAGCAGGGCTGGGTGGGGAGCCAGCTTCCAGCCCTGCTGGCAGCCTTTGCCCACCACTCTGCCCAGGACTGGGGCTGGGGCTGGGGCAGCCAGCCTGACAAAACACCCGTGGGTGGGGGTAGCAGAGAGGGGGGCCGGAACCTGTGTCCCAGCCGGTTTGGTGTGCAGGTGACAAAGGGCTTGGACTGCTCCACTCACCTGGTTTGGTTTGGATTCATAATGTTTTTGGGGCAGTGCAGGCAGGGAGGATGAGGGCATGGTTTTCCCAAGCAATGAGTGGGTTTTTTCCCGTCATGGTCGGGCCTTGACAGGACTTCTGCTGCCCTCTTCCAGCACCAGTGGCTTCTTTTCCATCCCCGAGTCTGTACACAAGTCCCAGGTGCTGGCGAGAGGGCAGCGGTCACCCCGTGTGCCACTGGGGCAGCCCCCACACACCCAGGGATGCTGGGGCCAGGCTCAGGGAGCAGCAGCGTCCCCCTGATGAACCCCATCTGTATTCCATAGGAACACGGTCATACAGCCCACCAGAATGGACCCACTTTGGCTGGTACTACGGCAAGCCAGCTACCATCTGGTCCCTGGGCATCCTGCTGCACCAGATGGTCTGCGGGGAGCACCCTTTCAGGAGGAGCCAGAACATCAGCTGGGACCATCAACTCTCGCTGCCACAACGGCTCTCTCAAGGTGGATCCTCATCTCTGGCCACGGGGGCAATACCAGTGCTGGGAGACAGCAGCAGCTCGGGAGCATCCCGCTCTGGCAGCTGCTGAGGAGGTGGCACATGTCCTGCTCTCCTGCTCTCCTCCAAAACAGGGAATTGATGGGGACGTTTAGGCCCAGCTCTGAGCACATCCAGCATGGCCTGGGCACGGGAATAGTGGGGCAAAGCCAACAGGAGCCTTCTCCAACTGACCGGCGGTTTCTGGTTTCTCTGCCCAGAGTGCCAAGATCTGATCAGGCGGTGTTTATCCATGCTGGACTTGGACAGGCCCTCTTTAGAAGAGCTGTTCTGTGATCCCTGGCTGCAGGATATTCATCTGCCCTAGAAGAAGGGAGAGAGCCACAGGCACGCTTTGATGCAAGGCCCTGGTAAGTTACAGCTCCACACATGCCTTGGCAATGAGAAGCAAAGGAACGCAGACATTTTGTCCTGCCTGTGTCACTGCCCAGGGGTCATCAGATGGGAACACGCAGCCCTTGTGCTGGAGCTGAGCTGCTCTGCCTAGCACTGGTGGCCACCATCCGAGCTGGTTTTGCTTGTCCTGGTTCCCTGACAGCTGGGGCCCTGGGCAGAACCCTGACAGCCTGGGCTCACCCCAGGGAAGGAGAAGGAGCCCCTGGAGAAGCTGTACCAGGTGGGGCTGCTGCTGCTGGGGACACGGAGGATGACATCAAGGATGACAACCTCTTCCTCCACCTGGTCACCGGCAGCTGAGGATGATGGACTTTGATTCTGGCACCTTCTCCAAAGCCAGGCTGCACAGGGAATGTGCAGGTGAGTCCACACGCAGGGGGATGCTCCCAGATTTGGGCATTGCACAGCCTGGCCAGGAACCAAAGGTTCCCCCCTTTGCTGGGGCGGATGCAGCTGATCCTTCAGTCGGCTGCCAGGCTGCTTTTGGCAGGGCTGGGGGGATGGGCTGGGGTGCTGATGAAATGGGAGTGGGCTCCTGGCCCTGCCAACAGCCCCAGCACCCACCGTGCCCCGGGCTGGGGCTGGGGCAGCCAGCCCGACACAAACAAACCCCCATGGTGGGAGCAGAGGTGGGACTCCAGAACCTGTGCAGGGGCTGCTTTGCTTTGCAGGCAAGGAAGGGCTTGGGCTGCTCCACTGCCCCTGTTTGCTTGGGATCACCGTTATTTTGGGGGGCAGTGCAGGGGGGAAGGGAGATAGCCTGGGCTTCCCTCACCTGTGGGTGGGTTTTTCCCTGGCATGCAGGGGTTGGGCCTTCCTCAAGCCCCTGACAGAGATAAGATTTTTGACCTTTTTTCTTGTTCCCCTTTTTGTCTGTAATCTATTTTCAGTCATTTGTTGTGTGTTTTTCTAGAGGAAGCTTTCCAGCTGGGGTCCAGTCTGGATGGGGAAGTGCTTGGGAGCAGCTGTGGCGTGGATGGGCCGTGCCCTTGGAGAAGGCTGAGGACATCGTTTGGGACCAGCTTTTCTTCCAGCGTGATGTGGGTCTTGTCTGCTTGGCATGGTGGGATCAGAGCTTTGGGGAGATGGCAGCGAGCACAGGAGCATCCTGCTCTGGGCAGCTGCTGAGGGCTGGATGTGCCGTGGCTGGCTGCAGGCTGGGCACATGTCCTGCCCTCCTGCTCTGCTCCCAAAGGCAGCAGGGATGGGCAGCTCTGGGCACAGCTCTGGGCACGGCCAGCATGGCCTGGGCACCGCGGGCGGCTGGGACAAGGGGACAGGAGCCTTCAGCTGACGGGCGCTTTCTGGTTTCTCTCCTTGCAGCCGGGCTCTGCGGGTGCTGAGGCTGCTCTGGGCTCTGCCAGGGCTCTGCTGGAGCTCAGCACCGGGCCCCAATCAGCAAAAGAAGAAATGGGGTGACCTGCAGCACAGACCTGCTGGAGCATTTCAGCAACACAGCTCAAGTGTGCAGAGTGTACACCTCCAAGGACAAACATGACACCACCCAAAAATTAAACTTGTTCAATAACTTCTGAAATGAAATCAATCTGCGATGACCCCAAATGACATTTTGCAGCTTGCTCAAGCTGTAGCTCAGCCCTTCTCTGAACTGTTCTCTCCCCCACCTGCCTTTTACTTCCCAACTGCTCCCTCTTGTCCCCCAGTGAGTTCCCAGCCCATGGCAGTCTCCATCACACTGTCGCCTTCCTTGGTGCCCCTCACCACGAGGAAGGCCGAGCCCCAGGCTTAGGGACTCATCCTGTCACTGGCTGAGGAGCAGCAATGTCTCAGAGCTCCAGTGGGATTTTAGTGTCATTCAGAGCTGCTCTCCAGCCCTCAGCTCTCCTCACTGCTGAGTTCCCACTCCCTTTTCCTCGTCCTTGCAGGAGGATGAGCTCAGTGAATCCCCTTGAGCCTCCCCACTCTTCCCAGCCCACGCACCCACCTCAGTTATGCTGAAGCTGCAGCTTCTCTGTCTCCTGTGGCACACCAGTCCAGTCCCCTGTGCGGGGAGCCCCAGCCCCAGAGCACAGCACTCAGCAGTGCACTCCGGGCTGGAGCAGCTCCCTGCCAGCCCCAGCCCAGGGACCCCTCCAGCCCCGGGGCTTGGGGCACCGTCAGCACCCGCTGCTCCAGCCACCGCTTCTGCTGGCCCTGACAGCAACACCCAAAGTGGGGCTGATCCCGAGGGAGCAGCAGCAGGGCCTGGATCTGATCCCTGGATCTTCGGCTCGGCTTTGGAGCCCTGCCAGCTCCAAACATCCCCCCAAAAAAATCCCAAACTCAGGCACCCCCCAGGATATTTGGGCCGAGCTCCCCCTCCCCGGGCACCTGCGGGATGGGGGCGATGCTCCCGGGGTGCTGCGAGCTCAGGCAGCGCCAGGGCCACGCGATTCCTTCCCTCCTCTCCTCCGGCTGCTCCCTGCTGCCGCTGTGCCTCTTCCTCCCTCCCTCCTCCTCCTCCCCCGCTCCCAGATCCTGAACCGTGAGGGGAAAGGAGCGAGGAAAGGGCGGAACCGTGAGGGGAAAGGAGCGAGGAAAGGGTGGAACTGTGAAGGGAAAGGGCCGGGGCCAAGGGGACGCACTGTCCTAAAAAAGCCCGGTTTGACCCAAAATCACCCAAAAGGGCATCAAATGCAGCCTACATCCACATGGTTCGGCCTGACATCAACCAAATGGGATTAAAAGTATCCAAAGGGCTCTAAAATCCAACCCAAGGGGCTTAAAACTGCCCCAGGTGTTTTATAACCCTCAAGAAATGGCTTAACATCACCCGTAAATCTTTCAAATGTGACTAAAATCCACCCTGAAAGTATCTGGTCCAGCCTAAAATCATCCAAAGGTATCTAAAATCACCAAAATGTCCCTGACACCAACACAAGAAGACCTAAAATCACCCTAAAAAGGCTTGGTTCAAACTAAAATTGCCCAAAGAAGCAAAAAACCCTACTGAAACGGGCCCAAAACACCCAAAAAAGGGACCTAAAATCACCCACACAGGATTAGGATTCACCCATATGGGCCCAGTTTTTCCTAAACTCACCCAAATGGGCCCCAGCCCCACCCCCATGGGCCTAAAATCATCCAAAGGGGTCTGAAATCCCCCCTAAACCCCACCAGATTCGGCCTCAAAGCAGCCACAGGGGCTGAAAATCCACCCGAAAAGGCTCGGGATCCCCGCAAGGGATCTGAAGCCCACCCTAAACCTGCCCGGTTCGGCCCAAAATCCCCCAAAGGGGCCGAGCCCGAGGCCGAGCCCGGGATCGGCTCCGGGGTCGCTCCGGGACCTCCGCTCTCGCTCCGGGCAGTTTTGGCCGCGGCCCCGGACGGGCCTGGGCGGGACCGGGAGGGACCAGGGAGGGCTCGGGAGGGGTTTGGGCATTTGGGGCTTTTTTGGGCTTTGGGGAATCGTGTTGGGGGTTTACGGGGAATTGTTGGGGTTTTTGGGGAGAGTTATTGGGTTTGGAGGCAGTTGGGGGAGTTTGGGGAGTTTGGATTTTGAGGGGCTTTATTGGTGCTTTGAGTGGGAAGTTGTTTTCCTGGGGGTATTTGGGGGTTAATTGAAATTTTTTGTGTTTTCTTTTGAAGTTCGGAAGGTTTTACTGGGATTTTGTGGGGATTTTGTGGGATCCTCTGGAATTATTTCTGGGGTTTATTGGGATTTTTAGGGGATTTGGAGGCATTTTATTGGAACTGTGGGGGCATTTAGTGGGATTCTTTGGGGATTTGGGTTTTTTAGGAATTTTAGTGGGGATTTATGGGGGGGTTTGTGGGTTTTTTTGGGTGTTGCCAAGATTTCTTTGGGTCTCGTGAGGATTTTGTGGGGCTTCTTGTGGTTTTGGAGACATTTTTGGGGGGGGGATTTGTGGGGTTTAATTGGGATTTTGTGAGCTTTTATTGGGATTCGAGGGTGTTCTAATGGGAATTTGTGAAATTTAATTGCAATTTCACGGGGTTTATTGGGATTTTGGTGCCTCTCGGCCCTTCCCCACACCCTGGGACAACTCCAAAGCCCCCCAGAATTCCTCTAAAACCCCCCCAAAATCCCCCAAAAATCCCAATAAAAAACTCCTAAACACCAAAGAATCCCACAAAATCCCAGTGGAACACACCAAAATTAAAAAAAAAAAAAAAAAAAAAAAAAAAAAAACACTCCCAAAAATTTCAATAAACCCCCCAAGAAATAACCACCCCAAAACCCTAAAAAAATCCCCAAAATCCAAAATCATCAAATCCCACAAAACCCCCATAACCCCACAAACCCAGTAATTCTCTCCAAAATCCAATAATTCCCCCTAATCTCCCAACAAAATCCCCCAAAGCCCATAAATGCCGCCAAAATCCCCCCAAAATACCCCCTGAGCCCCCCAGACTCACCGGGGGCCGTCCTGGATCAGGGGGCACCAGCCGGTGGAACAGGAGCCACTTCAGGGGGCCCGCGGAGCTTTTTGGGGAGGGGGCACCATGGGAGACCCCCCAAAAACGGGGGAGGGGAACCCCTGTGGTACCCCCTCCCCAGAAAGCCCCCTCCCCCGGTTCAGGAATAGCCAAACTCAAGAAAATGTAAACCGGGCTTGACTTTCCAGAAATTATTTTTGGCCGGGTTTAGCTGCATCCTCCAGGCTCAGGATCACCGGTGTATTTGCAGGTTTTGCTCTGCATCATCAGCGTGCCCAGACTCTGCTCAGCGTTTCACAAATGGAGAAGACAATGGATAATGTGCCAAGCTTCCTTGCAAACAGCAACACCTGCATCAGCATGACAGAAAAGAAGGGAAAAAAAAAAAAAGAAAATAATCACCGGTTAGAACAGAGCCAGTGTCCCACCATCTTCCCCTCCACTGTTATTATAGAGGAAAACCTGGGCCTAAAGCTTCCACCTCTCAGTTCCTGATGCTGTTTGACTTCAGCCTTGACTCCCCCTGATCTACCTGACTGCTGTCCAAGTGGGGCTGGGGATGCTCAGCCTGGAAAGAGGAGACACTGGGGAGGCCTCACTGCAGCTCTGCAGGACTGGAAGGGTCCCACAGGAAAGACGGGGACAGTGTTCAGCCGGGCCCGTGGCAACAGGACAAGGGGGGATGGCTTTCAACTGCAGGAGGCTGATTGAAGTTGGATCTGAGGAAGCTGCTCTTTTACACTGAGGCTGCTGAGGCACTGGCCCAGGCTGTGGATGCCCCATCCTTGGCAACAGGGCTGTGAGCAGCATGGGCTGGGAAAGATTGCTCAGCTCGGAACAAGATGCTCTTTAGATCCACTGTGATGTCACAGATGTGATGTTCCAGATGGAACTTCCAGCGTCCAGCAAAGAGCACAACAAAACCACTGGCCCTTGTGTCAGCCCACCCTGTGCCAGCCCTCGTGCCAGCTCACCCTTCACCATGCTCCCTGTCACCCTTCTCGTCACCTGCGCCCTGATGCTCCCATCAGTCCTGAAAGCTCTCTGTTGCCTGGATTTTGTCATCCGTCCCTGCAGGATGCTCACATTTGTCCTGAGGAAGGTACGGTGCCATTCCATGGAGGTGGATACCCCCCAGCTGCCCGGCTGGGCTGGAGTTCTGTGGGGATGGGGTGGGACAGGGACCCCACTCTGAGGTGTTGCTATCTCTGCAGGCTGTCACTGAGAGAGAGGACGAGATGGAGGTGGACATGCAGGCTGATACAGAGGAGGACATGGAAGTGGATGGAGAAGAGACTGGAGACGAAGAGATGGAGGTGGACGTGGAGATTGATACCGAGGAGGAGATGGAAGTGGATGGGGAAGAGAGTGGAGACGAAGAGATGGAGGTGGACATGGAGATTGATACTGAGGAGGAGATGGAAGTGGATGGAGAAGAGAGTGGAGAGGAAGAGATGGAGGTGGACATGCAGATGGATACAGAGGAGGAGATGGAAGTGGATGGAGAAGAGAGTGGTGAAGAAGAGATGGAGGTAGATGTGGAAGAGGAGATGGACGTGGAAATGGAAGAGTACCTTGAGGACATGGACATTGATGAGAAAGATGAGGAAGAGGCCATGATCTTGGGATGAAGACCAATCCCAGCAGCAGGACAGGCATGTGGTCCCCACAGGCAGAGTGGGTCCCCTGCTGCCAGGCTGGGACTGGGCTGGGTGGTCCCTGCTCAGGGATGTGGGACCCGGTGCATTGGGTTCTGGTGGCCATCCCCAGCCTGTGCTGTGCTTGCTGGGCCAGCCTGGGGGCACATGGAAGAGCCCTCTCTGCCTGATTGGAGTGACTGTGCCTCTTGCTTTTCCTCAAGGATGATGGAGATCCCGGACAGAGATGCCACCCTTTTGTACATACGTTGTGGAGTTTGTTGTTGTCTTTAGGCTATAGGATTTAGGGCTTCTTTTTGTCTTCTGTAAATACGTTTCATAGACTTTTGTTAGATATGTTCTTGGGTATATACGTTCCATAGATAGTTGTTGTTACAAATATTCTTACAATGTAAATGTGTTCTGTGTTTTCTTTGCTGTTTTTCTGAAAATAAACAAGCTTTATTTTTCACACCCCAGTTCTCTTTCCATTTGCTAAAGGCACAGGTAGCATTTGCAAAGTTGTGGTTTCCGCTTGCTCCAGGTTCCCAGGGCTGGAGGTCGGTGGGGGCGCTGGCACAGCCACAACCATGTGCTGCTACCCAAACCAGGGTAAGCTGGACCACATGGTGTCGCTTAAGGAGGTTTCTAGAGCAGCACACAAAAATTAGGTTCCTCAAGAACTGTTATTCCCTTTTCCTCTCGATGCCCTCGGGCTGCAGGTTGGGCACCAAAATCTGTCTTGGTTTGAAAAGACAGGTGTCTGCTAAGGAAGGCAGGAGCCTTCCTGGAAATGGAAAATGTAAACCCCCTCCCTCCAAATTATTATAATTTTGAAAGTAAAAGGCTCTCAGGCAAAGATATGGGAATAGGAATAACAGTTCTTTACTAGGAAAACTTAAAAGATAACTGCAATAATACAAACAAACAAAAAAACCAAACTGCTGACAGAGTCAGAACACGACCTGACACGCTGTGGGTCAGGGTGTTGGTAGCAGCACCCCAAACCCAGGTGGGGGAGCGGAGGTTTGGGGGGAACAATTGGAAGGGGGTGGGAGAGGAGGCACAGGGGGAAGTGGGACCCACTGAGGCTCCCCCAGGTCACCCCAGGACCCCCAGGCCCCATCCCAGGCCCCCCAGTTCCCTCCGCAGCCCCGGCTGAGGGGGGCTCAGCCCAGGAGCCGCCGTCGTTCGGGGCTCCCCCGAGGGCAGCCAACGGGAGAGCTCCCGGCTCAGAGAGGCCCCAGCAGAGGAGGGGATCTTGTCCCTCCTCGAGGGCCCTGAAGGGTCTTCAGGCCCCTCTGAAGAGGAGTTTTTCTCTTTTTAAGGATTTTTGGGGGGACCTCACCACTCCAATGGTGTTTTTTCCTCCCCATTTTCAGGTGTTTGTGGGGCCACAGCCCCACAAGCCCCTTTTCAGGGGTGATCATGACGGCTTTAAGTGACATTTTTCTGGGGGACTCACTCCAAGCCGCTGTAGGGGATGTTTTGCCCCCCAGGGTGGATTTTTGGGGTTTAAGGGCCCCCGCTCTGGTCGGGTCCCACTCTAACTCCCCTGAAGAGGCCAACACCACTCCTGCTGATTCCGGCAGCGGAGCCCAGGGAGGGTTGGGAGTCCTGGGAGGATTTAGGGGTACCTGGGAGGGTTTGGGGGTCCCAGGAGGGTTTGGGAGTCCCGAGAGGATCTGGGGGTACCCGGGTGATGCCAATGATGGTGATGGGGACCCCGTGCTGAGTATAAACTTTCGTGAAGAATTCCTGGGGGGGTTTTGTCTATCTCCAGGGTTTTTCGGGTCCTGGTGGATTTTGGGGGGATTCCCAGGGGGGTTTTAGGGATTCCCAAAGGGGGGGATTGGGCAATCCCAGGGCGAACCCAAGGCTGGTTTGGGGTACCTGCTGGTGACAGAGATGGGGAACCCCTGCCAGGACCGAACCTTCTCAGGGGGGTCTGGGGCGTGCTGGGAGGTCTTGTGGGAATTTTGATGTCCTGGGAGGGTTTGGGGGGGTGTCTGTGTGGGGTTTTTGCGGTCTTGGGGAGTTTTTGGACGGTCCAGGGATGGTTTTGGGGTCCCGGGGAGGTCGAGGTGTCCCGGGGGGTTTGGGGGTCCCAGGAGGGTTTGGGGGTTCCTGGGTGATGCCGGTGACTGAGCTGGGACCCCGTGCTGGGTATGAACCTTCTCACTGCGCACGGGCAGTGTCAGCGTGTTCAGGGAAATCCTGGGGGGCCCGGGGGTCACCCCAAAACCCAGGGGACCCCAAATGCTCAGGGACCCCCCCAAACTCCCCTCACCGCTGGATCTGCTGCAGGCAGGGGGGCACCAGCACTCGGCCCCCACCCCCACCATCACAGGGGGCTGTGGAAGAAATCTGGGGGTGCACGGACAGGTCAGGGGGACCCCCAAAGTCCTGGGAAAGGGTAAACACAGGGGAACTCCCAGGAATCCCCACTGGGGGCTTAGGGGAGATCCAGGAGGAGTTTGGGCGAGCTTAATTGTGTCACTATCGTCAGCAAAGGGGACTGCAAGGGTCCCCGGTGTCCCCATTCCCAGCAAAAGGTGGGAAAACCCAGGCTGGCTGGGAATAGGGGTCTCCGATGTCCTCGGTGTTGAGGAAAGGAGGGGCTGGGCGCTAGGAAAGGCAGGAATAGGGGTCCAGGGGGTCTCTGGGTGAAGGAAAAGGGGGCTCTGGGGCCTGGAGGGCCGGCATGGCCAGGAAAGGGGTGCAGGGCTCCCGGGGCCGCCAGGGGCTGCTCCCAGCAGGAGCCCAGTTGCTGCCAGTCACTCCCCATTATGATACAATTTGCCCCCAGCGCTGTCCCCGTTGTTCCCAGTGCCATCCAGTGTTTTCCCAGTTCTCCCAGTTGCCCCTAAATTAGTCCCAGTCACTCCCAGTACGATCCCTGTATGAGTCCTGTATGATCCCAGTCTCTCCCAGCAGGGCCCCAGTCACTCACCCTTGTCCCCAGTTACCCCCAGCACATTTCCAGTGGCTCCCAGTGTGTCCCAGTCCTAGTGCTTGTTCTGGTGCTTTCCATGAACTGACTGAACTCTTGATTTATGAACCAATGCACTAGATGTGGAATCCTCTACACTGAACTCAGAAACAAATGCCCTCTGTCAGAGCATTTTCATCTTCTAGATCACTTTCAAGATGCCCATGGGGATGTTGCAATGATTATCACACAGCTCTCCATTTCGGGCTGCAGGCTCTGCAGATTCTTTCTCTGCATTCAGTCCGGCTTGCATTCCCTGACAATTCCTGGTACCCCCTCATGGTTTCTTAGGGCAAAACAGTAACAATGAAAACCTTACCAATGGCACAACTGCCCAGCCCACAAGGAAAAGAAAGAACAAGCTGTCAAATCCTTCAAACATTTGCCCTGCTATGCTGCAAGAGTTGAGCTGCACACACGTTGTGGAAAGCCAAGAGAAACTGCAGCTGGTGGCACATCTTGTGACAGAAGCTGCACCTCGTTCTCCAGGAAAGGTTCTTGGAAAGAGCAAACAGGAGTGTGGAGAAGATTCTGGGAAAACTGAAACAGCTTTTAAGGAATGAAATGAAAATGGCAAGAAACAACTGAAGATGTTTTTCTCTGTTTTTTTTATGCTCCTCCTTTCCATCTTGAACTACTGCTCCATCCCCTTAATCCAAATAGATCTCATCTCTAAGATTCATTACTTGGCGAATTTTAGACCCTGTAAAATACCATGAGCTACACACAGTTTCACAGTTTGCCTTCCCCATTTTAGTTTTGTTTTTTTTGTTTGTTTTCTGTTGGGTTTTTTTGGGGGTTTTTTTGGGTTTTGTTGTTTGTTTTCTTTTGGGTTTTTTTTGGGTTTTTTTTGTTTTTTTAATCATTGCTGGAGAGGTAAGTGCAGTGCCTGGGTAAGGTACAAATTCTGCATTCAGGGAATGTGCTCCGATAGGGTTTGATCCTCAGCGGGGACAAGGCACAGCAGCGCTCAAGGGGATACCTATGCCCCTGTGCAGGAGTCCAGACTCTGGGTCTGGGCTGAACAGGGCAAAGTTCCCGTGTTTGGACAGGCTCAGGGGCTGCCCCTGGGGAGCGGGGGGCTGGGCGCGGGGGCGAGCGGGCAACGGAAAAACGGACACGGGGACAAACGGCCCCGGAGCTTCAGTTGCAGCGGCAGCAGCAGCGGCAGCAGCAGTGGCAGCAGCGGCAGCAGCGAAAGCAGATAGTCTATCGACCCCCTCGCACTCCTCTCCCTCTCCCGCTGTCCCGCACCCTCTCCTGCTTTCCCTTTCACGGTGTCCCCTCCTCTCCCAGTCTCCCTCTCCCCTGCTGGCCTGGGCCATGTCCCCAGCCCGTCACCGGCCCCGTCCCCGCCCCGGTTCCCGTCCCCGTCCCCGGCCGTCCCACCGGGGTCTCGCCTCCGCCCGGCTCTGGGCGTGCTGGCGGTGGCGCTGCTGGGCGGGCATCAGTGCCTGGGGCTGGGGCGGCATCGCCGCCCTCTGGCTCCGCCTGGCCCGAGCCCGGCCCCGGCCCCGACGTGGGCTCCAGTCCCGGCCCCGGCCCCGGCTCCTCCCGGGCCCTGCGGAGGACACACGCGGCGCGGCCGCTCCCGCCGCCCCCGCTGTGGCTTCCCCGGCCCGAGCTCCGCCGCTCGGCACTGCGGCCGCCGGCCCCGAGCCGCCACTGTCCCGTTCCAGGGACAGAACGCCTGGGGAGGGCCGGCCCGGGGCGCTCGGGGGGTGCTCGGGGGCCGCTCCTGGCCCCGGGCCGAGCGCTGACAGCCACGTCCCGCCCGCAGGGAAGTCGCAGCAGGGCCTGAAGGAGCGGTACCGGCTGGGTTCGCTGCTGGGCAGAGGCGGCTTCGGCAGCGTCTTCGCAGCCACGCGGCTCTCGGACGGCGCCCCGGTGAGCGGTGGGGCCGGCGGCGGGCACAGGAGGAGGGGGCGGAGGAGGAGGAGGAGGAGGAGGTGGAGGAGGAAGGGAAGGAGGGGGAGGAGGAGGAGAAGGAGGAAGGAAAGGAGGAGGGGTAGGAGGGGAAGAAGGAGGAGGAGGAGGTGGAGGAGGAGGGAAGGAGGGGGAGCATGGGACTGGGCAGGGCAGGTGGCGAGCTCAGCCCGCTGCTGCTCTTGGCTTGCAGGTGGCCATCAAAAGGGTGCCAAGGAACCGCGTCCGGCACTGGGGCGAGCTGGTGAGTGAGCGGGGCCAGCGGCAGAAGCTGGGCGGGGATGAGCCAAGGCCCGGCAGGGTGGAAGCCACCAGGACACCTCGAGGGAGAGCAGGCGTGGGGCCAGCGCAAGGCGCAGAGCATCCCGGGCCGGGTGAGGGGTTCCCGACCCCCGGCACGGCATCAGCCCCACTGACGGCATCGCGCTCCTCCTGCAGCCCGACGGCACCAGCGCACCCCTGGAGGTCGTGCTGCTGGCCAAGGTGTCCACTGGCTTCCCCGGGGTCGTCCAGCTGCTGGAGTGGAAGGAGCTCCCCAGTGACGTCTTGATGGTGCTGGAACGCCCGGAGAGGTGCCAGGACCTGCACCATTTCATTCAGGAACGGGGGTTCCTGTCTGAGGACTTGGCACGGGAGCTGTTCCGCCAGGTGCTGGAGGCCGTGCGGCACTGCACCAGCTGCGGGGTCCTGCACAGAGACATCAAACCAGAGAACATCCTGGTTGACCTGGCCACCGGGCAGGCCAAACTGATTGACTTTGGCTGCGGCACCTACCTGCAAGACACAGCCTACACTCGTTTTGCAGGTGAGCCCACGCAGGGGTGTGCTCTCAGTCCCGTCATCTCATGGCCCAACACCTCACAGCCCAAGCTGGGTGTGGCAGCGGGGATTCTCCCTTTTGCTGCCCTTCATGGCACTGAGATTTCAGCTGAGCTGCTTTTGAGCAGGGCTGGGTGGGGAGCCAGCTTCCAGCCCTGCTGGCAGCTTTTGCCCACCACTCTGCCCAGGACTGGGGCTGGGGCTGGGGCAGCCAGCCTGACAAAACACCCGTGGGTGGGGGTAGCAGAGAGGGGGGCCGGAACCTGTGTCCCAGCCGGTTTGGTGTGCAGGTGACAAAGGGCTTGGACTGCTCCACTCACCTGGTTTGGTTTGGATTCATAATGTTTTTGGGGCAGTGCAGGCAGGGAGGATGAGGGCATGGTTTTCCCAAGCAATGAGTGGGTTTTTTCCCGTCATGGTCGGGCCTTGACAGGACTTCTGCTGCCCTCTTCCAGCACCAGTGGCTTCTTTTCCATCCCCGAGTCTGTACACAAGTCCCAGGTGCTGGCGAGAGGGCAGAAACCCCGTGTGCCACTGGGGCAGCCCCCACACACCCAGGGATGCTGGGGCCAGGCTCAGGGAGCAGCAGCGTCCCCCTGATGAACCCCATCTGTATTCCATAGGAACACGGTCATACAGCCCACCAGAATGGACCCACTTTGGCTGGTACTACGGCAAGCCAGCTACCATCTGGTCCCTGGGCATCCTGCTGCACCAGATGGTCTGCGGGGAGCACCCTTTCAGGAGGAGCCAGAACATCAGCTGGGACCATCAACTCTCGCTGCCACAACGGCTCTCTCAAGGTGGATCCTCATCTCTGGCCACGGGGGCAATACCAGTGCTGGGAGACAGCAGCAGCTCGTGAGCATCCCGCTCTGGCAGCTGCTGAGGAGGTGGCACATGTCCTGCTCTCCTGCTCTCCTCCAAAACAGGGAATTGATGGGGACGTTTAGGCCCAGCTCTGAGCACATCCAGCATGGCCTGGGCACGGGAATAGTGGGGCAAAGCCAACAGGAGCCTTCTCCAACTGACCGGCGGTTTCTGGTTTCTCTGCCCAGAGTGCCAAGATCTGATCAGGCGGTGTTTATCCATGCTGGACTTGGACAGGCCCTCTTTAGAAGAGCTGTTCTGTGATCCCTGGCTGCAGGATATTCATCTGCCCTAGAAGAAGGGAGAGAGCCACAGGCACGCTTTGATGCAAGGCCCTGGTAAGTTACAGCTCCACACATGCCTTGGCAATGAGAAGCAAAGGAACGCAGACATTTTGTCCTGCCTGTGTCACTGCCCAGGGGTCATCAGATGGGAACACGCAGCCCTTGTACTGGAGCTCAGCTGCTCTGCCTAGCACTGGTGGCCACCATCCGAGCTGGTTTTGCTTGTCCTGGTTCCCTGACAGCTGGGGCCCTGGGCAGAACCCTGACAGCCTGGGCTCACCCCAGGGAAGGAGAAGGAGCCCCTGGAGAAGCTGTACCAGGTGGGGCTGCTGCTGCTGGGGACACGGAGGATGACATCAAGGATGACAACCTCTTCCTCCACCTGGTCACCGGCAGCTGAGGATGATGGACTTTGATTCTGGCACCTTCTCCAAAGCCAGGCTGCACAGGGAATGTGCAGATGAGTCCACACGCAGGGGGATGCTCCCAGATTTGGGCATTGCACAGCCTGGCCAGGAACCAAAGGTTCCCCCCTTTGCTGGGGCGGATGCAGCTGTTCCTTCAGTCGGCTGCCAGGCTGCTTTTGGCAGGGCTGGGGGGATGGGCTGGGGTGCTGATGAAATGGGAGTGGGCTCCTGGCCCTGCCAACAGCCCCAGCACCCACCGTGCCCCGGGCTGGGGCTGGGGCAGCCAGCCCGACACAAACAAACCCCCATGGTGGGAGCAGAGGTGGGACTCCAGAACCTGTGCAGGGGCTGCTTTGCTTTGCAGGCAAGGAAGGGCTTGGGCTGCTCCACTGCCCCTGTTTGCTTGGGATCACCGTTATTTTGGGGGGCAGTGCAGGGGGGAAGGGAGATAGCCTGGGCTTCCCTCACCTGTGGGTGGGTTTTTCCCTGGCATGCAGGGGTTGGGCCTTCCTCAAGCCCCTGACAGAGATAAGATTTTTGACCTTTTTTCTTGTTCCCCTTTTTGTCTGTAATCTATTTTCAGTCATTTGTTGTGTGTTTTTCTAGAGGAAGCTTTCCAGCTGGGGTCCAGTCTGGATGGGGAAGTGCTTGGGAGCAGCTGTGGCGTGGATGGGCCGTGCCCTTGGAGAAGGCTGAGGACATCGTTTGGGACCAGCTTTTCTTCCAGCGTGATGTGGGTCTTGTCTGCTTGGCATGGTGGGATCAGAGCTTTGGGGAGATGGCAGCGAGCACAGGAGCATCCTGCTCTGGGCAGCTGCTGAGGGCTGGATGTGCCGTGGCTGGCTGCAGGCTGGGCACATGTCCTGCCCTCCTGCTCTGCTCCCAAAGGCAGCAGGGATGGGCAGCTCTGGGCACAGCTCTGGGCACGGCCAGCATGGCCTGGGCACCGCGGGCGGCTGGGACAAGGGGACAGGAGCCTTCAGCTGACGGGCGCTTTCTGGTTTCTCTCCTTGCAGCCGGGCTCTGCGGGTGCTGAGGCTGCTCTGGGCTCTGCCAGGGCGCTGCTGGAGCTCAGCACCGGGCTGCAATCAGCCAAAGAAGAAATGGGGTGACCTGCAGCACAGACCTGCTGGAGCATTTCAGCAACACAGCTCAAGTGTGCAGAGTGTATACCTCCAAGGGCAAACATGACACCACCCAAAAATTAAACTTGTTCAATAACTTCTGAAATGAAATCAATCTGCGATGACCCCAAATGACATTTTGCAGCTTGCTCAAGCTGTAGCTCAGCCCTTCTCTGAACTGTTCTCTCCCCCACCTGCCTTTTACTTCCCAACTGCTCCCTCTTGTCCCCCAGTGAGTTCCCAGCCCATGGCAGTCTCCATCACACTGTCGCCTTCCTTGGTGCCCCTCACCATGAGGAAGGCCGAGCCCCAGGCTTAGGGACTCATCCTGTCGCGCCAGGGCCACGCGATTCCTTCCCTCCTCTCCTCCGGCTGCTCCCTGCTGCCGCTGCGCCTCTTCCTCCCTCCCTCCTCCTCCTCCCCCGCTCCCAGATCCTGAACCGTGAGGGGAAAGGAGCGAGGAAAGGGCGGAACCGTGAGGGGAAAGGAGCGAGGAAAGGGCGGAACCGTGAGGGGAAAGGGCCGGGGCCAAGGGGACGCACTGTCCTAAAAAAGCCCGGTTTGACCCAAAATCACCCAAAAGGGCATCAAATGCAGCCTACATCCACATGGTTCGGCCTGACATCAACCAAATGGGATTAAAAGTATCCAAAGGGCTCTAAAATCCAACCCAAGGGGCTTAAAACTGCCCCAGGTGTTTTATAACCCTCAAGAAATGGCTTAACATCACCCGTAAATCTTTCAAATGTGACTAAAATCCACCCTGAAAGTATCTGGTCCAGCCTAAAATCATCCAAAGGTATCTAAAATCACCAAAATGTCCCTGACACCAACACAAGAAGACCTAAAATCACCCTAAAAAGGCTTGGTTCAAACTAAAATTGCCCAAAGAAGCAAAAAACCCTACTGAAACGGGCCCAAAACACCCAAAAAAGGGACCTAAAATCACCCACACAGGATTAGGATTCACCCATATGGGCCCAGTTTTTCCTAAACTCACCCAAATGGGCCCCAGCCCCACCCCCATGGGCCTAAAATCATCCAAAGGGGTCTGAAATCCCCCCTAAACCCCACCAGATTCGGCCTCAAATCAGCCACAGGGGCTGAAAATCCACCCGAAAAGGCTCGGGATCCCCGCAAGGGATCTGAAGCCCACCCTAAACCTGCCCGGTTCGGCCCAAAATCCCCCAAAGGGGCCGAGCCCGAGGCCGAGCCCGGGATCGGCTCCGGGGTCGCTCCGGGACCTCCGCTCTCGCTCCGGGCAGTTTTGGCCGCGGCCCCGGACGGGCCTGGGCGGGACCGGGAGGGACCAGGGAGGGCTCGGGAGGGGTTTGGGCATTTGGGGCTTTTTTGGGCTTTGGGGAATCGTGTTGGGGGTTTACGGGGAATTGTTGGGGTTTTTGGGGAGAGTTATTGGGTTTGGAGGCAGTTGGGGGATTTTGGGGAGTTTGGAGTTTGAGGGGTTTTATTGGTGCTTTGAGTGGGAAGTTGTTTTCCTGGGGGTATTTGGGGGTTAATTGAAATTTTTTGTGTTTTCTTTTGAAGTTCGGAAGGTTTTACTGGGATTTTGTGGGGATTTTGTGGGATCCTCTGGAATTATTTCTGGGGTTTATTGGGATTTTTAGGGGATTTGGAGGCATTTTATTGGAATTGTGGGGGCATTTAGTGGGATTCTTTGGGGATTTGGGTTTTTTAGGAATTTTAGTGGGGATTTGGGGGGGGTTTGTGGGTTTTTTTGGGTGTTGCCAAGATTTCTTTGGGTCTCGTGAGGATTTTGTGGGGCTTCTTGTGGTTTTGGAGACATTTTTGGGGGGGGATTTGTGGGGTTTAATTGGGATTTTGTGAGCTTTTATTGGGATTCGAGGGTGTTCTAATGGGAATTTGTGAAATTTAATTGCGATTTCATGGGGTTTATTGGGACTTTCAGGGGTTTAAAGCAGATTTTGGTGCCTCTCGGCCCTTCCCCACACCCTGGGACAACTCCAAAGCCCCCCAGAATTCCTCTAAAACCCCCCCAAAATCCCCCAAAAATCCCAATAAAAAACTCCTAAACACCAAAGAATCCCACAAAATCCCAGTGGAACACACCAAAATTAAAAAAAAAAAAAAAAAACCTCCCAAAAATTTCAATAAACCCCCCAAAAAATAACCACGCCAAAACCCTAAAAAAATCCCTAAAATCCAAAATCATCAAATCCCACAAAACCCCCATAACCCCACAAACCCAGTAATTCTCTCCAAAATCCAATAATTCCCCCTAATCTCCCAACAAAATCCCCCAAAGCCCATAAATGCCGCCAAAATCCCCCCATAATCCCCCCTGAGCCCCCCAGACTCACCAGGGGCCGTCCTGGATCAGGGGGCACCAGCCGGTGGAACAGGAGCCACTTCAGGGGGCCCGCGGAGCTTTTTGGGGAGGGGGCACCATGGGAGACCCCCCAAAAACGGGGGAGGGGAACCCCTGTGGTACCCCCTCCCCAGAAAGCTCCCTCCCTCGGTTCAGGAATAGCCAAACTCAAGAAAATGTAAACCAGGCTTGACTTTCCAGAAATTATTTTTGGCCGGGTTTAGCTGCATCCTCCAGGCTCAGGATCACCGATGTATTTGCAGGTTTTGCTCTGCATCATCAGCCTGCCCAGACTCTGCTCGGTGTTTCACAAATGGAGAAGACAATGGACATTGTGCCAAGCTTCCTTGCAAACAGCAACACCTGCATCAGCATGACAGAAAAGAAGGAAAAAAAAAAAAAAGAAAATATTCACCGGTTAGAACAGAGCCAGTGTCCCACCATCTTCCCCTCCACTGTTATTATAGAGGCAAACCTGGGCCTAAAGCTTCCACCTCTCAGTTCCTGATGCTGTTTGACTTCAGCCTTGACTCCCCCTGATCTACCTGACTGCCGTCCAAGTGGGGCTGGGGATGCTCAGCCTGGAAAGAGGAGACACTGGGGAGGCCTCCCTGCAGCTCTGCAGGACTGGAAGGGTCCCACAGGAAAGACGGGGACAGTGTTCAGCCGGGCCCGTGGCAACAGGACAAGGGGGGATGGCTTTCAAATGCAGGAGGCTGATTGAAGTTGGATCTGAGGAAGCTGCTCTTTTACACGGAGGGTGTTGAGGCACTGGCCCAGGCTGTGGATGCCCCATCCTTGGCAACAGGGCTGTGAGCAGCATGGGCTGGGAAAGATTGCTCAGCTTGGAACAAGATGCTCTTTAGATCCACTGTGATGTCACAGATGTGATGTTCCAGATGGAACCTCCAGCGTCCAGCAAAGAGCACAACACAACCACTGGCCCTTGTGTCAGCCCACCCTGTGCCAGCCCTCGTGCCAGCTCACCCTTCACCATGCTCCCTGTCACCCTTCTCGTCACCTGCGCCCTGATGCTCCCATCAGTCCTGAAAGCTCTCTGTTGCCTGGATTTTGTCATCCGTCCCTGCAGGATGCTCACATTTGTCCTGAGGAAGGTACGGTGCCATTCCATGGAGGTGGACACCCCCCAGCTGCCTGGCTGGGCTGGAGTTCTGTGGGGATGGGGTGGGACAGGGACCCCACTCTGAGGTGTTGCTACCTCTGCAGGCTGTCACAGAGAGAGAGGACGAGATGGAGGTGGACATGCAGGCTGATAGAGAGGAGGAGATGGAAGTGGATGGGGAAGAGAGTGGAGACGAAGAGATGGAGGTGGACATGGAGATTGATACCGAGGAGGAGATGGAAGTGGATGGGGAAGAGAGTGGAGACGAAGAGATGGAGGTGGACATGGAGATGGATACAGAGGAGGAGATGGAAGTGGATGGAGAAGAGAGTGGAGAGGAAGAGATGGAGGTGGACCTGCAGATGGATACAGAGGAGGAGATGGAAGTGGATGGAGAAGAGAGTGGTGAAGAAGAGATGGAGGTAGATGTGGAAGAGGAGATGGACGTGGAAATGGAAGAGTACCTTGAGGACATGGACATTGATGAGAAAGATGAGGAAGAGGCCATGATCTTGGGATGAAGAGCAATACCAGCAGCAGGACAGGCATGTGGTCCCCACAGGCAGAGCGGGTCCCCTGCTGCCAGGCTGGGACTGGGCTGGGTGGTCCCTGCTCAGGGATGTGGGACCCGGTGCATTGGGTTCTGGTGGCCATCCCCAGCCTGTGCTGTGCTTGCTGGGCCAGCCTGGGGGCACATGGAAGAGCCCTCTCTGCCTGATTGGAGTGACTGTGCCTCTTGCTTTTCCTCAAGGATGATGGAGATCCCGGACAGAGATGCCACCCTTTTGTACATACGTTGTGGAGTTTGTTGTTGTCTTTAGGCTATAGGTTTTAGGGCTTCATTTGGCTTCTGTAAATACGTTTCATAGACTTTTGTTAGATATGTTCTTGGGTATATACGTTCCATAGATAGTTGTTGTTACAAATATTCTTACAATGTAAATGTGTTCTGTGTTTTCTTTGCTGTTTTTCTGAAAATAAACAAGCTTTATTTTTCACACCCCAGTTCTCTTTCCATTTGCTAAAGGCACAGGTAGCATTTGCAAAGTTGTGGTTTCCGCTTGCTCCAGGTTCCCAGGGCTGGAGGTCGGTGGGGGAACTGGCACAGCCACAACCATGTGCTGCTACCCAAACCAGGGCAAGCTGGACCACATGGTGTCGCTCAACGAGGTTTCTATAGCAGCACACAAAAATTAGGTTCCTCAAGAACTGTTATTCCCTTTTCCTCTCGATGCCCTCGGGCTGCAGGTTGGGCACCAAAATCTGTCTTGGTTTGAAAAGACAGGTGTCTGCTAAGGAAGGCAGGAGCCTTCCTGGAAATGGAAAATGTAAACCCCCTCCCTCCAAATTATTATAATTTTGAAAGTAAAAGGCTCTCAGGCAAAGATATGGGAATAGGAATAACAGTTCTTTACTAGAAAAACTTAAAAGATAACTGCAATAATACAAACAAACAAAAAAAACAAACTGCTGACAGAGTCAGAACACGACCTGACACGCTGTGGGTCAGGGTGTTGGTAGCAGCACCCCCAAACCCAGCTGGGGGAGCGGAGGTTTGGGGGGAACAATGGGAAGGGGGTGGGAGAGGGGGCACAGGGGGAGGTGGGACCCACTGAGGCTCCCCCAGGTCACCCCAGGACCCCCAGGCCCCGTCCCAGGCCCCCCAGTTCCCTCCACAGCCCCGGCTGAGGGGGGCTCAGCCCAGGAGCCGCCGTCGTTCGGGGCTCCCCCGAGGGCAGCCAACGGGAGAGCTCCCGGCTCAGAGAGGCCCCAGCAGAGGAGGGGATCTTGTCCCTCCTCGAGGGCCCTGAAGGGTCTTCAGGCCCCTCTGAAGAGGAGTTTTTCTCTTTTTAAGGATTTTTGGGGGGACCTCACCACTCCAATGGTGTTTTTTCCTCCCCATTTTCAGGTGTTTGTGGGGCCACAGCCCCACAAGCCCCTTTTCAGGGGTGATCATGACGGCTTTAAGTGACATTTTTCTGGGGGACTCACTCCAAGCCGCTGTAGGGGATGTTTTGCCCCCCAGGGTGGATTTTTGGGGTTTAAGGGCCCCCGCTCTGGTCGGGTCCCACTCTAACTCCCCTGAAGAGGCCAACACCACTCCTGCTGATTCTGGCAGCGGAGCCCGGGGAGGGTTGGGAGTCCTGGGAGGATTTAGGGGTACCTGGGAGGGTTTGGGGGTCCCAGGAGGGTTTGGGAGTCCCGAGAGGATCTGGGGGTATGCCGATGATGGTGATGGGGACCCCGTGCTGAGTATAAACTTCCCTGAAGAATTCCTGGGGGGGTTTTGTCTATCTCCAGGGTTTTTCGGGTCCTGGTGGATTTTGGGGGGATTCCCAGGGGGGTTTTAGGGATTCCCAAAGGGGGGGATTGGGCAATCCCAGGGCGAACCCAAGGCTGGTTTGGGGTACCTGCTGGTGACAGAGATGGGGAACCCCTGCCAGGACCGAACCTTCTCAGGGGGGTCTGGGGCGTGCTGGGAGGTCTTGTGGGAATTTTGATGTCCTGGGAGGGTTTGGGGGGTGTCTGTGTGGGGTTTTTGCGGTCTTGGGGAGTTTTTGGACAGCCCAGGGATGGTTTTGGGGTCCCGGGGAGGTCGAGGTGTCCCGGGGGGTTTGGGGGTCCCAGGAGGGTTTGGGGGTTCCTGGGCGATGCCGGTGACTGAGCTGGGACCCCGTGCCGGGTATGAACCTTCTCACTGCGCACGGGCAGCGTCAGCGTGTTCAGGGAGATCCTGGGGGGCCCGGGGGTCACCCCAAAACCCAGGGGACCCCAAATGCTCAGGGACCCCCCCAAACTCCCCTCACCGTTGGATCTGCTGCAGGCAGGGGGGCACCAGCATTCGGCCCCCACCCCCACCATCACAGGGGGCTGTGGAAGAAATCTGGGGGTGCACGGACAGGTCAGGGGGACCCCCAAAGTCCTGGGAAAGGGTAAACACAGGGGAACTCCCAGGAATCCCCACTGGGGGCTTAGGAGGAGTTTGGGCGAGCTTAATTGTGTCACTATCGTCAGCAAAGAGGACTGCAAGGGTCCCCGGTGTCCCCATTCCCAGCAAAAGGTGGGAAAACCCAGGCTGGCTGGGAATAGGGGTCCCGGATGTCCTCGGTGTTGAGGAAAGGAGGGGCTGGGCGCTAGGAAAGGCAGGAATAGGGGTCCAGGGGGTCTCTGGGTGAAGGAAAAGGGGGCTCTGGGGCCTGGAGGGCCGGCATGGCCAGGAAAGGGGTGCAGGGCTCCCGGGGCCGCCAGGGGCTGCTCCCAGCAGGAGCCCAGTTGCTGCCAGTCACTCCCCATTATGATACAATTTGCCCCCAGCGCTGTCCCCGTTGTTCCCAGTGCCATCCAGTGTTTTCCCAGTTCTCCCAGTTGCCCCTAAATTAGTCCCAGTCACTCCCAGTACGATCCCTGTATGAGTCCTGTATGATCCCAGTCTCTCCCAGCAGGGCCCCAGTCACTCACCCTTGTCCCCAGTTGCCCCCAGCGTGGTCCCAGTTACCCCCAGCACATTTCCAGTGGCTCCCAGTGTGTCCCAGTCCTAGTGCTTGTTCTGGTGCTTTCCATGAACTGACTGAACTCTTGATTTATGAACCAATGCACTAGATGTGGAATCCTCTACACTGAACTCAGAAACAAATGCCCTCTGTCAGAGCATTTTCATCTTCTAGATCACTTTCAAGATGCCCATGGGGATGTTGCAATGATTATCACACAGCTCTCCATTTCTGGCTGCAGGCTCTGCAGATTCTTTCTCTGCATTCAGTCCGGCTTGCATTCCCTGACAATTCCTGGTACCCCCTCATGGTTTCTTAGGGTAAAACAGTAACAATGAAAACCTTACCAATGGCACAACTGCCCAGCCCACAAGGAAAAGAAAGAACAAGCTGTCAAATCCTTCAAACATTTGCCCTGCTATGCTGCAAGAGTTGAGCTGCACACACGTTGTGGAAAGCCAAGAGAAACTGCAGCTGGTGGCACATCTTGTGACAGAAGCTGCACCTCGTTCTCCAGGAAAGGTTCTTGGAAAGAGCAAACAGGAGTGTGGAGAAGATTCTGGGAAAACTGAAACAGCTTTTAAGGAATGAAATGAAAATGGCAAGAAACAACTGAAGATGTTTTTCTCTGTTTTTTTTATGCTCCTCCTTTCCATCTTGAACTACTGCTCCATCCCCTTAATCCAAATAGATCTCATCTCTAAGATTCATTACTTGGCGAATTTTAGACCCTGTAAAATACCATGAGCTACACACAGTTTCACAGTTTGCCTTCCCCATTTTCGTTTTGTTTTTTTTGTTTGTTTTCTTTTGGGTTTTTTTTGGTTTTTTTTTGTTTTTTTAATCATTGCTGGAGAGGTAAGTGCAGTGCCTGGGTAAGGTACAAATTCTGCATTCAGGGAATGTGCTCCGATGGGGTTTGATCCTCAGCGGGGACAAGGCACAGCAGCGCTCAAGGGGATACCTATGCCCCTGTGCAGGAGTCCAGACTCTGGGTCTGGGCTGAACAGGGCAAAGTTCCCGTGTTTGGACAGGCTCAGGGGCTGCCCCTGGGGAGCAGGGGGCTGGGCGCGGGGGCGAGCGGGCAACGGAAAAACGGACACGGGGACAAACGGCCCCGGAGCTTCAGTTGCAGCGGCAGCAGCAGCGGCAGCAGCAGCGGCAGCAGCGGCAGCAGCGAAAGCAGATAGTCTATCGACCCCCTCGCACTCCTCTCCCTCTCCCGCTGTCCCGCACCCTCTCCTGCTCTCCCTTTCACGGTGTCCCCTCCTCTCCCAGTCTCCCTCTCCCCTGCTGGCCTGGGCCATGTCCCCAGCCCGTCACCGGCCCCGTCCCCGCCCTGGTTCCCGTCCCCGTCCCCGTCCCCGGCCATCCCGCCGGGGTCTCGCCTCCGCCCGGCTCTGGGCGTGCTGGCGGTGGCGCTGCTGGGCGGGCATCAGTGCCTGGGGCTGGGGCGGCATTGCCGCCCTCTGGCTCCGCCTGGCCCGAGCCCGGCCCCGGCCCCGACGTGGGCTCCAGTCCCGGCCCCGGCCCCGGCTCCTCCCGGGCCCCGCGGAGGACACATGCGGCGCGGCCGCTCCCGCCGCCCCCGCTGCGGCTTCCCCGGCCCGAGCTCCGCCGCTCGGCACCGCGGCCGCCGGCCCCGAGCTGCCGCTGTCCCGTTCCAGGGACAGAACGCCTGGGGAGGGCCGGCCCGGGGCGCTCGGGGGGTGCTCGGGGGCCGCTCCTGGCCCCGGGCCGAGCGCTGACAGCCACGTCCCGCCCGCAGGGAAGTCGCAGCAGGGCCTGAAGGAGCGGTACCGGCTGGGTTCGCTGCTGGGCAGAGGCGGCTTCGGCAGCGTCTTCGCAGCCACGCGGCTCTCGGACGGCGCCCCGGTGAGCGGTGGGGCCGGCGGCGGGCACAGGAGGAGGGGGCGGAGGAGGAGGAGGAGGAGGAGGTGGAGGAGGAAGGGAAGGAGGGGGAGGAGGAGGAGAAGGAGGAAGGAAAGGAGGAGGGGTAGGAGGGGAAGAAGGAGGAGGAGGAGGTGGAGGAGGAGGGAAGGAGGGGGAGCATGGGGCTGGGCAGGGCAGGTGGCGAGCTCAGCCCGCTGCTGCTCTTGGCTTGCAGGTGGCCATCAAAAGGGTGCCAAGGAACCGCGTCCGGCACTGGGGCGAGCTGGTGAGTGAGCGGGGCCAGCGGCAGAAGCTGGGCGGGGATGAGCCGAGGCCCGGCAGGCTGGAAGCCACCAGGACACCTCGAGGGAGAGCAGGCGTGGGGCCAGCGCAAGGCGCAGAGCATCCCGGGCCGGGTGAGGGGTTCCCGACCCCCGGCACGGCATCAGCCCCACTGACGGCATCGCGCTCCTCCTGCAGCCCGACGGCACCAGCGCACCCCTGGAGGTCGTGCTGCTGGCCAAGGTGTCCACTGGCTTCCCCGGGGTCGTCCAGCTGCTGGAGTGGAAGGAGCTCCCCAGTGACGTCTTGATGGTGCTGGAACGCCCGGAGAGGTGCCAGGACCTGCACCATTTCATTCAGGAACGGGGGTTCCTGTCTGAGGACTTGGCGCGGGAGCTGTTCCGCCAGGTGCTGGAGGCCGTGCGGCACTGCACCAGCTGCGGGGTCCTGCACAGAGACATCAAACCAGAGAACATCCTGGTTGACCTGGCCACCGGGCAGGCCAAACTGATTGACTTTGGCTGCGGCACCTACCTGCAAGACACAGCCTACACTCGTTTTGCAGGTGAGCCCACGCAGGGGTGTGCTCTCAGTCCCGTCATCTCATGGCCCAACACCTCACAGCCCAAGCTGGGTGTGGCAGCGGGGATTCTCCCTTTTGCTGCCCTTCATGGCACTGAGATTTCAGCTGAGTTGCTTTTGAGCAGGGCTGGGTGGGGAGCCAGCTTCCAGCCCTGCTGGCAGCCTTTGCCCACCACTCTGCCCAGGACTGGGGCTGGGGCTGGAGCAGCCAGCCTGACAAAACACCCATGGGTGGGGGTAGCAGAGAGGGGGGCCGGAACCTGTGTCCCAGCCGGTTTGGTGTGCAGGTGACAAAGGGCTTGGACTGCTCCACTCACCTGGTTTGGTTTGGATTCATAATGTTTTTGGGGCAGTGCAGGCAGGGAGGATGAGGGCATGGTTTTCCCAAGCAATGAGTGGGTTTTTTCCCGTCATGGTCGGGCCTTGACAGGACTTCTGCTGCCCTCTTCCAGCACCAGTGGCTTCTTTTCCATCCCCGAGTCTGTACACAAGTCCCAGGTGCTGGCGAGAGGGCAGAAACCCCGTGTGCCACTGGGGCAGCCCCCACACACCCAGGGATGCTGGGGCCAGGCTCAGGGAGCAGCAGCGTCCCCCTGATGAACCCCATCTGTATTCCATAGGAACACGGTCATACAGCCCACCAGAATGGACCCACTTTGGCTGGTACTACGGCAAGCCAGCTACCATCTGGTCCCTGGGCATCCTGCTGCACCAGATGGTCTGCGGGGAGCACCCTTTCAGGAGGAGCCAGAACATCAGCTGGGACCATCAACTCTCGCTGCCACAACGGCTCTCTCAAGGTGGATCCTCATCTCTGGCCACGGGGGCAATACCAGTGCTGGGAGACAGCAGCAGCTCGGGAGCATCCCGCTCTGGCAGCTGCTGAGGAGGTGGCACATGTCCTGCTCTCCTGCTCTCCTCCAAAACAGGGAATTGATGGGGACGTTTAGGCCCAGCTCTGAGCACATCCAGCATGGCCTGGGCACGGGAATAGTGGGGCAAAGCCAACAGGAGCCTTCTCCAACTGACCGGCGGTTTCTGGTTTCTCTGCCCAGAGTGCCAAGATCTGATCAGGCGGTGTTTATCCATGCTGGACTTGGACAGGCCCTCTTTAGAAGAGCTGTTCTGTGATCCCTGGCTGCAGGATATTGATCTGCCCTAGAAGAAGGGAGAGAGCCACAGGCACGCTTTGATGCAAGGCCCTGGTAAGTTACAGCTCCACACATGCCTTGGCAATGAGAAGCAAAGGAACCCAGACATTTTGTCCTGCCTGTGTCACTGCCCAGGGGTCATCAGATGGGAACACGCAGCCCTTGTGCTGGAGCTCAGCTGCTCTGCCTAGCACTGGTGGCCACCATCCGAGCTGTTTTTGCTTGTCCTGGTTCCCTGACAGCTGGGGCCCTGGGCAGAACCCTGACAGCCTGGGCTCACCCCAGGGAAGGAGAAGGAGCCCCTGGAGAAGCTGTACCAGGTGGGGCTGCTGCTGCTGGGGACACGGAGGATGACATCAAGGATGACAACCTCTTCCTCCACCTGGTCACCGGCAGCTGAGGATGATGGACTTTGATTCTGGCACCTTCTCCAAAGCCAGGCTGCACAGGGAATGTGCAGATGAGTCCACACGCAGGGGGATGCTCCCAGATTTGGGCATTGCACAGCCTGGCCAGGAACCAAAGGTTCCCCCCTTTGCTGGGGCGGATGCAGCTGTTCCTTCAGTCGGCTGCCAGGCTGCTTTTGGCAGGGCTGGGGGGATGGGCTGGGGTGCTGATGAAATGGGAGTGGGCTCCTGGCCCTGCCAACAGCCCCAGCACCCACCGTGCCCCGGGCTGGGGCTGGGGCAGCCAGCCCGACACAAACAAACCCCCATGGTGGGAGCAGAGGTGGGACTCCAGAACCTGTGCAGGGGCTGCTTTGCTTTGCAGGCAAGGAAGGGCTTGGGCTGCTCCACTGCCCCTGTTTGCTTGGGATCACCGTTATTTTGGGGGGCAGTGCAGGGGGGAAGGGAGATAGCCTGGGCTTCCCTCACCTGTGGGTGGGTTTTTCCCTGGCATGCAGGGGTTGGGCCTTCCTCAAGCCCCTGACAGAGATAAGATTTTTGACCTTTTTTCTTGTTCCCCTTTTTGTCTGTAATCTATTTTCAATAATTTGTTGTGTGTTTTTCTAGAGGAAGCGTTCCAGGTGGGGTCCAGTCTGGATGGGGAAGTGCTTGGGAGCAGCTGTGGCGTGGATGGGCCATGCCCTTGGAGAAGGCTGAGGACATCGTTTGGGACCAGCTTTTCTTCCAGCGTGATGTGGGTCTTGTCTGCTTGGCATGGTGGGATCAGAGCTTTGGGGAGATGGCAGCGAGCACAGGAGCATCCTGCTCTGGGCAGCTGCTGAGGGCTGGATGTGCCGTGGCTGGCTGCAGGCTGGGCACATGTCCTGCCCTCCTGCTCTGCTCCCAAAGGCAGCAGGGATGGGCAGCTCTGGGCACAGCTCTGGGCACGGCCAGCATGGCCTGGGCACCGCGGGCGGCTGGGACAAGGGGACAGGAGCCTTCAGCTGACGGGCGCTTTCTGGTTTCTCTCCTTGCAGCCGGGCTCTGCGGGTGCTGAGGCTGCTCTGGGCTCTGCCAGGGCTCTGCTGGAGCTCAGCACCGGGCCGCAATCAGCCAAAGAAGAAATGGGGTGACCTGCAGCACAGACCTGCTGGAGCATTTCAGCAACACAGCTCAAGTGTGCAGAGTGTACACCTCCAAGGACAAACATGACACCACCCAAAAATTAAACTTGTTCAATCACTTCTGAAATGAAATCAATCTGGGATGACCCCAAATGACATTTTGCAGCTTGCTCAAGCTGTAGCTCAGCCCTTCTCTGAACTGTTCTCTCCCCCACCTGCCTTTTACTTCCCAACTGCTCCCTCTTGTCCCCCAGTGAGTTCCCAGCCCATGGCAGTCTCCATCACACTGTCGCCTTCCTTGGTGCCCCTCACCATGAGGAAGGCCGAGCCCCAGGCTTAGGGACTCATCCTGTCACTGGCTGAGGAGCAGCAATGTCTCAGAGCTCCAGTGGGATTTTAGTGTCATTCAGAGCTGCTCTCCAGCCCTCAGCTCTCCTCACTGCTGAGTCCCCACTCCCTTTTCCTCGTCCTTGCAGGAGGATGAGCTCAGTGAATCCCCTTGAGCCTCCCCACTCTTCCCAGCCCACGCACCCACCTCAGTTATGCTGAAGCTGCAGCTTCTCTGTCTCCTGTGGCACACCAGTCCAGTCCCCTGTGCGGGGAGCCCCAGCCCCAGAGCACAGCACTCAGCAGTGCACTCCGGGCTGGAGCAGCTCCCTGCCAGCCCCAGCCCAGGGACCCCTCCAGCCCCGGGGCTTGGGGCACCGTCAGCACCCGCTGCTCCAGCCACCGCTTCTGCTGGCCCTGACAGCAACACCCAAAGTGGGGCTGATCCCGAGGGAGCAGCAGCAGGGCCTGGATCTGATCCCTGACTCTGGGCCAGGGTTGGACAAATGACCCCCAGCAGCAGCAGCAGCAGCACGTGGAGCTGACTTTCAGCACAGCCCTGGCCACTCTTGCCTCCCGTGTGCAGTGGTGTCACAGCAGCCTGAGGCACCTGGGAGCCCCCAGGGCCAGCAGGGACTTGAGATGGCAGCCCTGGGCTCCTGGAGCTTGTGCAAGGAGCGGAGCTGGGGACTCCCTGTCCATGGGGAGCTTCCAGATGGAAAAGGCTGCTGTGCCCAGGCAGCTCCAAGGACAGAGAAAGGAGGGTCTCGACCACGGGATCTGTGCCAGTCCCACAGTCCTGGGCAGCAGCCACTGAGCCCTGGGGGAGCAGAGGGCACAGCAAGAGGGACAAAAGCAGGCAAGGTCAGAGACTGGAGAGAGCCAGACCCGGCAGCAGGAACAGCTGCTCCATTGCACTCTTGGAGAAAGCTCTTGGCTGGTTCAAAGCGCTGAAAGGCGTGCAGGGCAGAGAGGAGGCCACACCAAACACTGCTCCTGTTTCCACAGCCTCCCCTCTCCGTGTCCGAGGAGGAATTGGATGGACTGTGCTCTTCTCTCCGAGTGTCTGGTTCAGCACGAGCGGCTGAGCACCAGGAGCTGAAGGAGCTGAAGCCTCAGGCCTCAAGAGCTGGGCCTGAGGAGACTTTGTGAGCAAATGAATGCTGCTAACATGGACCTGGCTGAATGCAGCAGATGGAATCATGGAATCACAGAATCCTTTCTGTTGGAAAAGACCTCTGAGCTCATCCAGTCCAGCTGGTCACCCAGCAGTGTCGAGCCCAGCACTAAACCACGTCCCTGAAGTGCCAAGGCCTGGACAACAGCCCTGAGTGAGGCCCTGAGCCAAAGGTGGCCTCTGGATGAACCTTCCAACCAAAGGTTATCTTTGTATCTGCTCACTAATGAAATATGCATGGTCATTAGCGCTGTGATCGATGTATCCACTCGTTAGTGAAACATGGATTGACCTTTCTGTGTTTAGAAGCCAGACAAGGCCATGAAATCTGACATCTGGCCTTGTCTGGGGCTGAATGGTCAAAGTCACCTCCCTTGGTTCCTCTTGGGCCCTGGCCAGGCTTTGGGAGGAACCCAGGAGGAGGATGAAACCAGATGTTCCCGCACCAGCAGCGCTGTCAGTTTGTTCATTCAGCGCTGTCAGAGCTGGGCCCTCTCCCAGCGAGGCTGGAGCCTCACCTGTGGCTGGAGGCACCTGCAGGAATTCCCAGTGTCCAGGAATGGCTCTGCAGCCCTTGGCTGTGACAGCTTCCCCAGCTGCTGTGTGGATCTGGGGCATGGTAAAGCCTGAGGGTAACTGGGGCTGGATCTTTCTTAATCACTGCTGCAATCTCTGGTGCTGCTGGCTGGGTGCATTGCTGAGCTGCTCCTTTTGTGATTCTTTGCTGCTTTGAGCTACAGTCAATGACACTGAGTCCTTCAGTTGGTGTCTGTGTCTTTGGTGCTGACCCTGCCCACTGGGGAAACAAAACTGGCACAGTCTGGCCAGATCACAACAAAATGTCACTTTTTAAATGTAAATGTGAGGAATCAGTCCCATCAGAAATTCCCAGATGGGAAGCCCTTCCCTGGAGTTCCCTGCCTCTGGAGTGGGCTGAGGTCAGAGCACCCTGTGAGCAGTGGGGCACTCGGTTAATAGAGGCTGAACCCCTGAATGTCTTCAAATGCATCCAAAAATTGCATATGGAAGAAGGAAAAGAACTTGTGGGTTTGGGAAGATGAGGGAGAATTTTCTTAATGGCACATTGGAAACAGCACCAACAGAAGGAAGAATTGGTTTTGGAATGCTCCCACATGGAGGGACAGAGGAAGGTTTAAATCTTGAGCTCAGGTTCATTTGTGCAAGTGAAATATAATATTCTTATTATTATTGTCATTAATAACAGCTATATAAAAAATATAACATGATTATACATTTTTCAGATAGAATTAAAAATGGATACTGTGAAATAAGGCTGACAATGCTAATATGTCAGCTTTGGCTGCTCAGTGTAACACTAAATACCCTACAGAAAAGGACTGGCCAAGACCCAAATGTCACAATTGATCTTTGTGAATTGTGTATCATGAATAAAGGAGGAAGGGATGATGTGGAAACCCAGGACACCGGGAGTATTTCTCTGTCTGCCCTGTGTTAAGTATTTGTTCTCTATCTATTGGTATGATTGATAACATCTTCCACTTACTACCATACTGTAAAATAAGCAATTAAGGCTCGATCAGGATTTCAGTTTCTTCCCAGAAGTTACAGTGATTTTATTTTTCACAAGCCCACCAGATTTCAGGCGAGCTATGCTCAGTGTCCTAAAGAATTCTTTTCTCCAAGGGCTATCCTTGAGGTCCAGTATTTTTCTGGCTCCCATTAAAAAATACCAGAAGCCTTCTGCCTTGTTATTTACCTTCTTGCTTTCCACAGAGCAGTGACATTGCAGTAGGAAAGCCAGCATCAGCTGTATTCATGCTTTAAAATCTTTAGGAATTAATTGCATTTATGTAAGTGCCAAGAAATTTTATTCTTAAGACTGTATTTTACTACCCTTTCTGCTGGAGCCAATCTTTGCACCCCACATGCACACACACAAGCCAAAACCCAGAAATGACTGTACTCAGCAACACGGCTACAAACCTCATCGGGAAAACCAAGTACATTATAAACATTAATTAATTTCAGCCACATGCCCTCCTCAGTGAAGTGGGTAATTACAATCCACATTTAGCACAAGTGGGAAAACTAAAGGAGAATGATTTGCCCAGGTCAAACAAGGTGTATGGCACAGAACAGAGCGCCCATAACCCTAGCCAGCAGCCATCCTTTTCATCCTATACCCCACCTAACTAAATTCTTTCAGTCCGGTAGGCAAATTACCAGAGGTCAATATGATGAAAGCAAGGCTACAGTTTCTTCCTCAAATATAACTAATATGTCCATCTCCTCACTTGCCTACTTTAAGTATTCTCATGAATATTCACAGCAGAGTGTCCCCCTCAGAATGCTCTGGAGAAAGAAAAAAAGAGGAACGACCTACTTAAAAAAATCTATATCTAATGACCTACTTGGAGTCATGTATTGGCTGTAAGGTGATTAACTGTGTATGCACAGCCTAAAAGGCAAAAACCAAAGTTTGTGGACTGGGTCCAAAGAGAGCAACCAGGTTCTGATGATAAAGAGAGATCTGCCTGCAGTAAGGAGGTTTGAACTGGCAACCTGACAGAAGCTTAAGAGATTCACCTAATTTACATATATATTCGGATTTCTTGCTTTTCAGGGGGGCAGAGGGACGGACAGGGTACATCATAAATAAGCCCAGTTTCCTTACCACAGCAATAGAAGCACTTTGTTAGCTGATTTCATCAGCAGTATAAACCTGCACCTAATTGTTTCTCTCTGCACCCTGGGCTTAAAGGAAATAAGTTAGCTGATGGGTTAATTCAGGAGAATTAACTCCCATAAACACAAAGAACAGTTGGGTTGGAAGGGACTTTAAGGATCACCTGGTTTCATACCATGCTTGCCACCCTGTTCCCTTCACAGTCTCAACTTCCCTTCAGCCCGTCTCAACTCCTTTATGGGTTAAAATGGAGGGCACTAAAATTTTTTATAGGGCTGGGTGGAATAAAAAAAGCCCACAGTGCTCTCCAGAATCACTAGAAGAAGTCAGAGCCTGCTGTGCTGACTCTGCCACCAAGCTTTTTCCATCAACCTCAGGAGCCCCACCTCACATCCTTTTATCACTACTTTCCATTTCCTTACCTCAGCAATTGTGTCAGATGAGACCAAGGGATGTGGTGGTCACACTATCTCAGCTCATCAGTCCACCACTAATGCCTTCCTGTGTAAAGACATCCTTTGGTTACATAATATATCCTTGACACCATTTCTGTTTACATTAAATTAAAATTAATCAGCCAGGCACTTGCCACAGCAATCCATGTAACTCAGCTTGGCAGCTTGATATTATCAGTGGCTCAGTAACATTAGCTTTGTAGGGTTAGGATCTCCTGGGGACTCCTTCCACGAGAGGACTGCAGGTGTTGTAGTCATAAAACATTACGCTCCCTCCCAAGCATCTGTATGACAGTCTCTTCCAAGAACAGCAGAGAAAACTGCAACGGCAGCTCAAACCTGATTTATTAGCCTGGGCATCACAGGTACACAAGTCCTTAAGCTATCAACTCACCCTCCAGCAAGAAATCCCACAGTTCATTAACGCTTTCAGTAGGTGTCCCAGTGCAGGTCTGCCTACTGTCAGACATCAGACTGAGTCACATCAGGGAGGCTTTAATCAAGTTGGCCTTTTCCTTACTTATTCTGACCCCAAGATGTTCAATTCTTCAGACTTTTGATGCAAATTATTCCCAGGTGTTTACTAGCATTTTAGTTCCTAACTACTGTAGGAGCAACCCTGCTTTGCTGTTGTCAGATCAGTTGCCCACGCTGAGCTGCTGGGTATCAGCTGGCAAGGGCAGACCACAACATCTTCTGGTGACCTGCTTTTTTACTAGAAATAAATATCTGTAAACATCCCTGAACCCATGCCAGAGGATTCGGATAAACCATTTTGGGACAAAACTAAACAAAAAAGACACCAGTGCATGAAAAGAAATTCTTTAGAAACTAAGTTTTCGGTCTCTGCTGCTGTCTTATAGATTGGCATGGTCATTTCAAAGCCTGTTAAGGATAGCATCAGAACAGTCAGGACAAACAGTGACAGGCTTTGCACCCAGACAAGCAGATTGTCCCAGTCAGAGGAAAGGTTGCCTAAAGGTACAGCTTCTGCCAGAAGAGAGAGCAGCTGTTGCACTGGAAACAGAATCAACTTCAGCATTAGATTACAACCAATGTGACAGGGTTTTGTTTTCCCTTTACATTCTCTGTTAGCCAAAGAACATTGCTGTGCTTAGGTTTCATCCCATCTAAAGGCAGGCTATTAACCAGGATGGTTTCCCAGGAAAAGGGCAAAACACACATACAAACAAACAACACTTTTTTTTCAAAAAAAGAACATTTTTCCTACTATTAGTTTCAGTGCAGTGAATAACCCAAGCCAACCTATACATTAATAATTTTCCTAGAGACAGATATGCTTCACTCTTGACCTGCAATTGCTAACTTGTCTAGACACTTGTGCACATGTGTACATGCACGCAAAAACATTTATATAAATCTATACTTGTGTGTGAAAAAAGACTTGTTAAATCAATGCAAACCCCACTGACATTCCTCCTTTTCATGTTCATGGAAAAAAAAATTAATTTTCCCATCTGAAACAATTCATTTCCCTGCCAGCACTGCAGTGATAATTTTTTTTTTGTAGTTTTAAAGATAAAACTTTTTTGTTTTTCTGGTGTGGAGAGATTTAGAACAATTTGTCGGAACCTTAATTAACTTGAGAAACCATGGGCATTGCCAGACAAAAATTATTCTTGTTAGAAAAAGCCAGGAAAATATGAATACTTTCTTCCAGCTTGGAAGTCTGCTGCTTCATTCTTTAATTAGTCATATTGCAGAAGGTTGGATTACTCATGGAATTACCTAAAAGGTGTCATAAAAAGATTTGCAATTTTACTACTGAAGTTACACATAGGTTCTAAGATTTGAAGAACCTGACATTCATATCCATATATTATGATGCTGAGGAAAACTCGAGACAATACCTGCTACCTTTAAAAGGCTCCTATACCTGAAAAAGGAGGAAAAAAGATTGTTAATTTATGCCAAACCTAGCCAAAGAAGAAGGATGTTGAAAGTGAATTTTCAGTAAGATCTGAAGATGAGAGAAAAGGGCCAAACTCTGTGCTTATGAAGAACAAGCGGTTCACAGTCATTATTAGGCAGCAAAAAAATCCAGGGATTTCACAAAGATCTGATTGAATCACATTCAGTGGAAGTGCAGTGTTTTCACTGCTGCCTTTGCCACTCTGAGTACACAGGTGGCTACAGGGGAACAGGCTGAGGCTGCACTCTGACCTGAGATCTGTTTAAAATCTTCCCCAGTCTTGTTATTGTTCCAACTGGACCCAGCCAGTGTGTTAACTGTGCTACTGAAATAAGGGTTTAGAGAAACAGAATCAAATCAAGCATGGGATATAAATCACTCTGCTTAAAAGCAAGTGCTTTTATCCTCACTGTTAGAGTCCTAGATCAATTCAGCAGATCTTTCAGACCCCCAGCAGGAATGGGCACAGCCACTTCTTGTGTGGTTTCATCATAACACGCACAGGATTTCAGTAGATCATCCGTAAACCTGAGCTGCCGAGAAAGAACCAAATGTGTCAATGCACAGTGCAGTGCCCAGGAAAGGTCAAAACGAGGGACCAAAGGCAGTGTGGACCATCAGCCATCATGAACCGTGCTGAGAACACTTTTTTTGCTTCTAGAGTACCTGCACCATGTTGGTCTTTCTTAGCCACAATAAGAAGAGATCAGAGGGATGAACATTAAAGTGCCCCCTTCTTTAGGAGTTCCAGCATTCTCTCAAGTCTTTTCCTACAGCAATTATCAAGACAGCATCCTCTGCTGTCATGTTTTGTTATGGCTCTAAATCTGCATTCCAAAACCAAACTGCTAGTACCAACAAGATCTCCGTGTGAGTGGCTGTGGGGGCGTGAGAGTTAAGGAATGGCAACAGAATCACCCGAAAAGAAAAGCTTTCCATTCCGCAGTCCCAACCTACCCACCACTGACTGTACCTGTTAAAAGCAACAGAAACCAGTAAACTCAGTACCAGCAGGCCACACTCCTGTAAATCATTAAAATAGCAATGCTGCAAGTACTACAGACTAGAAGAGGATGTGAAACTGCCAGCAAACTGCATTTAAGCTGGAAGAGAAGAGACTTGTGTTTGTCCTTATTACTGTGAGGGAGAAAAAAATAACATATTCAATGTAGCACATCCAAAGCAACTCCATTTTATCATCTCAGGCTTCATCTTTGCCGACAAAGAAGGATTTCTGCTGATTGATTGAAAGCATTACCTAGAGTTTGTGCTATTCTTTATTTATTTATTTGCAAGGAAGGAGTCTCAGCACTCATTAGGTATTTATTCCATTGACCCGTTCTATCAAGGCTTTTGAAGTGCTATAAAACAGGCTAATCAGGTGAGCAACATTTATATTCATGGTTAGAGTGGCTACAAATGAATTGATCAGGTCCAAGGAAGCTTTCAATGGACGAGGTTTGAGGTTTTGCAGCCCAATACTCCGAGATGCTGAGGCTCTTCTAAACGTTTCCTTAGGGATAATAACTGGGAACCTCCCTGTGTGAAAATGAACTGCTCAGCAAGTTTGGTTTTCCCCAGAGAGGGTGGCAAACTTTGAACAGCGTGATTCCAGTATCATGGAACTGGTACATCTCTAACCCACGGATGGGAGGAGCAAACTTGTGTTTACAATAATGACAGGAGAGTCACTACAGCCACTGGGCACACCTGCAAGGACAAGGGTGACCAGCTTCAGACACGTTGTGGTATTTAGAAACATGTCCCTAAGAACACAGTGCAACTGCAAGAGCAGGACAGAGCAAAGGCACCGTGCATGTCCAGCTGCCAGCTGGGATGGAACACGTCCAAAAAGGCATGGCAGTACTTCACTTGGTGTTTCCTTCCAGTACCCTGCAGTGTAAGGACAGCCAGCAGAATTTTTTAATTTTTATTTACAAAATAACAACATCATTTTTTCATCCAGTGCTGAACCAAGCCATCTTGTGCTGTGCTTCAGGAACTGTTACCTTTCAGATCAGATGTGAAGCCAAGCCAATGCCCTAATCCCAAGAAGCATTAAGGACCACTCCTACTGCATTTTTTCATTAATGGTAATCCTGATGCCCTGGCCATATTCCCACCGAGATAATTGCTATTTACCTCTGCAAATTCCTCCCTTTGTTTCTACAGGGCCTAAGCAGACAAAAATCATCCCTATGTAACAGCACCAGCATGTTTATTCTCTTCTTCCCCCAGGTTCTCTGCTTGCTGTATTGGGAACACGGTGCACTCCTGTCTCTTTTAGCAGCAGCATTGCCCTGTGTCATTTCAGCAGGGGATGGTGCAATGCCACATGCAGAGTGGAAAGAGGGCTTTTGTCAACACTAGACTGAATATCCTCCAAGTGCTAAGAATTTCCTGAGTAAGCTGAAGCAAACACACAGTAGTCAATGTTAAGTTAGAATCTCCCCAAGCACAAGAAGGAAAAAAACCCAAGCCTGAGACCAATGTGACTTTTACCAGAGAGAGTACAGAAGACAAATCCTTGGTGAGGAGTGAGTGGCACTTGAGTGTGCAGACACCACACTGCACCATCCAGGACTCTGGCACCAAACCCCAGCTTCAAGATTCAGGGAGATGGTACACTTGCATCTTCCCCCCTTCCGCCTCATTTTTAATTGCAATTATTTTATGTACAGGAAGGTTGTTATTCACTAAGGCGGAATTCACCTCTTTGAAATTAAGCTAAACTTCAGGAATGAAACCTGGTCATGTGGACATGACCAGGAAAATGGTGAGGCACTCCTAGAGGGAAAAGTCTTTACAGAAACATTTAAGACATTTCCTGGCTCACCCTTTGCAAGTTGCATCACCTCCTAGCAGGAGCTCAGGCACTAGTTTTTACAGTACAGACGTTTTTTCTTCCCTAACTTTTAACACAGAAGAGGTGTTTTACTTTAAAAAGGTATTTGTCCAGAGCAAGTGTAGCAGAGATTAATCTCTCCATTCTTCAGAGCTGGCAGCACAGTCCCTCCAACAAACATGAGAGATGTGGGAACTATTCAAAGGAACGCTCAGCCAGCTGCATGCAGCACACTGCATGAAACAACATTCCTGTCATTAAATACACCCCATGGAACATCCTTTCCTTGACATTACTGTTTAATGGCACAAGGTGATAGCCATCAAGTTACTGTATGAAATCCCAAAATATTCAAAACAGAGGGAAGGGACAAGGGGGTAAACCTATTAACTGTGGCCTGTTAATGGGGCGTTGGCTTCTGCTCAGGTTCCAATAATCCATGGGCACAGGGGGTTCACTTTTTACCCCTTTAAGCTGGCACAGGTCAGAGAGACCATGCCCTCCTTCGTGGGTCACCAGGCTGCAGGTGCCAAATACTTCTTATTTTCTGGGCAAGCAGCAGGTCTCGAATCTGCACATGGCATACTCAAGACTGCTCAATGCATAATAAAGTACCTTCTTTTTGCAACCTCATCTCTCCTTTAGGCAAAGCATGGACAATTTTAAGGAGCAATTTTCAGATTTTTTCTCTCACTGCTGAGCTAGCACAGCCAATAGATCATCACTCCCATTTTCCTCCTTCCATCATGGCTTGTCAGTCACAATTAGAATCATTGCTCAGCTCCTGGATTGCTGCCTATGAACAAAGGCAACTCTGAAAAACAAAAAAAAGTCAACTTCAAACCATCTGATCTCTGCTTTCATCCCTAGCCAACAGCAAACAACACTAAAACACAACAAATCCAGATGTTCATGCATTCAACAGAAATGATCAGAACATGTCACTGTCCTAATCCAAGTATTCAAAATGCAACAATCAAAATGAGGTATTAACATGGGACAAAAGGATTTAGAGAGTACCCAGTGGTGTTCCTATCATTACCCAGAAATTATTTTTACAGTTATTGTGCTTTTTGGAAGTTTTATAACAGATCATTAATTTGACACAGAGTAGAAACTTCCCAAAAACAGTCCTAGTTTTTGAGCGGCACTAATCCAGCTGTACAATTTGTCAAAATTTTTTCCAAACTTATGAAAACAAATTCTTTACTATATTCCAGAAGATGAAAAACACTCTGCAGATGGAATGCTGGATATAATTCAGTCAGTAAAGACAGTCATGTTCATCAGAAATCAAAGGTATTAAATGAGGTTCAGCTTTGCACAGGATGTGCAGAAAAACATCACCTGCCTCATGGGAATTGTGTAGCTGATGCTCCACCCAAAAACACTTATAATTTGAACACAACATGACAACTTGCTTTTCATCACTTCCCTCGAGCCTTCTGGCTGATGAGACTCTCCAGGATTTGCAGCAGAGACTGATGGCAATACCTGGCCATGGCTTAAGGTTGGCATTGGAGAGACACGTTGTAGTTTAACTTCTGTTTTAGAAAGAACATCCAAAGCTGGACTAGAGCTACTAGAACCTAACTTCTTAAACCAAAGCAGGACAAAGCTCTACTCGTGGTGCACACACTGTGTCTGTGTTTCCACTGCAGGGGCATTAATTTCAGCAGCTGGTTCTGGTGGATGTTGGGTAGAAGGTCACAATTCAAGATTCAGCCCGTAGGTTGCTGTTCTCCTTCCCCTTCATCCTCACCAAAACTAGTTCATCCAGGTCTTAGACATGGTCTCCCAGTTCAGAGAAAAATTTAGGAAAGAAACTTTCCAAAAAGAAAGAAAAATTTTCCTCCTATCCCAACAAACTGGTACTAACACCTGAGGGATATAAAACCCATGACCACACATTAGTGATAACCGGCACATCTACAAATTTAAGATTGCAAATATTTACTATCTCATTTCAAAATAAGGAGAGCACCCAAACAATGCCAAGGGAAAAGGGAAAGAAAACCCTTCCACAAGCGCCCTGAGAGCAATTGGTGTCACAAGGACTAAAATGTTGGGAAAACTTCTGTGTTGATGGGAAAACAACATCAGAGGTCAGAGATGCTCTGTATGCATGTCACTACCTGCAGCACCATTTCACTGCAGCTGACATGTCTACAGAAAGGATTTCCAGCTGCCGATGTTTACTGAGCTGAAAAAGGTCAAAGAAATAGAAGTGACCTTTTCATGTGGGCCTGCTGGGTAAACTATGAGGCATTGCTAGGCTTGAAAATGGATTAAAGGGGGCCGAAGGGGAGAAAAGCTCTTGAAAGAGCCTCCATGGATAACATCCAGCAGTGCTTCCCTGCTCCATCTAGTGAGATCTCAGCAGTCATATGGGCTTCACTTTGTTGCATTTTCAGAGTAGGGGCTTTTGGCCAAGTGTCACATCTGACAGCATATAATGACTGGAAAGCTCTCCTGCTCAGTCACCTAGGAAGGCAGACCCAAATGAGGCTGCAGGTGCACCCTGTGCTTTACTGCTATCACCACTTGAGAGACACAGAAACAATTGCATGAAACCTTGATTTCCCCATGGTCCTTCATTTGGGGAAAAGGCAGCACTTTGTCTCTTTAGGCCAGGGACAGAAGCTGCCTTAGCTTTGCACAGCCAGGATTTCAGCAGTGATCTCCTCTCACACCCCAGCTCTTCAGCAGTAAGAGCTAGCCAGGCCCTCGCTCTCACTTCAACACACAGCACCACCTTATCTCTTCTGTCAGTGCTACTAAGACCTCTTTAAAAAGTGTCAATAGAACAGGATTGCAAAGAGCTCTATTTACCAGACACACTGAACATGCATGATCCAACATCAGCATGCTGCTGAAGCAGCATGCACAGGAAACACTGAGCAACTCCAAAAAGCTCAAATTACATGAAGGCAAGCTTAGTCCAACCCTCAGTATTTTTTAAAAAAATCTCAGACCAAGAGCTGACATCCAGTGTTCAAGAAACAAGTATTCACAATGTTAAAGACTGCATGCAGGATGAGAGCAACTGCAGGGCTTTGTCCTCCTTTGGAGATCCTGACAGCATTGAGATACTGGGGAAAAGCACAGCACCAGGACAGCCTGGCTTTTGGATACAAGACAGTGTTCCTCTGTGGTTTCAGATCTTGTCTCACTGCTTCCAGACTGTGGAGGACATGCACAGAGTAGAACTAAGGTCCTTACAGAAACCCAGAAACAGCAGTAACTCCTGTGAAGGGGCAGGTTCAGCGCTGAGCAAACACAAACCCTGCGCTTTTGAAACCATAGTGAAATTTGTAGAAGTACAACTACTCAACTTGCTCTGGTCATATCAGCACGAAGCTGCTCTTGTGAAGTCATGAATAAAAATGGACAGCAGACAACAATATGAAAGCTTCATAATTCCTTGGTTTTTAATATAGCAAAGCATTGTCTCAAAAAGCATATTTGTCCTAACTGTAGCATTCTTCCATATCACGTTAAAATTCAACATTTTGGTGACTTAAAAGCCTGCTGAGGCAAGTGACTATCACCATGTGAAATGGACATGAAAAGAAACAAGCAGGAAAAGAAATACAGCCTGACCAGTAACACATTTAGAACAGTCCTGCCATTTGAAGAGAACATGTCATTTCACAAGCCAGAGCAGTATTTCCCTTTGTGTGCATTCTTTTTTGTATTTTACTTTTGTCCTAGAACATTCAAGTGCATCTTTAATGTATTATTCAAACAGAAGCAATGATTAATTAATCAAAACTCCGTTGTATAGGGAGAAGAAAACTGGGCTCTTGTGCAACACCCGGCCAGATGCTCCAACTTAAAGGGAATCATAAGGGAGGATGTGTCAGCAAAAGTGCTTAATTATGCAGTAAAAAACGATGGAATTTCAGAGACAGCTTTTAGGGTTTTCGCAGCATCTCTTTTCAGTGCTTCTCTTCACCACATATAAACCATGTGCCCCTTTGCATATCCCATCTACCAGAGACACTGCAAAGAGTCTTGATCCAATCTCACGGAAACCGGCTCACACGGAACCACGAGCAGCTGGATTCAAAACTGACCAATGTCTCTAAATTATGCTGCTTTAAATGACAAGTGTCCCTGGTGAGAAGCTCAGTACTTCTTAGGTAAGGAAGATGGTCTGTGTACCAAACCAGGAATCAAATCTGGAGTTAAGAAGGCTCTTCTCTGCTTTTGGCTTTGTTGAGCTGTATAAGCCTGCTCAGTTCTTGGTGCTTCTCTTTCCTTTCCCACACTGCATCTTCTTAAAGCTGAGTATTCAGCCCGCAAAGAAAAAAGGAATTTAGAATTGTTTCAAATGCTTTAAATCATCCTAATATATTATCCTAATCCCATCTAGGACGGGTTTGAGCAGGGCTGTTTCAAAAAGGGAACAAATTTCTTTTCAGGTTTGTCATGGGCAGGAGAGGAATCAAAACCTGCAGTCCCTACAAAGAAAATGCAAACTGAGTATTAAGAGAAAAGTTCCTGACAGCAATAGCAATGATGTGTGAGAACAGGTTCCTGAAATTTTCTATTCTCAGTAGTCCAGACCTTCTGAAGCATAGGCTGGATACATTTCTGTCCCAAATAGTTCAGGTTGAGTTGCTCTTGCCACAGGGAAGAAATCAGCAGTATAAGCTCTCATGATGTCTTCCAGCTCTACTTTTCTACAATTCCACATTTTTTTAATATCAGAAATTTAAAAGTTTCAAATCAGCATATTATCTTTTTCAAAGAACTGAGCTCTTCACTGTTTCCATTCATCAAAATATTTGTATTTGTCCTAATTCAACTATACATAAGAAATAGCTTCATCTTTTTTGTTTTTTTAGTGTTTTGCACAACATAACATTTTTGCCTCTGGTTAATACACCAAATCAGAAGCTACAGGAAAACATCAGCCCAAATAACTGATTTTTTCCCCTGTCATTTAAAGCACAAAGTAAGGTTTTAAGAGATTAAAAATAATGTAACAAAAATATGGAATGAAATAACTATTCACTACTCATCAGTCCTTGAGCTCAAAGACCACCAATTTTGTTTCCAACCAGTGTTATTTCTCTTGAGAATCACTATCTGAAGCCCATAAGACAGAAAAAAAAAAAAAAAAAAAAAAACCCACACCAGCTAGATGTACATGGACGCTGCACATGCATACAAAATCTCAAGGCAGAAAATGTGTCATTTTGAAGATTGATATTTACTCACAATTCTTTATTGTCTCCTCAACTCCGTATTTCTTTCCCTTACCTACTGCATCCTTCTCAAGGTCACACTTTTCCACTTTCACAATCACATGCATTATCAAACTGCAATGTCATGACATGGTAAGGATGCAGACAGCAATGGCAGCAGACTCAAGAAGAGTTATCCACGAGGAAGAGTCCACCACAGCAATTCTTCCTCAGCCACACAGTCAAACTTTCTGATTTAACTACCTAAACAGGCAATATGGGTTTTGCTTTTCCCAAGAAAACATATACCAGTATGCAGAACACAACCACCAAAAATTTAATGCCAAATTAATTACTCAAAAATATGCAATATGAGCAAAGACAAGTGCTTGCTGGATACTTCTCCTAGGTGAGAAGTAACAGGCAGATGCACCTGTCCATCCTGAATTTAAAGAAACCACTCTGCTTAGGTCCCTTAGAACAATCAGTCTGTAAAAAAGTGAAGCCAATTACTCGTTGTTTGTTCTTTTTCTGAAAGCTGACAATTGCTAGGGGCAAAGCTCCATGATACACAGGTATCTGAACCCACTCTGCTTCAATTAACCATTATGTCCAAATGGCCTCAGGTGAAACCAAGGGGCCTGAGGAGGCCCCTGGAAGGCAGGTAGCCCTTCTGCACAACTCTTGAGCTAATTAGCCCTTTCAAGAAACAGGAATAATTAGTGTAATTTGAGTCCCTTGCTACAAAGGGCACATTCCCTGCAGGTCCCTCTGCCTGGTGCTGCAGCAGGCAGACCTTGAAAGCTGGACAGCTGTGCTTCTGCCAGAGCTGGGTCTATAACATATTGATGCTAGCAAATCCTTCTCAAAAAAATCATTTCCATGCTTACTTCTACTCCTTCTCCATTTTGTTGTTAAAGATTAATTTTTTTCAGACCTATGTCCCTGGGGCTGTGGCTAGTTTCATTTTTAGCACTTACATTCACATGGATGATACAAAATGGGTTGTTAATGGGTATACTATGGTGCAAAATGGGTTTGTTACATCATCTTTCTTTTGATCAGTAATAGTTAATACTAGTTATGACAAAAGATAACCTACAGGTTTCCCTATCACCTGATTTTTTTTTCATCTCACTGAATCAGAAATAACTGGTGAGCAAGTGCCAGCAAGACTGGTCCTTTCATTGGTTGGGAACACTAATGCATCTTAATCCAGCTGGCCTAAACGCTTCCCAAAACATTGTGCACCATTAGCATCAGAGTCCAGACAACCCTCAAACTAATAAGGACAGTCCCAAGAAGCAGCTTGAGCTGATTTTCTTTGCCCTAGTCAGTATGTACAGCTCTTTTTACATTTGCTCAACCATTCTATGAGGTGTATGACCAGAAGGTATCTGTCTCACTCCACTTTGTGAGCAGCTCAGGAAGGAAAAAAAAAAAAAAAAAAAAAACAACTCGCCAACATGTTTTTCCTTTTCTAATAGAGTAGAGCAGTTAAAAAGAATCAGCCATTAGCCATTATAAACCCAAGCCTTGCTTTCCACATTTGCACATCAAATGTGGTGATGAAGATGGTCAGAGTAACAAGAAGACAGAGTGGCAATGCTACAGATGCCCTGAGGAATTCAGTCCATGTTTGGCATCCTTTAAGGCAGATGAAAAAAATGAACTCTTGCTTTTTTCTTCACTGGCAATGGAACAAAGCTATTTAATTTTAGAACAAGAATCATCTCATGTCTTTCTTCTAAGGACAAGCAAAGGAAGGTTGGAAAGCCACAAATCCACAGGCAAAGCCATGGCTGTGTCACTGCTCATCACCAAGGAGTGGGGACAGGTGACAGGTCTGGAGTTGAATCCACCTCCACCATGCCAGATATATCCCCAGTGTGATGGCACCCTCAGGCTTGCTCCCTTGGCCAACATGATCCTAAAACTGCCAGAACAGGCAGCCAGGGGGGAGCTTTGCTCTGGTGCACCCTTGACTTACTGCACACACATCAGTCAGTGAGGAATGACTTTGCACTCGAGTTCAGATTCCTGTTGAAACTCCTGCTTTGGACACAAACCCATGTAACTGTCTCCAGATGCAAGGGTCACAGCTGTACAGTCATGCTGCCAGATGTCTACCATGGCCAGTTACCAACCACTGATTAATTCTCTTAATTCAAGTGCCAGATCCCTCCTATTACAGCTCCTCTTCCCCTTGATGCCTTGCATCACAGCCAGCAGACTATCCTTCATCCTGAGGATCTAGGGTGCTCTTTGCCAGCTGCATCCAATCTTGCATCTATTCTTCATCTCCATTGCCACTACCAAATTATACTGTGAGATAGCTCTTCATGCAGATGAAGGCTGAATGTTAATTAACAGTGTTAATATCTGCCAATGTGTTTCCTTATCATCTCCACCAAGCTCTTTTACCAAGACATAATCAGCCTGTTTTACTTCTATCCTGGCTCTGATCCTCTGTCTGCATCTCTTGTTACCAGCCAGTGCTTCTACATCAGGTAAGTCCAAAATCCCCAATAGAACAAAACCAACATTTTTTCTCAAAAAGATCATCTTTCTCTCTTTGCATGAAATCAATCCAGCTATTTACATCTAAAAGAGTGAAATGTTCTTTTTCTTCTAGAGTGACTTTTGAGCCAGTCCTGGATCTTAAACCACTATTAAAACCTATTATTTGGATTGTACTGCCCCAATGCACAAACCTTACCTTCTCCCACATTTCCCCCTGCCTGCTCTTTCATTTCTCTAGGCCATGTCCCAAAAACTTAGCTTTCTAACACAATCATATTATTCTTCTCCAACAGCAACTTCCATTTGCTGCCCCATCCCTGTATTTTCCAATCAACATCTCAGCACACAGTTTTCCAGCCTTATCCCCTCCCAGTTTTACTAGGTCTTCTCTCATTCTCCACTTCACATTGCCCCACAAAAAGAAAAGCTTCCTACCTGGTTAGAACACATTTCTACCCCAGTACTGGTTCTTCAGTGGTAGAAAACATTTCAGACCACAGCAGATTTTCTTTCAATTGAGATAGCTCAACATCAGCTTCTCAAAGCTTACCAACAACCAAGGCTCAGCTTCTCTGCTGCAAGAAACTCAGCAGACTACTTAAAGCTTCACAAACTTCTGCAAAAGACCCTCAGCTCTCTACACATCCCTCATATCCTTTCCTGGTCATTAATCACTCCTTCCACCTGAGAGGGCAGGAAATTGCAGACAGATGGGTCCCTTTCAAGGGCCTCTTGACACCCTGAGAGCTTCCCTCATCTTCCTTCAAATTGCCTTCTTCTGCTTCTCCCCATACCCTAAAATCAGTGCTCCTCTCCTGTGTTTGTGCCCATCTGTATCTTCTTCAACCTTTTTTTTTTTACTTCCTTTCAAAAGTTAATTGTCTAAATCACAAAAACCTTTACTTGGCTGAATGGAGTGCTCGCATAATCAATGGATCTGTAAACCCCGTGTTTCTGCTGCTCCTTATCGCCTGTTCACACATTTAAAACAGCAGCAAACATCCACCCTACCTCCTCCCTGAGCGGGGCCACTGCAATCCCGTTATCTGACTCCTACATAAAGCACTCCAGAGCATTCCTTGAGACACCTTCTGCCTCCCAGGTCATGGCTGAAACAGTTCTTTAAGCCAGCAATCAAACACTTCTCTTTAAAGCATTTCAGTGCTTGATAGAGAAACATCGTACATGGATTGCAATTAACAGGGAGGAGACATCTCCTTGCTCCACACGAAAACGTTGTCAGCCATTAACACCTTCAGGAGGCTGTGCTTGAGTGGAAATAGTGCACCTTGGGATCTGGGCTATCAATCTGCTCAGCAGGGGAAGGGGTCAGAGTGGTGAAAAAACAGCTATGTGGGCCTTCAAAACAGTTTCTCTTGCAATTCATTCTCCCCTTGAGTTTCTGTTCTAGTTAACAAATGGTGAAGCTGCCACACTTCTGATTTTCCACAGAGCGGTCTTCAGTAAAAGCTGTCATGTCAATGTTTCCACGACATACCCCCGGGGGCAGCGGGAGCGGGCTCGCCCGCTCCGACCCCGGGCTCGTCCTGCGGGGCAGCGGCGTCTCCCGTTCCCGAGCCTGCGCAGCCTGCTGGGCGTGCGGCGGCAATGGGAGCCGCCGGAGCCGGGGCGCTGGCCGCTGTTCCGTCGGGCCCCGGCCCAGCAGGCGGGCAGCCCGCCCCGCTCCGCCCGGCGGGGGCGGTGCCCGCTGCGCGGCTCCGCGGCACGGCTCCGCCGCTCCTCGGGCCGTGCCGGGCTCCCTCGTGTCGGCCCGCGGTGCCGCGGCTCCGCACACCGCGTCTCTCTCTGCGCCCCATCCCTGCCCCGCGCCGGGGGCGGGGGGCGCCGCGCCGGGTCTGCGTTCCGCGCCGGCGCCTGTGTCCGCCGCGGTGCCCTCTGCCAGCGCTGCGGCGGGCGGCACCGCCGAGCTGCCGGCTGCTTCGGCCCCGCTCCCCCGCCTGCCGCGGGGGCTGAGGCTGCGGCGGGGCGCGGGGCTGTTTACCTTGAGCGCGGCTGCTGACGCGGCCGGCGGGAGGCCGGTGGGTTCCCGTGGCCGCGGACCCTCCCCGTCGGCTTTGTGGACCCTCCCCGCCTGCCAGGTGACCGTGCGTCCGAGGCACCGCGGGCGGTTTTGGCAGGAGGTCCTGGGTAAGGCTGAGGAGATGTGCGACTCTGCCTCCTCGCAGCGCCTGCAGGATCGCGGAGGAGGCTCCTCTGGCTCTGCTGATGCTGCGGGGAGCGTGGTGTCAAGTGATGCTGCGCTGCCTCGCAGTCAGGCGGCTGCTGCTGTCCCTGTGGAGCCCACGGGACGGGACACGGCAGGTGATGCGACCTTGCCAGGGGGTCCCCAGGCTTTCCCTGTGCTTAGGGGCGTTACTCGCAGCACCCATCAGCCTTTATCGTTTAAGATGGTGAAAGAAATCCGTGACACCGTTGCTCAGCATGGTGTCGGGTCTGCTGAAGTTATGCGGACGATCGGAATGCTCCTTGCTGAGATGCTGACACCTTCCGACATCCGTTCTGTGGCACATGCTCTTTTTGACTCTGTGCAGTTTGAGGTTTTTGAGGCCAAGTGGGCTCGTTTGGCGGCCAGCGCAGTGCAAAGGAATGCTATGCTCGGGCCGCAGGATCCCCTCGTGAGGATGACCTCATGCAACAAGCTCTGTGATGTCACAGCCCAATCTGTGACCTCACACAACCCACGCTGTGCTGTCACACAGCCCCTCTCTGACATCACAGCTGCTCTGTGCCTCCATGACACAGCCACAGAGGTGCTGCTGTCACAGATTGGGCTATGGCATCACAGAGTTTGTTGTGTGAGGTCATCAAGCAGCTAAGGCGTGATAGAGGGGACAGTGTGACATCACAGAGCAGGCTGTGACATCATGGCATGGCTTTATGGCATCATAGAGCGGGCAGTGAGGTCAAAGTGTGTGCTGTGACATCACAGAGTGGCAGTATGACATCACAGGGAGGGTTTGTGACATCAGAGAGTGGACTGTGACATCACAGAGTCGGGTATGAGGCCATAGAGCAGATTCTGCCCAAGAGCTTACAGAGCTCAAACTTAACAGGACTTAACTTATACCTTAACTTCCACCTTCAACTTCACAATTTAGCAAAAGAACAGCACTTTACCGTATTAAACCGAACTTATAACCTATGACTTTGCAATTTAACTGCGAAATAACATTTAACAATATTCAACTTGGCTTATATATTAAATGTAAAAACTTAGCAAAGAACAACTCTTAGTACAATTTAACTTAGCTTAGACCTTGTGATTTAATCTTACTGACAGGCCTGACTGGCTCAGCTATCCAAGGCACTCAGACCCCTCAGAGAGCAGCATTTCTGCCACATTTCCCGAGCACAGGCACTCCTGTGTGCACACAGACACAAAGAGTCAGTGCAAGGCACCTGTGAGAAATTCCCCTGAGGGCAGGGAAATGCTCCCTGCCGATGCTTTGGCATCTCCCCAGCGGGGGAAGGGCTGAGCCTGGAGGAGTGGGGGGATCGGCCCAGGCTCCCTCGTTGTTGGGGATCCCCGAGTGCAGCAAACGGGAGAGTTCCCGGCTCGGAGAGGCCCCACTCCGAGGGAGTCGCTGGCCCAGGAGAGCTCCAAGGGGCTCCTTTTGGAGCGCTGTCTGTAGGGCCCCAAGAGAGGGGCTTCAGTGCCAGCAATGTTTCATCCTGGCCGCACTTGGCATCCACAGCTTTCTTTGGCAGGGTGAGAACAGGGCTGTTGTGCCACCGAGGGAACAAAAACACTTCCCGGGGCTGCTCCTAAAGCAGCCAGGAGCTGGTTGGGCAGCAGCAGTGCCTGGAGCAGACAGTGTTTGTGATGAGCTCCAAGGAGCTGAGCCCAGGGGCTGTTGGCCAAGGCCGAGGCCCAGCGAGCATTTCTCAGCTGGCAGGGCGGCCGGAGAAGGTGGAGGCGGGGGAATAATTCACGCCCTCAATGTGCTCCCAGTCGCTCCCAGTATTTCCATGTCCGTGCCCCAAGTGCTGCTCCCAGCCCTGATCCCTGGGGATGGGAATGTCCCGCTCCCTTGCCGGGGCAGGGTCACACCTGAGCCAGGTGTGCAGGGCAGGCCCTTGCCCTGAGCCCCAGCACTGTCCCAGCTGCAGGATCTGCTTCCCACCGGCCTCTTCCTCCTGCAGCCCCGAGCCCAGCTTGGTGCTGAACAAAGGGGCTGGGCCGGGGCCATCCCCCGGCGGGGGCTGCACACCCCCCTGCCCCCTCCCCAAATTCCCTCTAGGGGAGCAGGAGCTGGGGCTGGAGCCCTGTGGGGAGGGACAAGGGAGTGACAATGGGATGGGGGGTGTCGCACACGCTCTGGGGGGACACGCACGGCCCCGGGGACCCCCCCATATCTTCTGCAGAGCCAGGACGATGAACCCCAACATGGAGCCACTGACCTCTGGCAGTATCTTGAGGGTGGGGTCTGGTGGAAGCTTTGGGAGTCTGGGGGAGTCACAACCACCCAAAAACGCCCTCCCAGCCCCACAGCCACTCCCAGACTCCTCAAACCACCCCACAGCTCCCAGCCAGGACCCCCCCCCCCAACTACTCCCTGCAAGATAAATGACCCCAAGAACCACCAAAACCCGTTTCCATCTCCCCCAGGACCCACCCAAATTCTCTGCAAGCCACACAGCCCTGTCAGGGACCCAAATCTCCCTCATAGACCCTGCCAAGCCCCCTCCCAGCACCACACATGCCCAAAGGATTGACAGAAGCCCTTCCCAGTCCGCCCAGGAGCCCCTAAACTCCCACCTCCCATGGCACTGACCAGGAGAGCTTGGTGGACAGGAACATTTACAGCCAGGATCAGCTCGGGTGCTCCAGCAGTGATTTGGGCACTTTGGGAGAACATCCCGGATAGGGAGAGCCAGGCCAGGGACTGGGACAGACAATTAGAATTCTTGGAGAACAGGCGGGCTCAGGTGGACACCTTTTGCCGGCACACCTATGAGATTGTGGACATGTCCCCTGCCTTTGATAGCTTCAGAACACCCAAATCCTCCCAAATATTCTATTGAACCAACCCCAAATTCACCCCCAAATCCTGGTAAATGGTGCAGCTTTAGATCTCTTTGCTCAATTTCTTTATTTTCACCCAGGTTTGGTTGTGTAGACAGGGTGAAGAAAAAAATTATTGAAATGGAAAAGACCTCCAAGATCATGCAGCACTGCTTGATGCCACCAGAAGAAATAACTGGACAGAGCGGGTGAGATTTCTTTGGGGTGTAAAGTCAACAAATTGCTTTCTGCCAGTGAATTTCCAGTTTAGATCAGAGTCCTGATGGATGTTCCTGCCTCTGTGTTCATCCAGGTGCCTATGGGGATCCAGGAGGACGTGGAGACCACCTTCCAGGTGTCTTCCCAGCAGGGATCACTGGGAATGTGGGTCACCAGGGCTCTGACCAAAGTGGGTCCTCCCATGGGGGATGGAGTTGGAGCAGGGCACGAAGCTCTTCCCACAGCTGAGGCATTTGCAGGGCTTCCCTTACCGGTGCCTCCGTTGGTGTTGGGTCAAGGTAGAGCTCCTGGAGAAGCTCTTCCCACACTGGGGACACTCGTAGGGCCTCTCCCCAGTGAGCATGCCTTGGTGGGTGACGAGGTGGGAGCTGCAGCTGAAGCCCTTCCCACACTCCCCACACTCCTAGGGCCATTCCCCAGTGTGGATCATCTGGTGCTGGATCACGTGGGAGCTCTGCCTGAAGCTCTGCCCACACTCCAAGCACTTGTAGGGCTTCTCCCCATGGTGAACCTGCTCATGGCCCACCAGCTCCGAGCTCTGGCTGAAGCTCTGTCCACCTTCCTGGCACAGGATGCCAGGGCTTTTTGGGCTCCCAGGGTCCCTTCTCCCCTCCTTCTCTGCTTTGGGCTGCAGGGGCTCCAAGGAGTCCCCCCTGCCCCTCTCCAGGCTGTTGAGGGTCCTGACAATGACGGCGCTCCCCCCTCTCTGGGCTCTCCACTTTGGGCTCCTGGGGGACACAGGGCTCTGCTCCTCCAGGCTGCCTCGCTGTCAGCCGCCACTTGGACCCCCCATTTTCCCCCAAGGGGACTTTTCCACTCAGCTTTGCAGTTCTTCATTCTCCAAACATCCCCCCAAAAACCCAACCCAGGGACCCCCCCAGGATATCTGGGCCGAGCTCCCCATCCCTGGTCACCCATGGGATGGGGGCTGATGGTCCCAGCAGGGCTGTGAATTCAGGAAGGGCTCGACCTCGTGGTTCCTTTTTCTTTTCCTGATCCTCCATTGTCCCTCCTCTTCCTCTTTGTCCCACTCCTCCTCTTCCATCCCTCCTCCTCCTCCCTAAGCCCACCTCCTTCTCCTACTTCCATCCCTTCTGGCTCTCCTCCTCCATCCCTCCTCTTCCCTCCCTCCTCCTCCTCCCCCAGGAGCAGTGACACCCTTGGTGCCCCGTTCCCGCAGCCCTGACAGCCTCCGGCAGGAGCGGGGATGGAGCCGGAACAGGTCGGGATGGGCAGCGCGGGGCTCTCGGCTGCTCCCACCCGCTGGGGGCGGGGGGAACCCGGCCCGGGCAAAAGGAGAGGCAAACTGGGAAAACTGGGGGCTGCGCATCCAAACTGGGCCTTGCTGGGGACCCTGCCAGGGGACTGCCAGCACTTGGGGCTCCTCTCGGGAGATCCGGGAAGGGGGAACGCAGAGAGGGCTGGGGGATCCCAGGAATGGCAGCACTGGGAGTGACTTTTTTATACTGGCATCGTACTGGGATCATACTGGGAGCAGCTGGGCCCATGCTGGGGCAGACTGCGGTCACACTGAGGGAGACTGGGATCATATTGGGATCATACTGGGATCACACTGGGACAGAGTAGGAGCCTGCAGCAGGCAATTGAGACCATGCTGGCGCAAATAGGATACACTGGGAGTGACTGGGATCATTCTGAGTTTGACTGGGAGCAACTGTGAGCAACTGGGATCATGCTATGAGCAAGTGGGAGGAACTGGGAGTCACTGGGTGCATGCTGGGGGTGACTGGAAACAACTGGGCTTCTACTGGGATCAACTGGGATCATGCTGGAGGTGACAGGGATCATATTGGCAGTGAGTGCAACTACACTGAGGCTGAGTTGGAGTGGTGGTGAACAAATGGGATCATGCTGGAAGGAACTGGGAGTGACTGGGAGTATGCTGGAAGGAACTGGGGTACACTGGGAGAGACTGGGAGGGACTGGAACAAAAGTGAGGGTGAAAGGGAGCAACTGGAACCATGTGGGGCACAACTGGTTCATACTGGCAGTGACTGGAAGCACACTGGGCTCATCTCTGGACCATACTGGGAAGGACTGGACTAATATTGGGAGTGTCTGAGACTGACTGGGAAAACACCAGGCACATCATCCCCCATACTGGGTGTGACTGGGAGCAACTAGTAACACACTGGATGAAAGTGGGAGCAACAGGGACTATGCTGGGGGCAAATTGTATCATAATGGGGAGTGACTGGCAGCAACTGGGCTCCTGCTGGGAGCAGCCCCTGGCGGCCCCGGGAGCCCCGCACCCCTTTCCCGGCCATGCCGCCCCTCCAGCCCCAGCACCCCCCATTGCCGGGGTGCTGGCACTGCCAGGGGTCCCCCCCTCTCGGGGTCCCCGCTGGGGCTTCTGGGGCTCTTCTCTCTCTGGGCTCCCGCTCAGGGCAGCCGCGGCTCTCCTGGGGCTCCCCAAAACCGGTGTCCCCCCGCCGGGGCTCTGCTGCCCTCACCGCCCACCGGGTTCCCCTGGAAAACACCTCCCGGGGACCCCCCGATGTCCCCCCGAGGGCCAGCTGCGGCTCGGCTTTGGAGCCCTACCAGCTCCAAACATCCCCCCAAAAAAATCCCAAACTCAGGGAGCCCCGGGATATTTGGGCCGAGCTCCCCCTCCCCGGGCACCTGCGCGATGGGGGCGATGCTCCCGGGGTGCTGCGAGCTCAGGCAGCGCCAGGGCCACGCGATTCCTTCTTTCCTCTCCTCCGGCTGCTCCCTGCTGCCACTGCGCCTCTTCCTCCCTCCCTCCTCCTCCTCCCCCGCTCCCGAAGCCCCCGCAGCCGCGGGAGGGGCGGGGATGGAGCCGGGACAGGTCGGAACGCAGAGAGGGCTGGGGGGGATGCCAGGAGTGGCAGTGACTGGGCTGTCCTGGGATCATACTGGGAGCGGCTCCTGGGTGACCGACTTCTACTGGGATCATACTGGGATCGTACTGGGAGTGAGGAGGAGCAGCGCGATGGCTCCAGCGCTGGGGCTGGGGGCACTCCTGGGGCCCCGGGGGGGCAGCGAGAGGTGAGGGGGACCCCCGGCACCGGGACTCTTTGGTCGCCCATTCCGGAGCACCGAGGGGCCCCTGAACCCCCATTCCCGGGCACCACCATCCCCCCGCACCCCCATTCCCGGCCATGCCGCCTCTCCCAGCCCCCCGAGCCCCCTTTTCCTTCACCCAGAGACCCCCTGGACCCCTATTCCTGCCTTTCCCAGTGCCCAGCCCCTCCTTTCCTCAACACCGAGGACACCTGGGACCCCTATTCCCAGCCAGCCTGGGTTTTCCCACCTTTTGCAGGGAATGGGGACACCGGGGACCCTTGGAGTCCCCTTTCCTGACGATAGTGACACAATTAGGCTCGCCCAAACGCCTCCTGGATCTCCCCTAAGCCCCCAGTGGGGATTCCTGGGAGTTCCCCTGTGTTCCCCCTTTCCCAGGACTTTGGGGGTCCCCCCGACCTGTCCGTGCACCCCTAGATTTCTTCCACAGCCCCCTGTGATGGTGGGGGTGGGGGCCGAGTGCTGGTGCCCCCTGCCTGCAGCAGATCCAGCGGGGAGGGGAATTTGGGGGGGATCCCTGAGCATTTGGGGTCCCCTGGGTTTTGGGGTGACCCCCGGGCCCCCCAGGATCTCCCTGAACACGCTGACGCTCCCCGTGCACAGTGAGAAGGTTCATACCCAGCACGGGGTCCCAGCTCAGTCACCGGCATTGCCCAGGAACCCCCAAACCCTCCCGGGAACCCCCAAATCCCCCGGGACACCCAGACCTCCCCGGGACCCCAAAATCATCCCTGGGCCCTCCAAAAACTCCCCAAGACCACAAAAACCCCACACAGACACCCCCCAAACCATCCCAGGACATCAAAATTCCCACAAGACCTCCTAGCACCCCCAGACACCCCTGAGAAGGTTCTTACATGGCAGAGGGTCCTCATCTCTGTCACTGGCAGGTACCCCAAACCAGCCTTGGGTTCCCCCTGGGATCGCCCAATCCCCCCCTTTGGGAATCCTGAAAACCCCCCTGGGAACCCCCAAAAATCCAACGGGACCTCAAAAACCCTGGATATAGACAAAACCCCCGTCAGGAATTCATCATGAAATTTATACCCAGCATGGGATCCCCATCACCATCACCGGCATCACCCGGGTACCCCCAGATCCTCTCGGGATCCTGTGCCTGATGCAAATGGAAAGAGAACTGGGGTGTGAAAAATAAAGCTTGTTTATTTTCAGAAAAACAGCAATGAAAACACAGAACATATTTACATTGTAAGAATATTTGTAACAACAACAATCTATAGAACGTATATACCTAAGAACATATGTTATGGTTTGACGCTGGCGCGATGCCAGCGCTCCCATGAAAATGCACTTTTTTAAATAATTGCTGTGAGATGTGATCAGGAACAGAGCGGAGCAGGCTCAAGCTTAATAACAAAGAAAACAACTTTATTAAACTACTACTACTATAAAAATACAGACACTCAATCCTGGACGAAGACCTTCCAAAACACTCTTCCTCCTCCCAACTAATTCCCACCTAATTTCCAAATGGAACCACAGTGAGACACCACCCGGGATCCTGATCAAGTTGCCACCCTTCAGATATTCAAATACTCAATCTTTCAAGGGAGACAGGAGTCTCTCCTGTGCCACAGACCCCCCAGGAAACACAATTGCCACCCTTGTGTTTCCATGTCACACATGGCAACTGCCCGGAGAAAATCTGCCGTGGTGAAACTCTCCTCTCCATGTCACAGTGCTCTCACCACCGTGCATGGACAGACTGCTCATAGGGCTCCTTTAAGGATGCTTTGCCATGGACCAAAAGAGACAACAGTTCAGTTTCTCATTGCGGGACTACAGTCCCCCCCATTTTCCCCTGGGGCTGAGGGTCCAAGAACAGAGGTCTTCTTCTCCTCTTCTTCTTCCTTGAAGATAGAGGGCTTCTCCACACTTTCTCCTCCAACTCTCCTCTGTTCTCTCTAATCCTCTGCTGGTAATCACTAATACAAGTCTCTTGGCTCACCAAACCACCCCCCTAAGTGCAGCTTCTGTCAGGAGAATTTGGTTCAGTCTATGGCTAACAAGAAAAGTCCAGCCACAAGCCACTCCATCATCTCCTTCCAACTCAAGAATTTCTTCTTCCATCATCTCGGATCCCAGACTGTCTCTCTTCTACTTCAAATCAAGGAGGAGTAATATTTTACAAAGCCTTCATTTCTCAGGAAAGGGTTAAAAGCTCAGACTCCCTGGACGGCTGATATCTCTGCCCAGCACCCGATTCCCAAGGCCAAGGCTGGGCACCTTCCCCCACCCCTTCTCCTCCGCGCCAGCAAAGTTACAGGTGCCGTCTGGACTCTCTGTCTCTTCCCTCTTGGCGGGGGGAACGACAAAGACATCTCCACTTCTCTCCACCCTTCTGTCCACAGGAGCTGGCTCGGTTCCAGTCCTTCAGCCCCCTCGGCTCACCTCGACCAGACCGCATGGCTTCCCCTCCCCCACCCAGCCCCATGGCTGGGCAGGGGAGATCTGCACTGCACCCTGACCAGAACCAAAGAGAGCGAGCTCTTGGGAGTTCCTGCTTTTAACCCCCTGTGTTCTCAGAGGCGTATCCACACCTTTAGTGGCCACTTAAGGTGCCAATATCCAAACTTGACTACTGATTGGTTTGACCCAACTTCCTGAAAGAATTCACTTCCATGTCAAACCACAACAGCATATCCAACAAAAGTCAATGAAACGTATTTACAGAAGACAAAAAGAAGCCCTGAAACCTATGGCCTAAAGACAACAACAAACTCTACAACGTATGTACAAAAGGGTGGCATCTCTGTCCGGGATCTCCATCGGTCCTTGAGGAAAAGCAAGAGGCACAGTCACTCCAATCAGGCAGAGAGGGCTCTTCCATGTGCCCCCAGGCTGGCCCAGCAAGCGCAGCACAGGCTGGGGATGGCCACCAGAACCCAATGCACCGGGTCCCACATCCCTGAGCAGGGACCACCCAGCCCAGTCCCAGCCTGGCAGCAGGGGACCCGCTCTGCCTGTGGGGACCACATGCCTGTCCTGCTGCTGGTATTGCTCTTCATCCCAAGATCATGGCCTCTTCCTCATCTTTTTCATCAATGTCCATGTCCTCAAGGTACTCTTCCATTTCCACGTCCATCTCCTCTTCCACATCTACCTCCATCTCTTCCTCTCCACTCTCTTCTCCATCCACTTCCATCTTCTCCTCTGTATCAATCTCCACATCTACCTCCATCTCTTCCTCTCCACTCTCTTCTCCATCCACTTCCATCTCCTCCTCAGTATCAATCTCCATGTCCACCTCCATCTCTTCCTCTCCACTCTCTTCCCCATCCACTTCCATCTCCTCCTCGGTATCAATCTCCATGTCCACCTCCATCTCTTCGTCTCCACTCTCTTCCCCATCCACTTCCATCTCCTCCTCTCTATCAGCCTGCATGTCCACCTCCATCTCGTCCTCTCTGTCTGGAGGACTCATTGCTTGGGAAAACCATGCCCTCATCCTCCCTGCCTGCACTGCCCCAAAAACATTATGAATCCAAACCAAACCAGGTGAGTGGAGCAGTCCAAGCCCTTTGTCACCTGCACACCAAACCGGAACAAGATGCTCTTTAGATCCACTGTGATGTCACAGATGTGATGTTCCAGCAGGAACCTCCAGCGTCCAGCACAGAGCACAACACAACCACTGGCCCTTGTGTCAGCCCACCCTGTGCCAGCCCTCGTGCCAGCTCACCCGTCACCATGCTCCCTGTCACTCTTCTCGTCACCTGCGCCCTGATACTCCCATCAGTCCTGAAAGCTCTCTGTTGCCTGGATTTTGTCATCCGTCCCTGCAGGATGCTCACATTTGTCCTGAGGAAGGTACGGTGCCATTCCATGGAGGTGGACACCCCTCAGCTGCCCGGCTGGGCTGGAGTTCTGTGGGGATGGGGTGGGACAGGGACCCCACTCTGAGGTGTTGCTATCTCTGCAGGCTGTCACAGAGAGAGAGGACGAGATGGAGGTGGACATGCAGGCTGATAGAGAGGAGGAGATGGAAGTGGATGGGGAAGAGAGTGGAGACGATGCAATGGAAGTGGACATGGAGATTGATACAGAGGAGAAGATGGAAGTGGATGGAGAAGAGAGTGGAGAGGAAGAGATGGAGGTGGACATGCAGATGGATACAGAGGAGAAGATGGAAGTGGATGGAGAAGAGAGTGGAGAGGAAGAGATGGAGGTGGACATGCAGATGGATACGGAGGAGGATATGGAAGTGGATGAAGAAGAGACTGGAGAGGAAGAGATGGAGGTAGATGTGGAAGAGGAGATGGACGTGGAAATGGAAGAGTACCTTGAGGACATGGACATTGATGAAAAAGATGAGGAAGAGGCCATGATCTTGGGATGAAGAGCAATACCAGCAGCAGGACAGGCATGTGGTCCCCACAGGCAGAGTGGGTCCCCTGCTGCCAGGCTGGGACTGGGCTGGGTGGTCCCTGCTCAGGGATGTGGGACCCGGTGCATTGGGTTCTGGTGGCCATCCCCAGCCTGTGCTGTGCTTGCTGGGCCAGCCTGGGGGCACATGGAAGAGCCCTCTCTGCCTGATTGGAGTGACTGTGCCTCTTGCTTTTCCTCAAGGACCGATGGAGATCCCGGACAGAGACGCCACCCTTTTGTACATACGTTGTAGAGTTTGTTGTTGTCTTTAGGCCATAGGTTTCAGGGCTTCTTTTTGTCTTCTGTAAATATGTTTCATTGACTTTTGTTGGATATGCTGTTGTGGTTTGACATGGAAGTGAATTCTTTCAGGAAGTTGGGTCAAACCAATCAGTAGTCAAGTTTGGATATTGGCACCTTAAGTGGCCACTAAAGGTGTGGATACGCCTCTGAGAACACAGGGGGTTAAAAGCAGGAACTCCCAAGAGCTCGCTCTCTTTGGTTCCGGTCAGGGTGCAGTGCAGACCTCCCCTGCCCAGCCATGGGGCTGGGTGGGGGAGGGGAAGTCATGCGGTCTGGTCGAGGTGAGCCGAGGGGGCTGAAGGACTGGAACCGAGCCAGCTCCTGTGGACGGAAGGGTGGAGAGAAGTGGAGATGTCTTTGTCGTTCCCCCCGCCAAGAGGGAAGAGACAGAGAGTCCAGACGGCACCTGTAACTTTGCTGGCGCGGGGGAGAAGGGGTGGGGGAAGGTGCCCAGCCTTGGCCTTGGGAATCGGGTGCTGGGCAGAGATATCAGCCGTCCAGGGAGTCTGAGCTTTTAACCCTTTCCTGAGAAATGAAGGCTTTGTAAAATATTACTCCTCCTTGATTTGAAGTAGAAGAGAGACAGTCTGGGATCCGAGATGATGGAAGAAGAAATTCTTGAGTTGGAAGGAGATGATGGAGTGGCTTGTGGCTGGACTTTTCTTGTTAGCCATAGACTGAACCAAATTCTCCTGACAGAAGCTGCACTTAGGGGGGTGGTTTGGTGAGCCAAGAGACTTGTATTAGTGATTACCAGCAGAGGATTAGAGAGAACAGAGGAGAGTTGGAGAAAGTGTGGAGAAGCCCTCTATCTTCAAGGAAGAAGAAGAGGAGAAGAAGACCTCTGTTCTTGGACCCTCAGCCCCAGGGGAAAATGGGGGGGACTGTAGTCCCGCAATGAGAAACTGAACAGTTGTCTCTTTTGGTCCATGGCAAAGCATCCTTAAAGGAGCCCTATGAGCAGTCTGTCCATGCACGGTGGAATTAGTTGGGAGGAGGAAGAGTGTTTTGGAAGGTCTTCGTCCAGGATTGAGTGTCTGTGTTTTTATAGTAGTAGTAGTTTAATAAAGTTCTTTTCTTTGTTATTAAGCTTGAGCCTGCTCTGCTCAGTTCCTGATCATATCTCACAGCAATTATTTTAAAAAGTGCATTTTCATGGGAGCGCTGGCATCGTGCCAGCGTCAAACCATAACATATGTTCTTAGGTATATACGTTCTATAGATTGTTGTTGTTACAAATATTCTTACAATGTAAATGTGTTCTGTGTTTTCATTGCTGTTTTTCTGAAAAGAAACAAGCTTTATTTTTCACACCCCAGTTCTCTTTCCATTTGCATCAGGCACAGGATCCCGAGAGGATCTGGGGGTACCCGGGTGATGCCGATGATGGTGATAGGGATCCTGTGCTGGGTATAAATTTCATGATGAATTCCTGGGGAGGGGTTTGTCTATATCCAGGGTTTTTGGGGTCCCGGTGGATTTTTGGGGGTTCCCAGGGGGGTTTTCAGGATTCCCAAAGGGGGGGATCGGGCGATCCCAGGGGGAACCCAAGGCTGGTTTGGGGTACCTGCCGGTGACAGAGATGGGGACCCTCTGCCATGTAAGAACCTTCTCAGGGGCATCTGGGGGTGCTGGGAGGTCTTGTGGGAATTTTGATGTCCTGGGATGGTTTGGGGGGTGTCTGTGTGGGGTTTTTGTGGTCCTGGGGAGTTTTTGGAGGGCCCAGGGATGATTTTAGGGTCCCGGGGAGGTCGGGGTGTCCCGGGGGATTTGGGGGTTCCCGGGAGGGTTTGGGGGTTCCTGGGCAATGCCGGTGACAGAGCTGGGACCCCGTGCCGGGTATGAACCTTCTCACTACGCACGGGCAGCGTCAGCATGTTCAGGGAGATCCTGGGGGGCCCGGGGGTCACCCCAAAACCCAGGGGACCCCAAATGCTCAGGGACCCCCCCAAACTCCCCTCACCGTTGGATCTGCTGCAGGCAGGGGGGCGCCAGCACTCAGCCCCCACCCCCACCATCACAGGGGGCTGTGGAAGAAATCTGGGGGTGCACGGACAGGTCGGGGGGACCCCCAAAGTCCTGGGAAAGGGGGAACACAGGGGAACTCCCAGGAATCCCCACTGGGGGCTTAGGGGAGATCCAGGAGGCGTTTGGGCGAGCTTAATTGTGTCACTATCGTCAGCAAAGGGGACTGCAAGGGTCCCCGGTGTCCCCATTCCCTGCAAAAGGTGAGAAAACCCGGGCTGGCTGGGAATAGGGGTCCCAGGTGTCCTCGGTGTTGAGGAAAGGAGGGTCTGGGCGCTGGGAAAGGCAGGAATAGGGGTCCAGGGGGTCTCTGGGTGAAAGAAAAGGGGGCTCTGGGTGTTGGGAGAGGCGGCATGGCCGGGAAAGGGGTGCGGGGGTTGCCGGTGCCGGATAAAGGGGGTGCGGGGTGGAATCCCGGCCGGGAATGGGGGTGCAGGGGGATGGTGGTGCCCGGGAATGGGGGTTCAGGGGCCCCTCGGTGCTCCGGAATGGGCGACCAAAGAGTCCCGGTGCCGGGGGTCCCCCTCACCTCTTGCTGCCCCCCCGGGGCCCCAGGAGTGCCCCCAGCCCCAGCGCTGGAGCCATCGCGCTGCTCCTCCTCACTTCCAGTACGATCCCAGTATGATCCCAGTAGAACTCGGTCACCCAGGAGCCGCTCCCAGTATGATCCCAGGACAGCCCAGGCACTGCCACTCCTGGCATCCCCCCCAGCCCTCTCTGCGTTCCGACCTGTCCCAGCTCCATCCCCGCCCCTCCCGCGGCTGCAGGGGCTTCGGGAGCGGGGGAGGAGGAGGAGGGAGGGAGGAAGAGGCACAGCGACAGCAGGGAGCAGCCGGAGGAGAGGAGAGAAGGAATCGCGTGGCCCTGGCGCTGCCTGAGCTCGCAGCACCCCGGGAGCATCGCCCCCATCCCGCAGGTGCCCGGGGAGGGGGACCTCGGCCCAAATATCCCGGGGCTCCCTGGGTTTGGGTTTTTTTTGGGGGGATGTTTGGAGCTGGCAGGGCTCCAAAGCCGAGCCGCAGCTGGCCCTCGGGGGGACATCGGTGGATCCCCGGGAGATGTTTTTCGGGGGACCCGGTGGGCGGTGAGGGCAGCAGAGCCCCGGCGGGGGGACACCGGTTTTGGGGAGCCCCAGGAGAGCCGCGGCTGCCCTGAGCGGGAGCCCAGGGAGAGAAGAGCCCCAGAAGCCCCAGCGGGGACCCTGAGAGGGGGGGACCCCTGGCAGTGCCAGCACCCCGGCAATGGGGGGTGCTGGGGCTGGAGGGGCGGCATGGCCGGGAAAGGGGTGCGGGGCTCCCGGGGCCGCCAGGGGCTGCTCCCAGCAGGAGCCCAGTTGCTGCCAGTCACTCCCCATTATGATACAATTTGCCCCCAGCATAGTCCCTGTTGCTCCGACTTTCATCCAGTGTGTTCCCAGTTGCTCCCAGTCACACCCAGTATGGGGGATGATGTGCCTGGTGTGTTCCCAGTCACTCTCAGACACTCCCAATATTAGTCCAGTCCTTCCCAGTATGGTCTAGAGATGAGACCAGTGTGCTCCCAGTCACTGCCAGTATGAACCAGTTGTGCCCCACATGGTTCCAGTTGCTCCCTTTCACCCTCACTTTTGTTCCAGTCACTCCCAGTCTCTCCCAGTGTACCCCAGTTCCTTCCAGCATACTCCCAGTCACTCCCAGTTCCTTCCAGCATGATCCCATTTGTTCTCCACCACTCCCACTCAGCCTCAGTGTAGTTGCACTCACTGCCAATATGATCCCTGTCACCTCCAGCATGATCCCAGTTGATCCCAGTATAAGCCCAGTTGTTTCCAGTCACCCCCAGCATGCACCCAGTGACTCCCAGTTCCTCCCACTTGCTCATAGCATGATCCCAGTTGCTCACAGTTGCTCCCAGTCAAACTCAGAATGATCCCAGTCACTCCCAGTGTATCCTATTTGTGCCAGCATGGTCTCAATTGCCCGCTGCAGGCTCCTACTCTGTCCCAGTGTGACCCCAGTATGATCCCAATATGATCCCAGTCTCCCTCGGTGTGACCGCAGTCTGCCCCAGCATGGGCCCAGCTGCTCCCAGTATGATCCCAGTACAATCCCAGTATAACAAAGTGACTCCCAGTGCTGCCATTCCTGGGATCCCCCAGCCCTCTCTGCGTTCCCCCATCCCGGATCTCCTGAGAGGAGCCCCAAGGTCTGGCAGTCCCCTGGCAGGGTCCCCAGCAAGGCCCAGTTTGGATGCGCAGCCCCCAGTTTTCCCAGTGTGCCTCTCCTTTTGCTCGGGTCGGGTTCCCCCCGCCCCCAGTGGGTGGGAGCAGCCGAGAGCCCCGTGCTGCCCATCCCGACCTGTCCCGGCTCCATCCCCGCTCCTGCCGCAGGCTGTCAGGGCTGCGGGAATGGGGCACCGAGGATGTTGCTGCTCCTTGGGGAGGAGGAGGAGGGAGGGAAGAGGAGGCATGGGACGAAGAGGAAGAGGAGGGACAAAGGAGGATCAGGGAAAGAAAAAGGAACCACGAGGTCGAGCCCTTCCTGAATTCACAGCCCTGCTGGGACCATCAGCCCCCATCCCATGGGTGACCAGGGATGGGGAGCTCGGCCCAGATATCCTGGGGGGGTCCCTGGATTGGGTTTTTGGGGGGGATGTTTGGAGAATGAAGAACTGCAAAGCTGAGTGGAAAAGGCCCCTTGGGGGGACACTGGGGTGTCCCAGTGGCAGCTGCCGGCAGAGGCAGCCTGGAGGAGCAGAGCCCTGTGTCCCCCAGGAGCCCAAAGTGGGGAGCCCAGAGAGGGGGAAGCGCCGTCATTGGCGGGACCCTCAACAGCCTGGAGAGGGGCAGGGGGGACTCCTTGGAGCCCCTGCAGCCCAAAGCAGAGAGGGAGGGGAGAAGGGACCCCAGGAGCCCAAAAAGCCCTGGCATCCTGTGCCAGGAAGGTGGACAGAGCTTCAGCCAGAGCTCGGAGCTGGTGGGCCATGAGCAGGTTCACCATGGGGAGAAGCCCTACAAGTGCTTGGAGTGTGGGCAGAGCTTCAGGCAGAGCTCCCACCTGATCCAGCACCAGATGATCCACACCGGGGAATGGCCCTATGAGTGTGGGGAGTGTGGCAAGGGCTTCAGCTGCAGCTCCCACCTCGTCACCCACCAACGCATGCACACTGGGGAGAGGCCCTACGAGTGTCCCCAGTGTCAGAAGAGGTTTCAGACCAGTTCCAGTCTCCTTGTACATCAGCGGATTCACACGCAGGAGAGGCCTTTCCGCTGCCCCAACTGTGGGAAGGGCTTCAAACAAAAGTCCCACCTTGTCACCCACCGGCGCGTCCACACTGGGGAGAGGCCCTACGAGTGTCCCCAGTGTGGGAAGAGCTTCTCCAGGAGCTCTACCTTGACCCAACACCAACGGAGGCACCGGTAAGGGAAGCCCTGCAAATGCCTCAGCTGTGGGAAGAGCTTCGTGCCCTGCTCCAACTCCATCCCCCATGGGAGGACCCACTTTGGTCAGAGCCCTGGTGACCCACATTCCCAGTGATCCCTGCTGAGAAGACACCCGGAAGGTGGTCTCCACGTCCTCCTGGTTCCCCATAGGCACCTGGATGAACACAGGGGCAGGAACATCCATCAGGACTCTGATCTAAACTGGAAATTCACTGACAGAAAGTGATTTCTTGACTTTACACCCCAAAGAAATCTCACCCGCTCTGTCCAGTTATTTCTTCTGGTGGCATCAAGCAGTGCTGCATGATCTTGGAGGTCTTTTCCATTTCAATAATTTCTTTCTTCACCCTGTCTAAACAACCAAAACTGGGGTGAAAATAAAAAATTGAGCAAAGAGACCTAAAGCTGCACCATTTACCTGGATTTGGGGGTGAATTTGGGGTTGGTTCAATAGAATATTTGGGAGGATTTGGGTGTTCTGAAGCTATCAAAGGCAGGGGACATGTCCACAATCTCATAGGTGTGCCGGCAAAAGGTGTCCACCTGAGCCCGCCTGTTCTCCAAGAATTCTAATTGTCTGTCCCAGTCCCTGGCCTGGCTCTCCCTATCCGGGATGTTCCCCCAAAGTGCCCAAATCACTGCTGAACTGCCCGAGCTGATCCTGGCTGTAAATGTTCCTGTCCACCAAGCTCTCCTGGTCAGTGCCATGGGAGGTGGGAGTTTAGGGGCTCCTGGGGGGACTGGGAAGGGCTTCTGTCAATCCTGTGGGCATTTGTGGTGCTGGGAGGGGGCTTGGCAGGGTCTATGAGGGAGATTTGGGTCCCTGACAGGGCTGTGTGGCTTGCAGAGAATTTGGGTGGGTCCTGGGGGAGATGGAAACGGGTTTTGGTGGTTCTTGGGGTCATTTATCTTGCAGGGAGTAGTTGGGGGGGGGGGGGTCCTGGCTGGGAGCTGTGGGGTGGTTTGAGGAGTCTGGGAGTGGCTGTGGGGCTGGGAGGGCGTTTTTGGGTGGTTGTGACTCCCCCAGACTCCCAAAGCTGCCACCAGACCCCATCCCCCAAGATACTGCCAGAGCTCAGTGGCTCCATGTTGGGGTTCATCGTCCTGGCTCTGCAGAAGATATGGGGGGGTCCCCGGGGCCGTGCGTGTCCCCCCAGAGCGTGTGTGACACCCCCCATCCCATTGTCACCCCCTTGTCCCTCCCCACAGGGCTCCAGCCCCAGCTCCTGCTCCCCCAGAGGGAATTTGGGGAGGGGGCAGGGGGGTGTGCAGCCCCCGCCGGGGGATGGCCCCGGCCCAGCCCCTTTGTTCAGCACCAAGCTGGGCTCGGGGCCGCAGGAGGAAGAGGCCGGTGGGAAGCAGATCCTGCAGCTGGGACAGTGCTGGGGGTCAGGGCAAGGGCCTGCCCTGCACACCTGGCTCAGGAGTGACCCTGCCCCGGCAAGGGAGCGGGACATTCCCATCCCCAGGGATCAGGGCTGGGAGCAGCACTTGGGGCACGGACATGGAAATACTGGGAGCGACTGGGAGCACACTGAGGGCGTGAATTATTCCCCCGCCTCCACCTTCTCTGGCCGCCCTGCCAGCTGAGAAATGCTCGCTGGGCCTCGGCCTTGGCCAACAGCCCCTGGGCTCAGCTCCTTGGAGCTCATCACAAACACTGTCTGCTCCAGGCACTGCTGCTGCCCAACCAGCTCCTGGCTGCTTTAGGAGCAGCCCCGGGAAGTGTTTTTGTTCCCTCGGTGGCACAACAGCCCTGTTCTCACCCTGCCAAAGAAAGCTGTGGATGCCAAGTGCGGCCAGGATGAAACATTGCTGGCACTGAAGCCCCTCTCTTGGGGCCCTACAGACAGCGCTCCAAAAGGAGCCCCTTGGAGCTCTCCTGGGCCAGCGACTCTCTCGGAGTGGGGCCTCTCCGAGCCGGGAACTCTCCCGTTTGCTGCACTCGGGGATCCCCAACAACGAGGGAGCCTGGGCCGATCCCCCCACTCCTCCAGGCTCAGCCCTTCCCCCGCTGGGGAGATGCCAAAGCATCGGTAGGGAGCATTTCCCTGCCCTCAGGGGAATTTCTCACAGGGGCCTTGCACTGACTCTTGGTGTCTGTGTGCACACAGGAGTGCCTGTGCTCAGGAAATGTGGCAGAAATGCTGCTCTCTGAGGGGTCTGAGTGCCTTGGATAGCTGAGCCAGTCAGGCCTGTCAGTAGGGTTAAATCACAAGGTCTAAGCTAAGTTAATTTGTGCTAAGAGTTGTTCTTTGCTAAGTTTTTACATTTAAAATATAAGCCAAGTTGAATATTGTTAAATGTTATTTCTCAGTTAAATTGCAAAGTCATAGGTTATAAGTTTGGTTAAATACTGTAAAGTGCTGTTCTTTTGCTAAATTGTGAAGTTGAAGGTGGAAGTTAAGGTTAAGGTATAAGTTAAGTCCTGTTAAGTTTGAGCTCTGTAAGCTCTTGGGCAGAATCTGCTCTATGGCCTCATACCCAACTCTGTGATGTCACAGTCCACTCTCTGATGTCACAAAACCCTCCCTGTGATGTCATACTGCCACTCTGTGATGTCACAGCACACACTTTGACCTCACTGCCCGCTCTATGATGTCATACAGCCATGCCATGATGTCACAGCCTGCTCTGTGATGTCACACAGTCCCCTCTATCACGCCTTAGCTGCTTGATGACCTCACACAACAAACTCTGTGATGCCATAACCCAATCTGTGACAGCAGCACCTCTGTGGCTGTGTCATGGAGGCACAGAGCAGCTGTGATGTCAGAGAGGGGCTGTGTGACAGCACAGTGTGGGTTGTGTGAGGTCACAGATTGGGCTGTGACATCACAGAGCTTGTTGCATGAGGTCATCCTCACGAGGGGATCCTGCGGCCCGAGCATAGCATTCCTTTGCACTGCGCTGGCCGCCAAACGAGCCCACTTGGCCTCAAAAACCTCAAACTGCACAGAGTCAAAAAGAGCACGTGCCACAGATCGGATGTCGGAAGGTGTCAGCATCTCAGCAAGGAGCATTCCGATCGTCTGCATAACTTCAGCAGACCCGACACCATGCTGGGCAACGGTGTCACGGATTTCTTTCACCATCTTTAACGATAAAGGCTGATGGGTGCTGTGAGTAACGCCCCTAAGCACAGGGAAAGCCTGGGGACCCCCTGGCAAGGTCGCATCACCTGCCGTGTCCCGTCCCGTGGGCTCCACAGGGACAGCAGCAGCCGCCTGACTGCGAGGCAGTGCAGCATCACTTGACACCACGCTCCCCGCAGCAGCAGCAGAGCCAGAGGAGCCTCCTCCGCGATCCTGCAGGCGCTGCGAGGAGGCAGAGTCGCACATCTCCTCAGCCTCACCCAGGACCTCCTGCCAAAACCGCCCGCGGTGCCTCGGACGCACGGTCACCTGGCAGGCGGGGAGGGTCCACAAAGCCGACGGGGAGGGTCCGCGGCCACGGGAACCCACCGGTCTCCCGCCGGCCGCGTCAGCAGCCGCGCTCAAGGTAAACAGCCCCGCGCCCCGCCGCAGCCTCAGCCCCCGCGGCAGGCGGGGGAGCGGGGCCGAAGCAGCCGGCAGCTCGGCGGTGCCGCCCGCCGCAGCGCTGGCAGAGGGCACCGCGGCGGACACAGGCGCCGGCGCGGAACGCAGACCCGGCGCGGCGCCCCCCGCCCCCGGCGCGGGGCAGGGATGGGGCGCAGAGAGAGACGCGGTGTGCGGAGCCGCGGCACCGCGGGCCGACACGAGGGAGCCCGGCACGGCCCGAGGAGCGGCGGAGCCGTGCCGCGGAGCCGCGCAGCGGGCACCGCCCCCGCCGGGCGGAGCGGGGCGGGCTGCCCGCCTGCTGGGCCGGGGCCCGACGGAACAGCGGCCAGCGCCCCGGCTCCGGCGGCTCCCACTGCCGCCGCACGCCCAGCAGGCTGCGCAGGCTCGGGAACGGGAGACGCCGCTGCCCCGCAGGACGAGCCCGGGGTCGGAGCGGGCGAGCCCGCTCCCGCCGCCCCCAGGGCTATGTCGTGGAAACATTGACATGACAGCTTTTACTGAAGACCGCTCTGTGGAAAATCAGAAGTGTGGCAGCTTCACCATTTGTTAACTAGAACAGAAACTCAAGGGGAGAATGACTTGCAAGAGAAACTGTTTTGAAGGCCCACATAGCTGTTTTTTCACAACTCTGACTCCTTCCCCTGCTGAGCAGATTGATAGCCCAGATCCCAAGGTGCACTATTTCCACTCAAGCACAGCCTCCTGAAGGTGTTAATGGCTGACAACGTTTTCGTGTGGAGCAAGGAGATGTCTCCTCCCTGTTAATTGCAATCGATGTACGATGTTTCTCTGTCAAGCACCGAAATGCTTTTAAGAGAAGTGTTTGATTCCTGGTTTAAAGAACTGTTTCAGCCATGACCTGGGAGGCAGAAGGTGTCTCAAGGAATGCTCTGGAGTGCTTTATGTAGGAGTCAGATAACGGGATTGCAGTGGCCCCGCTCAGGGAGGAGGTAGGGTGGATGTTTGCTGCTGTTTTAAAGGTGTGAACAGGCGATAAGGAGCAGCAGAAACACGGGGTTTACAGATCCATTGATTATGCGATCACTCCATTCAGCCAAGTAAAAGTTTTTGTGATTTAGACAATTAACTTTTGAAAGGAAGGAAAAAAAAAAGGTTGAAGAAGATACAGATGGGCACAAACACAGGAGATGAGCACTGATTTTAGGTTATGGGGAGAAGCAGAAGAAGGCAATTTGAAGGAAGATGAGGGAAGCTCTCAGGGTGTCAAGAGGCCCTTGAAAGGGACCCATCTGTCGGCAATTTCCTGCCCTCTCAGGTGGAAGGAGTGATTAATGACCAGGAAGGGATATGAGGGATGTGTAGACAGCTGAGGGTCTTTTGTAGAAGTTTGTGAAGCTTTAAGTAGTCTGCTGAGTTTCTTGCAGCAGAGAAGCTGAGCCTTGGTTGTTGGTAAGCTTTGAGAAGCTGATGTTGAGCTATCTCAATTGAAAGAAAATCTGCTGTGGTCTGAAATGTTTTCTACCACTGAAGAACCAGTACTGGGGTAGAAATGTGCTCTAACCAGGTAGGAAGCCTTTCTTTTTGTGGGGCAATGTGGAGAATGAGGGAAGACCTAGTAAAACTGGGGGAGGATAAGGCTGGAAAACTGTGTGCTGAGATGTTGATTGGAAAATACAGGGATGGGGCAGCAAATGGAAGTTGCTGTTGGAGAAGAATAATATGATTGTGTTAGAAAGCTAAGTTTTTGGGACATGGCCTAGAGAAATGAAAGAGCAGGCAGGGGGAAATGTGGGAGAAGGTAAGGTTTGTGCATTGGGGCAGTACAATCCAAATAATAGGTTTTAATAGTGCTTTAAGCTCCAGGACTGGCTAAAAAGTCACTCTAGAAGGAAAAGAACATTTCACTCTTTTAGATGTAAATAGCTGGATAGATTTCATGCAAAGAGAGAAACATGATCTTTTTGAGAAAGAGTGTTGGTTTTTTTCTATTGGGGATTTTGGACTTACCTGATGTGGAAGCACTGGCTGGTAACAAGAGATGCAGACAGAGGATCAGAGCCAGGATAGAAGTAAAACAGGCTGATTATGTCGTGGTAAAAGAGCTTGGTGGAGATGATAAGGAAACACATTGGCAGATATTAACACTATTAATTAACATTCAGCCTTCATCTGCATGAAGAGCTATCTCACAGTATAATTTGGTAGTGGCAGTGGAGATGAAGAATAGATGCAAGATTGGATGCAGCTGGCAAAGAGCACCCTAGATCCTCAGGATGAAGGATAGTCTGCTGGCTGTGATGCAAGGCATCAAGGGGGAGAGGAGCTGTAATAGGAGGGATCTGGCACTTGAATTAAGAGAATCAATCAGTGGTTGGTAACTGGCCATGGTAGACATCTGGCAGCATGACTGTACAGCTGTGACCCTTGCATCTGGAGACAGTTACATGGGTTTGTGTCCAAAGCAGGAGTTTCAACAGGAATCTGAACTCAAGTGCAAAGTCATTCCTCACTGATTGATGGGTGTGCAGTAAGTCAAGGGTGCACCAGAGCAAAGCTCCCCCCTGGCTGCCTGTTCTGGCAGTTTTAGGATCATGTTGGCCAAGGGAGCAAGCCTGAGGGTGCCATCACACTGGGGATATATCTGGCATGGTGGAGGTGGATTCAACTCCAGACCTGTCACCTGTCCCCACTCCTTGGTGATGAGCAGTGACACAGCCATGGCTTTGCCTGTGGATTTGTGGCTTTCCAACCTTCCTTTGCTTGTCCTTAGAAGAAAGACATGAGATGATTCTTGTTCTAAAATTAAATAGCTTTGTTCCATTGCCAGTGAAGAAAAAAGCAAGAGTTCATTTTTTTCATCTCCCTTAAAGGATGCCAAACATGGACTGAATTCCTCAGGGCATCTGTAGCACTGCCACTCTGTCTTCTTGTTACTCTGACCATCTTCATCACCACATTTGATGTGCAAATGTGGAAAGCAAGGCTTGGGTTTATAATGGCTAATGGCTGATTCTTTTTAACTGCTCTATTAGAAAAGGAAAAACATGTTGGCGAGTTGTTTTTTTTTTTTTTTCCTTCCTGAGCTGCTCACAAAGTGGAGTGAGACAGATACCTTCTGGTCATACACCTCATAGAATGGTTGAGCAAATGTAAAAAGAGCTGTACATACTGACTAGGGCAAAGAAAATCAGCTCAAGCTGCTTCTTGGGACTGTCCTTATTAGTTTGAGGGTTGTCTGGACTCTGATGCTAATGGTGCACAATGTTTTGGGAAGCGTTTAGGCCAGCTGGATTAAGATACATTAGTGTTCCCAACCAATGAAAGGACCAGTCTTGCTGGCACCTGCTCCCCAGTTATTTCTGATTCAGTGAGATGAAAAAAAATCAGGTGATAGGGAAACCTGTAGGTTAGCTTTTGTCATAACTAGTATTAACTATTACTGATCAAAAGAAAGATGATGTAACAAACCCATTTTGCACCATAGTATACCCATTAACAACCCATTTTGTATCATCCATGTGAATGTAAGTGCTAAAAATGAAACTAGCCACAGCCCCAGGGACATAGGTCTGAAAAAAATTAATCTTTAACAACAAAATGGAGAAGGAGTAGAAGTAAGCATGGAAATGATTTTTTTGAGAAGGATTTGCTAGCATCAATATGTTATAGACCCAGCTCTGGCAGAAGCACAGCTGTCCAGCTTTCAAGGTCTGCCTGCTGCAGCACCAGGCAGAGGGACCTGCAGGGAATGTGCCCTTTGTAGCAAGGGACTCAAATTACACTACTTATTCCTGTTTCTTGAAAGGGCTAATTAGCTCAAGAGTTGTGCAGAAGGGCTACCTGCCTTCCAGGGGCCTCCTCAGGCCCCTTGGTTTCACCTGAGGCCATTTGGACATAATGGCTAATTGAAGCAGAGTGGGTTCAGATACCTGTGTATCATGGAGCTTTGCCCCTAGCAATTGTCAGCTTTCAGAAAAAGAACAAACAACGAGTAATTGGCTTCACTTTTTTACAGACTGATTGTTCTAAGGGGCCTAAGCAGAGCGGTTTCTTTAAATTCAGGATGGACAGGTGCATCTGCCAGTTACTTCTCACCTAGGAGAAGTATCCAGCAAGCACTTGTCTTTGCTCATATTGCATATTTGTGAGTAATTAATTTGGCATTAAATTTTTGGTGGTTGTGTTCTGCATACTGGTATATGTTTTCTTGGGAAAAGCAAAACCCATATTGCCTGTTTAGGTAGTTAAATCAGAAAGTTTGACTGTGTGGCTGAGGAAGAATTGCTGTGGTGGACTCTTCCTCGTGGATAACTCTTCTTGAGTCTGCTGCCATTGCTGTCTGCATCCTTACCATGTCATGACATTGCAGTTTGATAATGCATGTGATTGTGAAAGTGGAAAAGTGTGACCTTGAGAAGGGTGCAGTGGGATAGGGAAAGAAATACGGAGTTGAGGGGACAATAAAGAATTGTGAGTAAATATCAATCTTCAAAATGACACATTTTCTGCCTTGAGATTTTGTATGCATGTGCACCGTCCATGTACATCTAGCTGGTCTTTTTTTGGTTTTGGTTTTGTTTTTTTGGGGGGTATTTTTTTGGTGTTGTTTTATGGTTTTTTGGGTGGGTTTTTTTTGTTTTGGTTTGTTTTTTTTTTCTGTCTTATGGACTTCAGATAGTGATTCTCAAGAGAAATAACACTGGTTGGAAACAAAATTGGTGGTCTTTGAGCTCCAGGACTGATGAGTAGTGAATAGTTGTTTCATTCCATGTTTTTGTTACATTATTTTTAATCTCTTAAAACCTTACTTTGTGCTTTAAATGACAGGGGAAAAAAATCAGTTATTTGGGCTGATGTTTTCCTGTAGCTTCTGATTTGGTGTATTAACCAGAGGCAAAAATGTTATGTTGTGCAAAACACTAAAAAAACAAAAAAGATGAACCTATTTCTTCTGTGTAATTGAATTAGGACAAATACAAATATTTTGATGAATGGAAACAGTGAAGAGCTCAGTCCTTTGAAAAAGATATGCTGATTTGAAACTTTTAAATTTCTGATATTAAAAAAATGTGGAATTGTAGAAAAGTAGAGCTGGAAGACATCATGAGAGCTTATATTGCTGATTTCTTCCCTGTGGCCAGAGCAACTCAACCTGAACTATTTGGGACAGAAATGTATCCAGCCTATGCTTCAGAAGGTCTGGGCTACTGAGAATAGAAAATTTCATCATTGCTATTGCTGTCAGGAACTTTTCTCTTAATACTCAGTTTGCATTTTCTTTGTAGGGACTGCAGGTTTTGATTCCTCTCCTGCCCATGACAAACCTGAAAAGAAATTTGTTCCCTTCTTGAAACAGCCCTGCTCAAACCCGTCCTAGATGGGATTAGGATAATATATTAGGATGAAATTAAAGCATTTGAAACAATTCTAAATTCCTTTTTTTTTTGTGGGCTGAATACTCAGCTTTAAGAAGATGCAGTGTGGGAAAGGACAGAGAAGCACCAAGAACTGAGCAGGCTTATACAGCTCAACAAAGCCAAAAGCAGAGAAGAGCCTTCTTAACTCCAGATTTGATTCCTGGTTTGTTACACAGACCATCTTCCTTACCTAAGAAGTACTGAGCTTCTCACAAGGGACACTTGTCATTTAAAGCAGCATAATTTAGAGACATTGGTCAGTTTTGAATCCAGCTGCTCGTGGTTCCGTGTGAGCCGGTTTCCGTGGGATTGGATCAAGACTCTTTGCAGTGTCTCTGGTAGATGGGATATGCAAAGGGGCACATGGTTTATATGTGGTGAAGAGAAGCACTGAAAAGAGATGCTGCGAAAACCCTAAAAGCTGTCTCTGAAATTCCATCGTTTTTTACTGCATAATTAAGCACTTTTGCTGACACATGCTCCCTTATGATTCCCTTTAAGGTGGAGCATCTGGCCGGGTGTTGCACAAGAGCCCAGTTTTCTTCTCCCTATACACCAGAATTTTGATTAATTAATCATTGCTTCTGTTTGAATAATACATTAAAGATGCACTTGAATGTTCTAGGAAAAAAGTAAAATTAAAAAAAGAATGCACACAAAGGGAAATACTGCTCTGTCTTGTGAAATGACATGTTCTCTTCAAATGGCAGGACTGTTCTAAATGTGTTACTGGTCAGGCTGTATTTCTTTTCCTGCTTGTTTCTTTTCATGTCCATTTCACATGGTGATAGTCACTTGCCTCAGCAGGCTTTTAAGTCACCAAACTGTTGAATTTTAACTTGATATGGAAGAATGCTACAGTTAGGACAAATGTGCTTTTTGAGACAATACTTTGCTATATTAAAAAACAAGGAATTATGAAGCTTTCATTTTGTTGTCTGCTGTCCATTTTTATTTATGACTTCACATGAGCAGCTTCGTGCTGATATGACCAGAGCAAGTTGAGTAGTTGTACTTCTACAAATTTCACTATGGTTTCAGCTCTTGGTCTGAGATTTTTTTTTTTGAAAATACTGAGGGTTGGACTAAGCTTGCCTTCATGTAATTTGAGCTTTTTGGAGTTGCTCAGTGTTTCCTGTGCATGCTGCTGAAGCAGCATGCTGATGTTGGATCATGCATGTTCAGTGTGTCTGGTAAATAGAGCTCTTTGCAATCCTGTTCTATTGACACTTTTTAAAGAGGTCTTAGTAGCAGTGACAGAAGAGATAAGGTGGTGCTGTGTGTTGAAGTGAGAGCGAGGGCCTGGCTAGCTCTTACTGCTGAAGAGCTGGGGTGTGAGAGGAGATCACTGCTGAAATCCTGGCTGTGCAAAGCTAAGGCAGCTTCTGTCCCTGGCCTAAAGAGACAAAGTGCTGCCTTTTCCCCAAATGAAGGACCATGGGGAAATCAAGGTTTCATGCAATTGTTTCGGTGTCTCTCAAGTGGTGATAGCAGTAAAGCACAGGGTGCACCTGCAGCCTCATTTGGGTCTGCCTTCCTAGGTGACTGAGCAGGAGAGCTTTCCAGTCTTTATGTGCTGTCAGATGTGACACTTGGCCAAAAGCCCCTACTCTGAAAATGTAACAAAGTGAAGCCCATATGACTGCTGAGATCTCACTAGATGGAGCAGGGAAGCACTGCTGGATTTTATCCATGGAGGCTCTTTGAAGAGCTTTTCTCCCCTTCGGCCCCCTTTAATCCATTTTCAAGCCTAGCAATGCCTCATGTTTACCCAGCAGGCCCACATGAAAAGGTCACTTCTATTTCTTTGACCTTTTTCAGCTCAGTAAACATTGGCAGCTGGAAATCCTTTCTCTAGACATGTCAGCTGCAGTGAAATGGTGCTGCAGGTAGTGACATGCATACAGAGCATCTCTGACCTCTGATGTTGTTTTCCCATCAACACAGAAGTTTTCCCAACATTTTAGTCCTTGTGACACCAACTGCTCTCAGGAGCTTGTGGAAGGGTTTTCTTTCCCTTTCCCCTTGGCATTGTTTGGGTGCTCTCCTTATTTTGAAATGAGATAGTAAATATTTGCAATCTTGAATTTGTAGATGTGCTGGTTATCACAAATGTGTGGTCATGGCTTTTATATCCCTCAGGTGTTAGTACCAGTTTGTTGGGATAGGAGGAAAATTTTTTCCTGACAGTTTCTTTCCTAAATTTTTCTCTGAAGTGGGAGACCATGTCTAAGACCTGGATGAACTAATTTTGGTGAGGATGAAGGGGAAGGAGAACAGCAACCTACGGGCTGAATCTTGAATTGTGACCTTCTACCCAACATCCACCAGAACCAACTGCTGAAATTAATGCCCCTGCAGTGGAAACACAGACACAGTGTGAGCACCATGAGTAGAGCTTTGTCCTGCTTTGGTTTAAGAAGTTAGGTTCTCGTAGCTCTAGTCCAGATTTGAATGTTCTTTCTAAAACAGAAGTTAAACTACAACGTGTCTCTCCAATGCCAACCTTAAGCCATGGCCAGGTATTGCCATCAGTCTCTGCTGCAAATCCTGGAGAGTCTCATCAGCCAGAAGGCTCGTGGGAGGTGATGAAAAGCAAGTTGTCATGTTGTGTTCAAATTATAAGTGCTTTTGGGTGGAGCATTAGCTACACAATTCCCATGAGGCAGGTGATGTTTTTCTGCACATCTTGTGCAAAGCTGAACCTCATTTCCCCTTATTTTAGCAATTTGGCCTTGTTTTTTGAGTTTTTCATAATACTCTCAATGTGTAAGAACGTTTTCATAGGGAAGTATTTGTGCAATCTTGCTGCCTCTGGGAATTGTTACAGGTGGTTGTAAACCGTAGGCTGTGATTTGTACTTGCCCTATGAACTCTGCATCTGTCACACCGGGTAATACAATTACTCCTTTTTACTTGTTGACGACCTGCCACGTAAAAGTCCTCCTACTCGAGACTCAGCACTGAGCACAGGGCCTTTTACTTCAGCTGGAATCAATGTTACCTCTTTGTTGCTCAGGGTTGCCTCTACTGTGGTTGCCACGTCCACTCCGAGACTCCCTCGGGTGGCTGGGACGCGCTGGTATAGGAAACTGTATTTTTCATCTGTGTCAAAGGGGTGTGCTGGGTCAAAGGGGTCTGTACTTGTGTCTTCACACGGAGACCCCTCACGCTGCTCTGCGTGTTTCCCGACAGTCTGCGAGTACAGGCAGCAGTAGCACGAGCATCAGAGTTACACACACGACACCAAACAGTTTTGGAACAGGTTCGCCGCATATGACCAAATTCAGCACATCAGAAGCGGGTACCAGTTTCAATCTTTTTGTTACTTTGACCTTTTATTTTAGTTTGCTTGCCTCCGCTTCCAGACAGAGCAGCTGCAATTACATGACTATTGGGGTTCCCAATATTCCGACAGAGACCTGCCCGGGCTTGCCTTGCTGCTGAGTCCAATGGCGGCAGCTGGGATGTTTCCTCCCCAGTGACACCCTTGGGTTACTCAGAGGCTGCGAGCGATATTCCTCAGTGGAGAGGCTTCAGGCGATGGTGAAGAAAGGAGGCACTTCTGCTAGAGCTTGATCCAGAGTCTTTATTTCAGCTACAGAGTTGTGGACCTGGTGGCAGCTCCAACAGAAGGCCCGGCCACGTGGCTGGATTGTCCTTTTAACCCGGGGGTAAGGGGAGGGGCAGGGACAGGTAGCCACCAACCAGGTGAGGGGGAGGGGTGCCAGGGGAGAAGGGGCACTTAGGTCTACCAATAGCCACAGGGGGCAGGGGGTATCTTCAAATCTGCCAATCACTCGACCCCCTGGACCCCCTGTCTCACAGCCAGGGCTCATGGGGGTTGGGGCGGGGGGAGAGGGTTACCTTTGGGAGGGAGGAGACACACCGCAACACATGACCTTGTTCCTTTAATGTTTCTTTCATCGCTGCCGTGGAGGCGGCTGTCTGATTATTCTGTTCTGCCCGAGTGGCTCTCATAAGCATTTAGTCAACTGGGCTCCCTTGTGGTAATGTTGCCAGGATTGCTCTTGTTCTAGGATTTGCTCCTTCAAAAGCCAGAGTGCGGAACATATGTTCCTGGAGTTCAGGTGGCAAATCTGCATTTTCTTTTATTGCTGCTGACAAACGGTCTAGGAATTGTCCATAGGGCTCTGTGCTTCCCTGACGGACAGTGGTATAAGGTGCAGTTTTCTTCTTATCAGGTACAGACAAAAGAGCTCGGTGGGCTAAAGTCTGTACAATTTGGTGCATTTGAATAGGATATTGTAGCTGAACTTGTGTGTTAGAATAGGGTCCTTGCCCAGTTAGCATATCTGCTTGCATACCATACAGAGGGTCTCCTACTATTAAATGTTTATTTGCTTCTTCAACTGCTAATCTTTTCCATTCTCTTTCAAACAACAAATACTGAGACGGAGTGAGGAGAAGGGAAGCAACTCTTGCACAGTCAGCAGGGGCAAGGACATCTGCTGTAAAAATCAACTGAGTAATTTGTCGGGCAGCTTCTGATCGAATACCATGGGTAGTAACTGTTTGTTTTGCTTGTTGCAGTATTTTCCAATCATGAGGTTCCCAATTTGCTTGATTATTACTGCTTATTACAGGGCAAGCAAGAGAACTGGCAGCCTGCCACTCACTTTCTATGACAGCATCTCGAATCACACCCGACCATCGTTGTTGAATTGGATTTTTTCTGGCCTTGGTGCCTGCAGGGGTATTGCAAGGCATCTGGGCATCAGTGGAGCAGTAGGCTCCACAGGGGGTGTCACTGGGACTGGGACAGAAAGGGGTGTAGGAATAGATTTTAGCACTGGCACAGTCTCTGTTTTTCTAACTGTTCCTGCGGTATGGATAATTCTGCTAATTTCTTTAAGACTTCTTGAATGGAGTCATTAGAATTTGATTTTTTAACTTTGTTCTTAGATTCAGAGCATTTTGACCTTCTAACTGTATCTTTTTCCTCTCCCTCGGACTCAGCCGACGGCATAGATTCATCTGTCGCTGTGTGAGGCAAAGGAGGATACAGGGAAGGGCGGCATTCTTTTCTTTTTCCTTTCTGCCCACAAGCTGAAACTCCCTTTTTCAGCCTTGAATCACCCTCCGCCTGAGGAAATTCTTCTATTTCTCCTGCTTCAGGCACTGCTTCCATATCTATTGCTTCTCCTGAAGGGGGATCGGTTACTTTTTCTAATTCTGGATCAGCTGCAGCAGACTCTGATGGGGCAGCCTCCTCTTTTTGTGATGGATTATTTAGCAACTGTTGCAAATTAGAGCAAACAGGGGCAGAGATTCCTTTCATGGGGACATTTCCAACTCCAAAAAAGTTAGCAAGACGTGACAGTTTGGAAGGAACTGGTTTTACATCGCCTCCCAAAGCCTCAATGGCTGTGGCAGCCACCTTTTTCTCAGCTTTCATAGTCTCTAAAGTTTTGATGATGGATTTCCAAGTAACTCCTAACTCTCTGGCTTCTTTTCCATTTTTTCCACCTTCTATCATAATGCCCCTGAGGTAGTTTCCTACCTCTTGCCACTCAGATTCACTAAACAGCACAGCAGGGTCAGAAACTTTCCTTTTTTATGTGCCCATTTTATTAGGGCTATGACATCTGCTTCTTTGGTGTCCTCACCTCTCTTAGAGAGGATAGTTGTCAGTAATTTAATTGCCGTGTCTAATTCCATCGTGGTCTTACCTCAGCAGGGACTTGATCAGCCGCTTAAGCTCTGGACTCTGGTCTCCTTCTTCACCAGGCCTCTCCTGCCTCCAGCTCTCCGGCTCCCAAATCAGGTGCTTGCCTGATGCTTCAGAGTCTTCTGCATTTAAGCAATCTGCATTTAAGCAAAGGTGTCCCTGTTCATGGCCCCAGTATGAAGAGGGTCTCACGGAGAGCCGGCCGGAGTAATGACACTCAAACCACTGTGGAACCCCTGGGACCAAATGATAATACAGGACAACAGATTAAAGAGCTACCACGGGATGTGTTGATTGACATCAAGAATGCAGCATGCAATGCAATTTTACAAACTCCATCAGCAGGAACACCTGAAAACATCTACACAGGGATCAGGCGAGGACCTTCAGAACCTTTTACTTCATTCCTTGAGCATCTCATACAAGCAGTGAACAGGCAAGTGAATGAAGAAACAGCAAAACCACACCTGATTTGGGGTCTTGCATTTGCAAATGCCAACACAAAATGCAGACAAATCATCAACACACTGCCTGGTCAACCCTCGTTGGAAGAAATGGTGAGGGCCTGCAGCAAAAATTATACACCTCAACACACTGCATCCATTCAGGCAAACATCTGGGGAGAGCAACTTTAAAGGATCCTCCAAGTTCGGGATGGAAGATTTCTCAGAGCACTTCAATTACTGTTTCAACGAAACAACTTTACAGATGACACATGAAGATTGTGGAAGAGGACCAGAAGAAAGAATCACAATTACTTGTTTCTTTGTTGTGGGACAGGTTATCATTGTGTGGGATACACACTGTGAGAAAGGGACATCTTATCATAATGAAAATTGAAATAGAAAATTAAATAGCATAAATTTTTAGTAATTTATTATATTAAGGTTTAAGTTAGGTCGTATTTTAACATTTTATTGATGATGGGCTTGATTTTTATATAGTTTGGTTTAAGTATTGTTTAATTAGAGTATATCACTTGAAGTTTTATTTTAGGTTTGGGCCCTGAAGAAGTTAAGTTTTATAAAAGTTTAATTGATAATGAATTTATATATTATTAATTTGATACATCTGGATTTTATAAAGTTAATATAATTTAGGAATTTTTTACCAAGATATTTTTTATATTGAGTTTCAGTACTGTTTGATTCAAAAATTATTTTAAGTTTTTCAAAGATCAAGTTTATTTGGCTAACAAAGTTTAGTTGTTTTTCTTTAATGATGGGAGGATTTCAACTGAAAAGGAAGTCATGAGACATTGATGAACATTGATTTAAGGAGGAGACAGAGTTTGTTGAATCCTTGGTTTTGTTTCAGTCTTCTGTGTTTTATTAGAAGTTTATCAATATATAAGAGTCTTAAAGGAATTTGTTTTGGGTTTTCTGAGATTGATTTCTCATTTAATAGTCAGTTTTTATAGTCTGTTATTTCTTTATATAATGATACAAAGGGTGTTTGTTGTTTTCAAATCCTTTCTTTTATTTTTTAACTATTTAAGTGTTTTATAAATATTAGTGTTAAGAAATTTTATCTTATTACTAGCTGAAACCTTGTGCTTTGTTCTTTCATAGCAAATTTTCATATGTTTTAATGTCCTTTATGCAATCTTATCCAGGTTGCATGCCATTTTGAAGTCTCATTTTGGTTTCTAACTGTATTGTGCATTTTTCTAGGTGGACCTTCTGGTTTGTTTTTATATCTCTTGTGAGTGGAATCATTGCATTTCTATTTTTTATCATTCTCAAATGTTTTTCAGAAGATCTCAAAGGGAGATGTCTGAAACATTTTGTCAGCCTTTTGTCAACTGCTGATCTTATGATTTTGTCCAATTGACATCCTTTTTCCCTCAAAGAAGTTTCAAGGAAAATGAATCCTTGTGTCATCTGATCGATTTACCCTCTTGAACTTCAAGTGTTTATTTTATGTGACAATGTTATGATAGGTTGTTATGTTTTAAGTATCATATATGTATTGTTGGTACAAGCTTGGTTTTAGATAATATGTTAGGGGACATCACTCCAGTTTAAAGTTTGGGCCCTGGCCAGGCTCTGATTTTAACTTGGACAGATGAGTTTGCCAGCAAAATCCAGAGGTTTCTGCACAAAAAATGAATAATATGCAGGTCATTTTGACCTACCAGTTCGATCCTACAGATGGAACAGCTGAGGCAGCTTTGAGGTGAAACTTGCCAGCCTTGCCAGGGAAAGGATGCCGAGGATTTTCACTGCAAACAAATGCTGCAGCTGTTTGCAGACTCTGAAGTGCTGGCACAATGTTTCTAATGATTATGCTTTGTTCAATTTTATATATGTTATTTAGAATCTCTTTCTTTTGAATCTTCTTGATTTTTTGTCAGTTTTGATAAATTTTATGCATTTTATCATTGAGGTATTTTGTCTTATTTTATATTATGTTTTATATTTTTCAACCTTCCTGTTTAAAAAAAAAAAAAAAAAGAAGGAGAGAAAGGTGAAGAAGTGCCTGAAATAAGGCTGGAATGAGGCTGGAGATTTTGTGTATTTTAATCTTTTGAAATAATTCTTTTGTAAAGCGCACTTCACTGATCATCGAGTGAAACGTGAGGAGAGTCCCAGACACTGGACAGATCAAATTGAAAAAAACACTCAAATTAATAACTTTGGGAAAGAATTGTGTTTGTGTTTTCACAGGGGTTGAAAGTACGCGTGAGATCTTGTTGAGTTCAGAGGAGAGCAGATCCTGACTCCAGAAGCAGAGAAGTCAGCACGCAGACATGAGCAGGTGTCAAGACAGTGGACATCTCTTCGTTCTACATGCAGAAAGAGGACTCTGGGACTTGGGTTTCTTTTGGGACTTGAGTTGTCATCTTTCCATTTCAGGAAAGGGAGATGATGGTGTTGCATTCCAGATTCCCATGGGGAATGAGGCCTGCAGTTTGATCAAGTGTTATACTTGTGCCTCATCTTCTCACTGATTGCCTTGGGCAATGGGGTGGTTTTGTTCATGTTTCAACCAAGGGAAATGTTTGGAAAACTCGGGGCAACACATCAGGGTTGACACTATCAGTCTGAAACACTCAAGGCCAGAAAAGCCCTTTTCAACATGTTTGAATTTGCCAGGGAACAAATGGCTGATTCCAAAAGATATCCCTCCAACAATTTTGCAATTTGGAGAATGGAGGTGGTGTTTGGATGGGGTTTCTTGCTGCAGCTCCTTATGAGCCTTGAGAACTGGAAAGTTGTGGCAAAAATGAATTTTTATATAACATTTCGGCTTTTCGGAGTGGCACAAAACAAAGATAAAATCATAGAAGTCACTCCAAACCACTGAATTTGCAAAGAAGCATCATCTTGGTGTATCTACACTAAGATGTCGAACAAACCATCCAACCAGGTTTCAAAATAATTGCCACGAGAGATCTTTTTCATTTGTAAGAAGACAGTTTGATTTGCTATCCCTACAGATATCAGGGACAGTCCATGCAGCATTGGCAAATCTTTTGTTAACACGCAGCATGACTTTGATAAAAGAGCAAGAAGGAAAAAATCGAATGAGTGAAGTGATCCAGATTGTGACAATGATAATGTTAACACATGGAAAAAAGGCTCAGAAAACTGGGATGGTTCTGCTTTCACAGCAGGTGGCATCAAAAAGAGCCTTGGCACAACTGGATCAAAAGAGGTTGTGGGCAGAGTAAAGATGCCCATGCCGTTTCTTTTGCATTGGATGATTTGTTAGCTAGGAGTGTGAAATGAGAACAAAGCAGCAATTGAACATCTATTGCGGGCACATGGACACCAGAGTGATAAATGTGAAGAGGTATCATGAGAGAAAACACACCTGGAGGGAAACTAAATCTTAGATGGATGCTGTGTTCAATTTGTTTAACCTTTCACAGTTGTAGAAGGAAATTTTGAAAACAGTTGTATATCTTTACAGGGTATTGTAATTCTTCTGATGCTTGTGCCGTGCATGCTTTAGCGCATGCGGCAGACCACGGACAGAGCTGTCAAAGAAGTGTTCTTGGTTCAAGAAGGAGGGGGAGATGTGGGAATCCAGGGCAGCCCTCTGGCTGCCCTGGAAGGTCTGGGACCCTGGCAGGGGGTCAGGAACCCCCCTGTACAGAGCCCCAAGAGACACTGTCTCTGTTCTCTGTCCATGCAAACAATTTTTCAATCTTTCAGGATGAATTACAAGCTCTGACTGTTTGATTTAAGTAGTAATTAGTGTGGCACGGGTGCAAAAGTAGAATTTTAGCATTCTAGATAAGGGGTTCAAAGGGGGCAAGATGGAGGAAACTGGGCGTGCCTTGTCCTTTTTCTTCTTCATACCCTCCATACTTCACTGTGGTGTTGGCATTTTTCTATGGGTTTAGGCTGGGGACACACTGTTCAACATGGGTGATAGGTATTGGCTCATTATTGTAAATATAGCACACGTAGTTTTTGGTATATAATGTTTGTAACATCCCACTGAGGGGCAGAGCCCCACACACTGTCCTGCAAGACAGACCTGCTGCAGGTCAGAAAGAAAATATTTTAGATAAGAAGATATAAACAACCTTGAAAACCAGCAGAGATGAATTACGACTCCTTCTTTGGCAGCGGGACTGAAAGACAGAGACTTTCTACAATCTTGGGAGCATCTACGTGTCACAGATCCCGACAGGTTTTGGTTCGGGTTTTTTGTTTTTGCTTTGGGTTTTTTTTTTTCATTTTGTTTTGATTTTGTGCTTTGGTTTGATTTGGTTTGGTTTTGGGTTTTTGGGTTTTATTCCCCCCCTTTTTCTTTTCTCTTCTCTTAAAGGAATGGCTCTTCTATTTGCTTGGAACAAGAAACTTGTCCGGAAAAGAAATTTTCTCGGCAAATTTTATTTCGTTTCCTTTAGTATCCAGAGCACTCCCAGACCGAGCTGATGGGCAGCCCGTGCCCTGTGCTCGGCCTGCTGGCACGCCGAACTGTCGAAACGGCCTCCCCACCGCCCCTCGCCCAGGACCCTACAAACCCTCCCCTGCAAAACAGCATCTCAGCGGGGCCAGCGGGGAAGAGAAGCACGTACGTGCGGCGGAAATCAGCAGCAGCCGCCGGCCCCCGATGCGACTCGGCCCGCCCTGCCCCGCCGCACCGCCGGCGGCAAGCGGCCGGCCGCTTTTGGGCGGGTTCTTTGAAGGCCCGCAGAGGTCTTCGGCCCTCAGCGGGGATCTGGGGGTCACGGGGTCTCAGTGCTGAGGTACGGTATTAAATTCTGGGGTTTTTTTGTCGTGTAGAGGCACATGTTTCTGAAATATAGCTGTCTTTTTAAACTATTATTTCTGTTTGCTCCAAGAGGATGTTAACAGACTACATAAATTAGAGGGGAGTTATACTTGAAACACTCCGAGCTGCATTGGAGATATTTCCATGTGCCTGGTGGGGATGATGTGAGACATGGAGGACATTCACATCTTCCTAGAGCATCAGAGAAGGTTGAGAGCGCTGCCTCAAGTGTTTCAAGGGGACTGACATTTATTTTTGTAATTCTTTTTCTATCACTACGTTGGTATGTTAAACTCCACATATGTGGTTTTCTTTCTCCTTGCCTCTTTGGATCACCAAATCGTGTTTCTCTGTGGAATTTCTTAGTCTTGTGTGTAGTTCTTGTTGGGAATGGTATCTGAGGAGTTTCAACACAGACACATTTATGTATTAATGGACAATTTTTTAAAGGAGATAGATTTCTTGTTGCTTTGAATGTAGATTACACCTCCACAGGCACAGAGATGTGACACTGATGCTGTCTTCTTCAGCTAAAACAAACGCTCTCCAGTTAGTTACGTTTCATCTGTGTCAGCACCCTGCCCTTACGGGACCTATTTCTGCTCTGTTTTTCAAACTTATGTCTTCCTATGCATGGCAGAATTGCACTCAGGATGGTGTGATGGGACAGGCTGTAAACCCTTCATCGGGGCTTATGATACGTTTGTCATGAGTTTAGCACCCAGATGAATTTAATGAGTAAGCAGAATGACATGCTATTTATTTACAAGCTTCTCTTTTGCTAGATTTGCATGCCACTGTGCATGCTATTCCACTGTGTAGAGATGTGTTTGGATGTGTTTGTGTGAGAGAGACGGAGGAAGCAAGATGAAGGGATCTTGACAACATTTTCATAAATTCAGGAAACAGTTGCACTCACCGAAGCCAATGAATACCGAAACTGAAAACCTGACATGAGTTATGAAAGTTAGCAGTAAAACCCTCCTAACATACAGCCAGCCTTCTCACAGCTAGGCCTTTTGAGATAATTCCCAAAAGCAGCACATACCATATGGCAATGGCATTTATTGTGGATTTGACACTCACGATTAGTGAATTCCTCTCAACTTCAAAAGCAGATAGCCTTTGGCAAAATCCTGATGGATGCATCTGGCAGGTAGAGAGGGGGAGAAAAAAAATATTGAGGTCAACACAGGAAAAAAAGAAATGTCTGAAATCTTAGTTTAGAATAGTGGCAGAGACCTGCTGGGAGTGGTTGGGAAAATGCCTGAGCTCGTTTAAAAAGACAATGAGCAGATGATTGATATTTAGGCCCTGACCCAAACTTTTATTAGCAACTTTAAAAAGCAACTTTCAAAACTATTAGCAACTTTAAAAACTTTAAAAAACCTTTCAGTTTGGCTTGAGGGATACCGTTTCCTGTCCAAACTTATCCACCTATATCCCTGTAGGGGGGAAAACAACAACAGATACAGATGCAAAATAGCACATAAATCTTAATTTGGAGAGCTGTGATGGAACTGAAAAGCCAGAAGAAAGAGAATTACGAGAATTTATTGTGCCTTGTCTTACTTTTTTGGGGGGGGTGGAAGGTGTGTATTTTTCCACATGGATCAAGAAAAAATTCATTGCAGTTTTTTCACACTTAGGTATTGTAAATGATACCAGTATGGCTTATCATAATTAAACCATATTTTTGTTGTTGATATCGGGATGTCAGATGTACTGAATATTCAATAAAGTTGTCAGAATGAAGTCCATCTTGCTTCCCCCAAGTGTTTCAGACAAAATAATTCCAAGGTTTCTGTAAGATGTAGGAGAAATGAGCTGTCTTGCCAGTTCTCATAAGATTGTTAGTCATGTCACTGACAAGTCCTGGCATCTCTGTTCTTTGGAATTAAGACTTGAAATATCATGAGGAGGAGAATACAAGGTTCTTTCCCTTCTTTGTGGGAAACAGACGAAAACTGGCAACATCAGGCAGTTCCAGAAAGCTGGTCACATGTGTGTGTTTGAAGGGAAGTTTTCATTCTCTTCCAGGTGCAGTGTGTTTATGGCATAGGTCCATCTTCCCAGAAGAGCTGAGCATTTGCTGGGGCAGGAGAGCTGAAAGTAAGCAAGATTTTGCTCCACAGTTACTGAATCTCCCAGCTGCATCAGTCAATGGTGGATGGGGAAGAGGGAGAGGGTGGGGTAGTTAAAGATGTGTCTGTAACTGCAGGAGTGCTTCAAGAAACCACAGCATGTCACAGCTCCTTTGTGTTCAGACAGCAATTAAAATTTCAGACCTTCTCTTAATGGCAGTTACAGGTTTTCATCTTCTCTGGGTTTTCATCTTCAGAAGTGGGAATCTGTGCTGGAAATGTTAAGATATTCCAGGGAGTCATGTGGCGATCAATGCAATACAATGCATTTCCTTTATTGCATGCCATACTCTAAAAATGTGTTCTAAAAAATTGTGCATGTATAAAACTAAAGCTACACACAACTCAATTGAAATATGTTGTAATACAGAATCAAAGTCATATATTCTCCACCTCTGTTAATATAATACACTATGATCTTTAATCACATATCCTTTGTTCCCACATTTTCCCTGATCCATTAGTTGAAAAATTCTCTTCTTCACTTATACTTAACTTTTAGATACTGATTCATGTCATTACTATCCCAGAAATTGTCACTGCTTGCTCTTGTGATGTTTTTAGGGTGCTCGCTCTGCATAGACCTTACTTAATCTATGCATCTTAGATACAAGTTTGAGGTGCTTCTATTTTTATGTTATAGCTTTAATATACGGAGGAGCTAACAAACTGTCTTCTAATAGAAGACTGACATCTTTAGAAAACCAGGGGATGAATTATTCCTTATTTTCATACTCTTTGTCTAGCTCTGCTTTCAGTCTAAGAGAACTGTGTGTATTTATCATTCATTTTCGTGCACCTGGACATAGCCTGTGACCTTCATCCAAACTGCAGAACTCCTTAAGCACAGAAGTGACATTCAGCTTCCCTAAGAAGTGCATCCTCCTTGTCTGCTGCATCATTTAACATGCTCATTCCAACGTCTAGAGCAGATGCAGAAGGTTTTCATATACCAGTCTCATTCATTAATGTCATTTTCAGGACAGCATCAGTTTTGTTACTAAAGAATGGAAGAGTCTGTGTCCTAATTCATATAAGTTCAATTCATACAGTGTAGACAGTCATGTCTCTATCTTCTGGGTAATAATATTTTTTAATTAATTGAGAGGTACTTCCATACATATTTTCTGAGTGTATCTCTAGGTTCTACTTTATAGGGAAAAGTAGACTATAGCCAAACCAGAAGATTGATTGCCGTCTCAGGAAAAAAAACCATTTGCATTTTACAGCTGTGCTTGCTCTGCAGGAAGAAGGAAGCAAAACCAGACAAAGCCCTGCTCCTGTGTTAGCATCAGCAGCTGTAAATCTGAATGCTTATGAAAAACAAGGAAAGTGTGTTGAGTGAAGAAATGGTGTTTTCCTCTTGTTTGTTATTTAATTAATTTTTGTTGGTTTGTTACCTCTCAGAAAAATCTATCTCAGATTCCTTTGCGGAAAAACATGAAGTGTTTATGTGAGAGTGAAGATCCTACTACTGGAAGATTGTATAGTTACACAAAAGAATTTGCCTGTTTTGTCTCAAAAATGCTTTCTGGAGGCAGTTATCATTGAGACTTATAATATACCCAAGATTGATGATGGATGGGCACTGCTGTCCATGCAAGGAAAGGCTCTTGTATGTGCATAAACTAAATATAAATGTGAAGGCATTTATAAATAGAAAAACCAGCAAATTTCTTACAGACTTTTTTTTCTTTTTTTAAGCTAGTGAACTTGAAGGTCAGATCCAACTATATGTTGCATATTCTGTCATATAATTATCATATATATAATGTCCTGGAGAGCAGCTTCCAGTCACTGACATCAACAGTTTACATAGCAGATGAACTAAGAATAACCTGGGAGAACTGACCCATATCAACCTCTTAAGTGTAAACTGTAGCTCACAACAGTTTTTGTGTTTTCATGGTCACAGAAGGCCCTCAGTTGGGTAAAGGAAGAATTGTGTTCAAAAAATACGGAACTATTCTGCTGAGTGTTCACTTTATTAAATCTTGGAAAATGAGAGGAAACAAATCTGGAAGAGTGATACTTGGCAAATAATTTTTGCTCCCTTGTAAAAAGAAGGAAGGGACAACATCAAAAACAGCTTCCCTAGAAGAATGCGGGGAAGATACATGATAAGTGGCATCAGCTCGGAAGAGAGTTTAAAACTCTTTATTGGAATACTTCTACTAATGACATCTGTTAAGCAAATCCAATTCAGAGCAGTTTTAGCCATCCCAACATTATTCTGCTACACACCAAGGGGAGAGCGTGATCAGCCTGACGTCAGTGTCTGTCTAGCAGTGGCCATCTGTGGTCACGATGCAGGTACTCAAGTCACATCCTGCTTCCCTTTCCTCCCTCCCCATTTCTGCAGTTCCATTTAGAGATGAGTTCCCCAAAGAAAGGTCGAGGAGTATAATCTCTCCTGTACTCACAGTCCTTTGGAGATAAATACACAAAGAGATAGCAGAAAGAGACAGAAGTTCCTTTATCAGTCAAAGAGATTGGCTAAGACTGTTTAAGGGAGACAATTTTGAAGATGGTGGGAGTGACAGAGGTACATCTTTGCACAAATTTGAAAACACAGACATTCTACTTTCAGAACAAAATCCTGGCTATACCAGAATTTTGCACGGTGTTGAACCACAGAGTTTGAGAGCTAAGAGGTTATTGAAGGCATAACATTTTGTAATTAAATTAATTGGCCTTTTTAGGATGGTATTAACTCTTCCTGTGCATCATCCAAGCAGCCTGGATTTCTTCCAGAAAGAAAGAAATCTCACTAAATCTGTAACAGAGCATTAGCTTACATGACATCCTACCCCAAAGTAATAAGTATAAATACTACTAATAAAAAATGTCCCCCACCAGTATTAAATAAAAGCCTACACTTGTACACTGAGAACATCCCTGGGTCATGTCACCCAAATTTGAATTTGACAAGGGTTGTGTGTGAGGGTGCTTGTGCCTGCTCTGTCAAGGGAAGCTCTGGTGTTCCCAGGTTCCCGAGTGATGGATCTGCACTTGGTGTCTGTTGGGGCTCGGGGTGCCCAGGGCCACGATGAGTTCCCTGACCGGGCTGGGGACGGCGGGCGGGGCTGGCCTGTGCCGCGCTCTGGGTTCTGCGACATCGCAGGCGCCGTGTCACAATGGGGGCAGCTAGAAAAGGCCCCAGCGGGTGCCGCTGCCCCAGTAGAGCCTGGGCAAGCGGTGAGTGCACAGCAGTGAGGAGACGGGGCTGGGGGCTGGAGGAGGGCTGGGGGAGAAGCGCCGGTACCTGGGGCTGCCCCCGCATCCAGGGCCCAGCCCCGGCGGGAGCGCCTCGCTGAGGGCGCGCTGCTTGCTGGGGCAGCGGTGCAGGCCTTGCCAGCTGCCGGGGGCCCTCTCCTTCCTGCCGCCACATCCCTGCTGCTCCTGCCCCTCATTGTCCGTCTCCATTCCGGCCCCACTGAACCCCTTCTGTGTGTCCTCCTGCAGACCATGGCTTTACTGTCACTGCTCTTCGTGCTCGTGCAAAGCCTGATCCAGTACCCCCAGCCGGCTGGGGATGGGCTGGATGAGGCCACGCACCAGCGAATGAAGGAGCGTCAGGAGCTGCTGGACCGTGAGCTGGCTCAGCTGCTGCAGGAGCTGGAGCGGGGGCCCCTGGAGCAGCAGGACGAGGGCTGGGGAGCCATGCTCTTTGGTGCCCTGCAGCAGTGGCCGGTCTGGGTTCTTGCTGGCGTCCTGCTCTTCTTGGGCCTGTGGTTTAGCTGCAGGAGAAGGAGCTGTGACACCAGCAGCAGCAGCAGCAAGGACCAGAGCTCCTGCAAGACCTTGGGAGATGAGAAAGGAACAGAACAGAAAGAAAACAGCACTGATCCAGAGGAAGGTGGAGAAAACACTGACGTGACTGTGGAGGCAGATGACAGCAGCACTGAAAATGACAGAGGAGGCAGTCCTGTGGCTGTAGATGAAGGAGACAGTGATGATGCCATTGAAGGCAATGACAATGTGAAGGTGAAGGAAGACAGCGATGTTCACAGAGACAATGGACATGATTTAAAGAAAGATGAGGGACGGAGTGATGGGGATGTGCCAGGAGACAGTCGTGGTGACGAAAATGAAGAAGAACCTGGCCATGTTGTTGGAAATAAAGAAGACCTAGATGAAGCAAATGAAGGAGAACACAAGGATGTGCGGGTGGAGCAAGACAAGGACACTGGAAAGGAAGAAGAAGGAGATGGAAATGAAGAAAAAAACAATAGTGTGACTATAAAGGTGGGCGACAACAATGACATAAATGAAGGTGAAGACAACATAGATGGACAGGAAAAATACATGGATGTGAAGGTGCAGGAAAGCTGTGATGCCAGTGAACAGAGAAGCAGAGATGTGACTGAGCAGGAAGATAGCAGTAAATGCGGGAATGAAAGTGCCCTTAATGGTTTTGCTGGACCTGAGAAAGAAAATAAGGATGTTACAGAAGAAGATGGCAATGATAGAAACAAGGTTGAAGAACAGGGGGATGTGAACGTGGAGGGAAACAAGAACAAGGATAGAAAAGAAGACAAACAAGGTAACGTGGCTGCCAGTGAAAAAGTTGGCAGTGATGGTGGCAAGGAAGAGAGCAGCAATGGTGGACCCAAAGACAGAGAAGACACTCAGGATGCTGGGAATGAGCAAGGCATCCTTTTAGTGGATGGCATACAGTGGCCTGTGGAGGACCTGGAGAGAGGTTGCTCAGTGGTAGCTGAGCTGATGGAGAGCTTCACGCGTGTCTTTGTGGACAGCGTGAGCAATAGCTTCTACCCGGTGCCTCAAGAAGCCATCGGGGTGGGCAGTGCCTTTGAGGGCTGGAGTCCCCGTGGGTGGGATGGTGTGTACCACGTGCTGGTCCCACTGAATCCCCCGCCAGGGCACGTCTTCCACCTAGAGCTGAACAGTGCAGGGCAGATGGCAACAAGGACCTTCAGCGTCCGTGTGGAGCTTGCGTGCTTGTGCGAGAGGGAGCGGCTGGGCGAGAAGCTGTTGTGCTTCCTGCACCACTCGCAGGAGGAGCTGTGGCGGGAGCAGAAGCGCAGCCTCCTAGAGACACTCTGCACCGGCTCCTACCTGGATGTGGAGAAAACCTCCCGCTGGTTCTACCAGTTGGTGAGATGCTCGTGGCTGCACGTGCCTCAGTCATACTCATGGCACTTGGTGTTTCAGCCCTGCAGCCGGTCCTGCCAATTCCAGCTGAGCAAAGGCAAGAAGAGCCTGACGGTGGAGATGCTCTTTGGGGTGCGCCAAGGGGACTCTGACATCTTTGTGGTCAGCCATCCCACAGAGGCCCAGAAAGGCAACTCCAGCATCTTTGTGAGCAGTCAGCCCGCCGAGGCCAACATCATTGCAAGCACAGCATGGCCTGAGACATATGCTGTGGCAGAGGCAAAATTCTTGCAGCACATCGCCAGGCAGATGCCGTGCCAGAGCTTGCACCTGAAATGCCTGCAGGTCTTCACCTGCATCCTGAGGGGCACAGGTTTTTCCAGCTCTACCTGGAAGACTGTGGTCATGCACGTGCTGACCACCGTACCGCTGTCCCGGTGGCGCAGGAGGGAATTTGCACAGCGGCTGTGGGACATCATGGCGTACCTGCGCCGCTGCCTGCACTTGAAACACCTGGAGCACTTTGTGCTAGGCAACGGGAGGCTTCCTGCAGAGATCAGCTTGCCGCCAGCAATGCGAAGGCTTCAGCCACTCAACCTCTTTGAGCACCTGGCCCGAGATCCTGCTGCCCACCTAGAGGCGCTGCAAGCTTATGGTCGGCTGCGATTTCGCCTCCGGACGCTGCTCTCCAGCCACTGAGAGGAGTTCCCTGCACAGAGCTGTGCTGGGGGGGTCACACCCAATGGCAGCCACGTGAACGCTGCATAATTGTTGCATTTGTCACTGGCAATCCTGAAGCTGCTTTCCTGCTCCTGCGGAAGGAAGATGCTGCAGCACATGGATTCGTTGTGCAGACACATCTCTGAGTGGCCTTGCCCTTCACCTTCCACTTACGACGGTGCTGTTGCCTAAGTCTATGAGGCAGAAACTGGCTCCACCTGCACATCCTCACAGAAGAACAGTGCAGTTGATGGAGGTTGCTTGAAATATCTCGAAGACAGCAACCTAGTCTGTTAGGGACTTAGTGTAGTCATTTAATGAGCTGTAGCTTTAATTAGACTAGTTTCTTAGCATTCCTTCCAGATGCCCTTTAGTCTCGTGAGTGTATAACTATTCTGCAAAGTTACCCTTAGTGTAGAGAAATACCCTACTGTAGTTGCTTGTCTGCTTTTAAATAATATTTGAATATCTATGTTTGAGAAATTAATAAAAGAAAATAAGTTTCTCAAATTGCCTGAAATGTGTCATTCTTTGAATTTAACCCTCTGTATTTAGAGAATGTCCTTCCTATACCCCTATCTGAAATAAAAAGTTTTTGCAAACAGAGATTTTGGATATATGAAGTATGCTGTCTCTCAAGCATTTCCATAGAAATGCATGAAGCTTGAAGTGAAAATGCCCTGAAGTGCCTGAAATTTTGCAGCAGAGTACTCCTGAATTTTTAGGAATATTTGGAAAAGTTTTCTTCACACAGTCACTTCTATACGCTCCTGGGGAACAATTCAGTCCAAAGAGTTGAAGTCAGAGAAGTCCCTAACTGCAAAACATGTGGTTCAATACATCTTTTTTTGTCTTCTCATAACCAAGGTTTTGGCACAAAATTGTGACAGTGGAAAGTCATTTTTCTGTTTTTCTCTTTTCTCTATTCCTGGTTATCTGTGTCCTTTCGGAGAGGCCCTGTTGGTCTATTAATATAACCTTTTCCACCAGGCCTATATAATATTGTCTAGCAGTGAGAGCCACTTTCCATGCACAGCTTTACCCATGGTGAGATGCAGCTAAACAAAATATGATTTACTTCTTGCCATACATAGTAGAGATTCATGGTAGTTTGGAAGCATTTATTCTCTTTGCCTTTGTACCAACACATCAAAGAACAAACAGTGACATTGCAGGGTGACATCTCAGAGTCTTCTGTGACATCACAGAGCAGCTGTCTGACATCACAGGGTGACATCTCAGAGTTGTCTCTGTGACATCACAGGGTCTGTGTGACATCACAGGGGCTGTGTGAGGTCACTGGGGAGGTGACTCTGCCCCAGCCCCCCCTGTCAGTTCCCCCAGAGAAGTCCAACGCTGCTCGTGCACAGCGGGGTCCCCTGTCCCCCCGGGTCCCCCCGCTCCCGGCGCCGCAGCCTCCCCCAGAGGATGTTCCACGAGATCGACCCCAGAGCCTGACACAGGACCATGGGGGGTGGGACAGGGGACAGGGACCCCCCGGCAGTGTCCCTGTGTCCCCCAGGGCCAGAGCCTGGCCCAGGGCTCCTTCACCCTGTTACCAACGAGGGCTTGAGAGCGCTGAAAAAATCCCCGGCAAGGGAGCAGCAAAAACCCGATTTAATATTGAGCAACAGCACCACAAAGTTCCTTGGCAAGAGTCACTCTGCTCCTGACTGGACACTTCAGGCACACCAAGGAAACAAAGCAACAACAAAACCAAACAGAATCCAGGCAATCAAACCAGAAATGAACCAAGAACTGTCCCTGTGTGAGTGTGAGACACAAGGAAATGAGGGCAAGGATAAAAGGAATACAGGCCCAAGAGCTTACAGAGCTCAAACTTAACAGGGCTTAATTTATACCTTAACCTTAACTTCCACCTTCAACTTCACAATTTAGCAAAAGAGCAGAACTCTACAGTATTTAACCAAACTTATAACCTATGACTTTGCAATTTCACTGAGAAATAACATTTAACAATATTCACCTTGACTTATATATTAAATGTAAAAACTTAGCAAAGAACAACTCTTAGCACAAATTAACTTAGCTTAGACCTTGTGATTTAACCTTACTGACAGGCCTGACTGGCTCAGCTATCCAAGGCACTCAGAGCCCTCAGAGAGCAGCATTTCTGCCACATTTCCCGAGCACAGGCACTCCTGTGTGCACACAGACACAAAGAGTCAGTGCAAGGCACCTGTGAGAAATTCCCCTGAGGGCAGGGAAATGCTCCCTGCCGATGCTTTGGCATCTCCCCAGCGGGGGAAGGGTTGAGCCTGGAGGAGTGGGGGGATCGGCCCAGGCTCCCTCGTTGTTGGGGATCCCCGAGTGCAGCAAACGGGAGAGTTCCCGGCTCGGAGAGGCCCCACTCCGAGGGAGTCGCTGGCCCAGGAGAGCTCCAAGGGGCTCCTTTTGGAGCGCTGTCTGTAGGGCCCCAAGAGAGGGGCTTCAGTGCCAGCAATGTTTCATCCTGGCCGCACTTGGCATCCACAGCTTTCTTTGGCAGGGTGAGAACAGGGCTGTTGTGCCACCGAGGGAACAAAAACACTTCCCGGGGCTGCTCCTAAAGCAGCCAGGAGCTGGTTGGGCAGCAGCAGTGCCTGGAGCAGACAGTGTTTGTGATGAGCTCCAAGGAGCTGAGCCCAGGGGCTGTTGGCCAAGGCCGAGGCCCAGCGAGCATTTCTCAGCTGGCAGGGCGGCCAGAGAAGGTGGAGGCGGGGGAATAATTCACGCCCTCAGTGTGCTCCCAGTCGCTCCCAGTATTTCCATGTCCGTGCCCCAAGTGCTGCTCCCAGCCCTGATCCGTGGGGATGGGAATGTCCCGCTCCCTTGCCGGGGCAGGGTCACTCCTGAGCCAGGTGTGCAGGGCAGGCCCTTGCCCTGACCCCCAGCACTGTCCCAGCTGCAGGATCTGCTTCCCACCGGCCTCTTCCTCCTGCGGCCCCGAGCCCAGCTTGGTGCTGAACAAAGGGGCTGGGCCGGGGCCATCCCCCGGCGGGGGCTGCACACCCCCCTGCCCCCTCCCCAAATTCCCTCTGGGGGAGCAGGAGCTGGGGCTGGAGCCCTGTGGGGAGGGACAAGGGGGTGACAATGGGATGGGGGGTGTCACACACGCTCTGGGGGAACACACACGGCCCCGGGGACCCCCCCATATCTTCTGCAGAGCCAGAACGATGAACCCCACCATGGAGCCACTGAGCTCTGGCAGTATCTTGGGGGGTGGGGTCTGGTGGCAGCTTTGGGAGTCTGGGGGAGTCACAACCACCCAAAAACGCCCTCCCAGCCCCACAGCCACTCCCAGACTCCTCAAACCACCCCACAGCTCCCAGCCAGGATCCCCCCCCAACTACTCCCTGCAAGATAAATGACCCCAAGAACCACCAAAACCTGTTTCCATCTCCCCCAGGACCCACCCAAATTCTCTGCAAGCCACACAGCCCTGTCAGGGACCCAAATCTCCCTCATAGACCCTGCCAAGCGCCCTCCCAGCGCCACAAATGCCCACAGGATTGACAGAAGCCCTTCCCAGTCCCCCCAGGAGCCCCTAAACTCCCACCTCCCATGGCACTGACCAGGAGAGCTTGGTGGACAGGAACATTTACAGCCAGGATCAGCTCGGGCACTTCAGCAGTGATTTGGGCACTTTGGGGGAACATCCCGGTTAGGGAGAGCCAGGCCAGGGACTGGGACAAACAATTAGAATTCTTAGAGAACAGGCGGGCTCAGGTGGACACCTTTTGCCGGCACACCTATGAGATTGTGGACATGTCCCCTGCCTTTGATAGCTTCAGAACACCCAAATCCTCCCAAATATTCTATTGAACCAACCCCAAATTCACCCCCAAATCCAGGTAAATGGTGCAGCTTTAGATCTCTTTGCTCAATTTTTTATTTTCACCCCAGTTTTGGTTGTTTAGACAGGGTGAAGAAAGAAATTATTGAAATGGAAAAGACCTCCAAGATCATGCAGCACTGCTTGATGCCACCAGAAGAAATAACTGGACAGAGCGGGTGAGATTTCTTTGGGGTGTAAAGTCAAGAAATCACTTTCTGTAAGTGAATTTCCAGTTTAGATCAGAGTCCTGATGGATGTTCCTGCCCCTGTGTTCATACAGGTGCCTATGGGGATCCAGGAGGACGTGGAGACCACCTTCCAGGTGTCTTCTCAGCAGGAATCACTGGGAATGTGGGTCACCAGGGCTCTGACCAAAGTGGGTCCTCCCATGGGGGATGGAGTTGGAGCAGGGCACGAAGCTCTTCCCACAGCTGAGGCATTTGCAGGGCTTCCCTTACCGGTGCCTCCGTTGGTGTTGGGTCAAGGTAGAGCTTCTGGAGCTCTTCCCACACTGGGGACACTCGTAGGGCCTCTCCCCAGTGTGGATGCGCTGGTGGGTGACGAGGTGGGACTTTTGTTTGAAGCCCTTCCCGCAGTTGGGGCAGCGGAAAGGCCTCTCCTCCGTGTGAATCCGCTGGTAACTGAGGAGACTGGAGCTGGTCTGAATCCTCTTCTGACACTGGGAACACTCGTAGAGCCTCTCCCCAGTGTGCATGCGTTGGTGGTTGACGAGGTGGGAGCTGCAGCTGAAGCCCTTCCCACACTCCCCACACTCATAGGGCCATTCCCCGGTGTGGATCATCTGGTGCTGGATCAGGTGGGAGCTCTGCCTGAAGCTCTTCCCACACTCCAAGCACTTGTAGGGCTTCTCCCCATGGTGAACCTGCTCATGGCCCACCAGCTCCGAGCTCTGGCTGAAGCTCTGTCCACCTTCCTGGCACAGGATGCCAGGGCTTTTTGGGCTCCCGGGGTCCCTTCTCCCCTCCCTCTCTGCTTTGGGCTGCAGGGGCTCCAAGGAGCCCCCCCTGCCCCTCTCCAGGCTGTTGAGGGTCCCGCCAATGACGGCGCTCCCCCCTCTCTGGGCTCCCCACTTTGGGCTCCTGGGGGACACAGGGCTCTGCTCCTCCAGGCTGCCTCTGCTGGCAGCTGCCACCGGGACCCCCCAGTGTCCCCCCAAGGGGCCTTTTCCACTCAGCTTTGCAGTTCTTCATTCTCCAAACATCCCCCCAAAAAACCCAACCCAGGGACCCCCCCAGGATATCTGGGCCAAGCTCCCCATCCCTGGTCACCCATGGGATGGGGGCTGATGGTCCCAGCAGGGCTGTGAATTCAGGAAGGGCTCGACCTCGTGGTTCCTTTTTGTTTTCCTGATCCTCCTTTGTCCCTCCTCTTCCTCTTCGTCCCACTCCTCCTCTTCCATCCCTCCTCCCCCTCCCTAAGCCCACCTCCTTCTCCTACTTCCATCCCTTCTGGCTCTCCTCCTCCATCCCTCTTCTTCCCTCCCTCCTCCTCCTCCCCAAAGAGCAGCGACACCCTTGGTGCCCCGTTCCCGCAGCCCTGGCAGCCCGCGGCAGGAGCGGGGATGGAGCCGGGACAGGTCGGGATGGGCAGCGCGGGGCTCTCGGCTGGTTCCCAACCGCTGGGGGCGGGGGGAACCCGGCCCGGGCAAAAGGAGAGGCAAACTGGGGAAACTGGGGGCTGCACATCCAAACTGGGCCTTGCTGGGGACCCTGCCAGGGGACTGCCAGCCCTTGGGGCTCCTCTCGGGAGATCCGGGAAGGGGGAAACGCAGAGAGGGCTGGGAGATCCCAGGAATGGCAGCACTGGGAGTCACTTTTTTATACTGGGATCGTACTGGGATCATACTGGGAGCAGCTGGGCCCATGCTGGGGCAGACTGCGGTCACACTGAGGGAGACTGGGATCATATTGGGATCATACTGGGATCACACTGGGACAGAGTAGGAGCCTGCAGCGGGCAATTGAGACCATGCTGGCGCAAATAGGATACACTGGGAGTGACTGGGATCATTCTGAGTTTGACTGGGAGCAACTGTGAGCAACTGGGATCATGCTATGAGTAAGTGGGAGGAACTGGGAGTCACTGGGTGCATGCTGGGGGTGACTGGAAACAACTGGGCTTTTACTGGGATCAACTGGGATCATGCTGGAGGTGACAGGGATCATATTGGCAGTGAGTGCAACTACACTGAGGTTGACTGGGAGTGGTTGTGAACAAATGGGATCATGCTGGAAGGAACTGGGAGTGACTGGGAGTATGCTGGAAGGAACTGGGGTACACTGGGAGAGACTGGGAGTGACTGGAACAAAAGTGAGGGTTAAAGGGAGCAACTGGAACCATGTGGGGCACAACTGGTTCATACTGGGAGTGACTGCGAGTAGACTGGGCTCATCTCTGGACCATACTGGGAAGGACTGGACTAATATTGGGAGTGTCTGAGTCTGACTGGGAAAACACCACGCACATCATCCCCCATACTGGGTGTGACTGGGAGCAACTAGGAACACACTGGATGAAAGTGGGAGCAACAGGGACTGTGCTCGTGCAAATTGTATCATAACGGGGAGTGACTGGCAGCAACTGGGCTCCTGCTGGGAGCAGCCCCTGGCGGCCCCGGGAGCCCCGCACCCCTTTCCCGGCCATGCCGCCCCTCCAGCCCCAGCACCCCCCATTGCCGGGGTGCCGGCACTGCCAGGGGTCCCCCCCTCTCGGGGTCCCCGCTGGGGCTTCTGGGGCTCTTCTCTCTCTGGGCTCCCGCTCAGGGCAGCCGCGGCTCTCCTGGGGCTCCCCAAAACCGGTGTCCCCCTGCCGGGGCTCTGCTGCCCTCACCGCCCACCGGGACCCCCGAAAAACACCTCCCGGGGACCCCCCGATGTCCCCCCGAGGACCAGCTGCGGCTCGGCTTTGGAGCCCTGCCAGCTCCAAACATCCCCCCAAAAAAGTCCTAAACCCAGGGAGCCCCGGGATATTTGGGCCGAGCTCCCCCTCCCCGGGCACCTGCGGGATGGGGGCAATGCTCCCGGGGTGCTGCGAGCTCAGGCAGCGCCAGGGCCACGCGATTCCTTCTCTCCTCTCCTCCGGCTGCTCCCTGCTGCCGCTGCGCCTCTTCCTCCCTCCCTCCTCCTCCTCCTCCGCTCCCGAAGCCCCCGCAGCCGCGGGAGGGGCGGGGATGGAGCCGGGACAGGTCAGAACGCAGAGAGGGCTGGGGGGATGCCAGGAGTGGCAGTGCCTGGGCTGTCCTGGGATCATACTGGGAGCGGCTCCTGGGTGACCGAATTCTACTGGGATCATACTGGGATCGTACTGGGAGTGAGGAGGAGCAGCGCGATGGCTCCAGCGCTGGGGCTGGGGGCGCTCCTGGGGCCCCGGGGGGGCAGCGAGAGGTGAGGGGGACCCCCGGCACCGGGACTCTTTGGTCGCCCATTCCGGAGCACCGAGGGGCCCCTGAACCCCCATTCCCGGGCGCCGCCATCCCCCCGCACCCCCATTCCCGGCCTGGGTTCCACCCCGCACCCCCTTATCCGGCACCGGCAACCCCCGATCCCCTTTCCCGGCCATGCCGCCTCTCCCAGCACCCCGAGCCCCCTTTTCCTTCACCCAGAGACCCCCTGGACCCCTATTCCTGCCTTTCCCAGTGCCCAGCCCCTCCTTTCCTCAACACCAAGGACACCCAGGACCCCTATTTCCAGCCAGCCTGGGTTTTCCCACCTTTTGCAGGGAATGGGGACACCGGGGACCCTTGGAGTCCCCTTTCCTGACGATAGTGACACAATTAGGCTCGCCCAAACGCCTCCTGGATCTCCCCTAAGCCCCCAGTGGGGATTCCTGGGAGTTCCCCTGTGTTCCCCCTTTCCCAGGACTTTGGGGGTCCCCCCGACCTGTCCGTGCACCCCCAGATTTCTTCCACAGCCCCCTGTGATGGTGGGGGTGGGGGCCGAGTGCTGGCGCCCCCCTGCCTGCAGCAGATCCAGCGGGGAGGGGAGTTTGGGGGGGGTCCCTGAGCATTTGGGGTCCCCTGGGTTTTGGGGTGACCCCCGGGTCCCCCAGGATCTCCCTGAACACGCTGACGCTGCCCGTGCGCAGTGGGAAGGTTCATACCCGGCACGGGGTCCCAGCTCAGTCACCGGCATTGCCCAGGAACCCCCAAACCCTCCCGGGAACCCCCAAATCCCCCGGGACACCCAGACCTCCCCGGGACCCCAAAATCATCCCTGGGCCCTCCAAAAACTCCCCAAGACCACAAAAACCCCACACAGACACCCCCAAACCATCCCAGGACATCAAAATTCCCACAAGACCTCCCAGCACCCCCAGACACCCCTGAGAAGGTTCTTACATGGCAGAGGGTCCTTATCTCTGTCACCGGCAGGTACCCCAAACCAGCCTTGGGTTCCCCCTGGGATTGCCCAATCCCCCCCTTTGGGAATCCTGAAAACCCCCCTGGGAATCCCCAAAAATCCACCGGGACCCCAAAAACCCTGGATATAGACAAAACCCCCGTCAGGAATTCATCATGAAATTTATACCCAGCATGGGATCCCCATCACCATCATCGGCATCACCCGGGTACCCCCAGATCCTCTCGGGATCCTGTGCCTGATGCAAATGGAAAGAGAACTGGGGTGTGAAAAATAAAGCTTGTTTCTTTTCAGAAAAACAGCAATGAAAACACAGAACACATTTACATTGTAAGAATATTTGTAACAACAACTATCTATAGAACGTATATACCTAAGCACATATGTTATGGTTTGACGCTGGCGCGATGCCAGCGCTCCCATGAAAATGCACTTTTTAAAATAATTGCTGTGAGATGTGATCAGGAACAGAGCAGAGCAGGCTCAAGCTTAATAACAAAGAAAAGAACTTTATTAAACTACTACTACTATAAAAACACAGACACTCAATCCTGGACAAAGACCTTCCAAAACACTCTTCCTCCTCCCAACTAATTCCCACCTAATTTCCAAATGGAACCACAGTGAGACACCACCCTGGATCCTGATCAAGTTGCCACCCTTCAGATATTCAAATACTCAATCTTTCAAGGGAGACAGGAGTCTCTCCTGTGCCACAGACCCCCCAGGAAACACAATTGCCACCCTTGTGTTTCCATGTCACACATGGCAACTGCCCGGAGAAAATCTGCCGTGGTGAAACTCTCCTCTCCATGTCACAGTGCTCTCACCACCGTGCATGGACAGACTGCTCATAGGGCTCCTTTAAGGATGCTTTGCCATGGACCAAAAGAGACAACAGTTCAGTTTCTCATTGCGGGACTACAGTCCCCCCCATTTTCCCCTGGGGCTGAGGGTCCAAGAACAGAGGTCTTCTTCTCCTCTTCTTCTTCCTTGAAGATAGAGGGCTTCTCCACACTTTCTCCAACTCTCCTCTGTTCTCTCTAATCCTCTGCTGGTAATCACTAATACAAGTCTCTTGGCTCACCAAACCACCCCCCTAAGTGCAGCTTCTGTCAGGAGAATTTGGTTCAGTCTATGGCTAACAAGAAAAGTCCAGCCACAAGCCACTCCATCATCTCCTTCCAACTCAAGAATTTCTTCTTCCATCATCTCGGATCCCAGACTGTCTCTCTTCTACTTCAAATCAAGGAGGAGTAATATTTTACAAAGCCTTCATTTCTCAGGAAAGGGTTAAAAGCTCAGACTCCCTGGACGGCTGATATCTCTGCCCAGCAGCCGATTCCCAAGGCCAAGGCTGGGCACCTTCCCCCACCCCTTCTCCTCCGCGCCAGCAAAGTTACAGGTGCCGTCTGGACTCTCTGTCTCTTCCCTCTTGGCGGGGGGAACGACAAAGACATCTCCACTTCTCTCCACCCTTCTGTCCACAGGAGCTGGCTCGGTTCCAGTCCTTCAGCCCCCTCGGCTCACCTCGACCAGACCGCATGGCTTCCCCTCCCCCACCCAGCCCCATGGCTGGGCAGGGGAGATCTGCACTGCACCCTGACCAGAACCAAAGAGAGCGAGCTCTTGGGAGTTCCTGCTTTTAACCCCCTGTGTTCTCAGAGGCGTATCCACACCTTTAGTGGCCACTTTAGGTGCCAATATCCAAACTTGACTACTGATTGGTTTGACCCAACTTCCTGAAAGAATTCACTTCCATGTCAAACCACAACAGCATATCCAACAAAAGTCAATGAAACGTATTTACAGAAGACAAAAAGAAGCCCTGAAACCTATGGCCTAAAGACAACAACAAACTCTACAACGTATGTACAAAAGGGTGGCGTCTCTGTCCGGGATCTCCATCGGTCCTTGAGGAAAAGCAAGAGGCACAGTCACTCCAATCAGGCAGAGAGGGCTCTTCCATGTGCCCCCAGGCTGGCCCAGCAAGCGCAGCACAGGCTGGGGATGGCCACCAGAACCCAATGCACCGGGTCCCACATCCCTGAGCAGGGACCACCCAGCCCAGTCCCAGCCTGGCAGCAGGGGACCCGCTCTACCTGTGGGGACCACATGCCTGTCCTGCTGCTGGTATTGCTCTTCATCCCAAGATCATGGCCTCTTCCTCATCTTTTTCATCAATGTCCATGTCCTCAAGGTACTCTTCCATTTCCACGTCCATCTCCTCTTCCACATCTACCTCCATCTCTTCTTCACCAGTCTCTTCTCCATCCACTTCCATCTCCTCCTCCGTATCCATCTGCATGTCCACCTCCATCTCTTCCTCTCCACTCTCTTCTCCATCCACTTCCATCTTCTCCTCTGTATCAATCTCCATGTCCACTTCCATTGCATTGTCTCCACTCTCTTCTCCATCCACTTCCATCTTCTCCTCTCTATCAGCCTGCATGTCCACCTCCATCTCGTCCTCTCTCTCTGTGACAGCCTGCAGAGATAGCAACACCTCAGAGTGGGGTCCCTGTCCCACCCCATCCCCACAGAACTCCAGCCCAGCCGGGCAGCTGGGGGGTGTCCACCTCCATGGAATGGCACCGTACCTTCCTCAGGACAAATGTGAGCATCCTGCAGGGACGGATGACAAAATCCAGGCAACAGAGAGCTTTCAGGACTGATGGGAGTATCAGGGCGCAGGTGACGAGAAGGGTGACAGGGAGCATGGTGAAGGGTGAGCCGGCACGAGGGCTGGCACAGGGTGGGCTGACACAAGGGCCAGTGGTTGTGTTGTGCTCTTTGCTGGACGCTGGAGGTTCCTGCTGGAACATCACATCTGTGACATCACAGTGGATCTAAAGAGCATCTTGTCCCAAGCTGAGCAATCTTCCCCAGACCATGCTGCTCACAGCCCTGTTGCCAAGGATGGGGCATCAACAGCCTGGGCCAGTGCCTCAGCAGCCTCAGTGTAAAAGAGCAGCTTCCTCAGATCCAACTTCAATCAGCCTCCTGCAGTTGAAAGCCATCCCCCCTTGTCCTGTTGCCACGGGCCCGGCTGAACACTGTCCCCGTCTTTCCTGTGGGACCCTTCCAGTCCTGCAGAGCTGCAGGGAGGCCTCCCCAGTGTCTCCCCTTTCCAGGCTGAGCATCCCCAGCCCCACTTGGACGGCAGTCAGGTAGATCAGGGGGAGTCAAGGCTGAAGTCAAATAGCATCAGGAACTGAGAGGTGGAAGCTTTAGGCCCAGGTTTGCCTCTATAATAACAGTGGAGGGGAAGATGGTGGGACACTGGCTCTGTTCTAACTGGTGAATATTTTCTTTTTTTTTTTTTTTCCTTCTTTTCTGTCATGCTGATGCAGGTGTTGCTGTTTGCAAGGAAGCTTGGCACAATGTCCATTGTCTTCTCCATTTGTGAAACACCGAGCAGAGTCTGGGCAGGCTGATGATGCAGAGCAAAACCTGCAAATACACCGGTGATCCTGAGCCTGGAGGATGCAGCTAAACCCGGCCAAAAATAATTTCTGGAAAGTCAAGCCTGGTTTACATTTTCTTGAGTTTGGCTATTCCTGAACCGGGGGAGGGGGCTTTCTGGGGATGGGGTGCCACAGGGGTTCCCCTCCCCCATTTTTGGGGGGTCTCCCATGGTGCCCCCTCTCCAAAAACTCCGCGGGCCCCCTGAAGTGGCTCCTGTTCCACCGGCTGGTGCCCCCTGATCCAGGACGGCCCCCGGTGAGTCTGGGGGGCTCTGGGGGGATTTTGGGGGGATTTTGGCGGCATGTATGCGCTTTGGGGGATTTTGTTGGGAGATTAGGGGGAATTATTGGATTTTGGAGAGAATTACTGGGTTTGTGGGGTTATGGGGGTTTTGTGGGTTTTGAGGATTTTGGATTTTAGGGATTTTTTTAGGGTTTTGCGGTGGTTAGTTTTTGGGGGGTTTATTGAAATTTTTGGGCGGGTTTTTTTTGGTTGGTTTTTTTTTTTTTTTTTTTTTTTTGGTGGGTTCCATTGGGATTTTGTTGGATTCTTTGGTGTTTAGGAGTTTTTAATTGGGATTTTTGGGGGATTTTGGGGGGTTTTAGTGGAATTTTGGGGGGCTTTGGAGTTGTCCCAGGGTGTGGGGAAGGGCTGAGAGGCACCAAAGTCTCCTTTAAACCCCTGAAAGTCCCAATAAACCCCATGAAATCACAATTAAATTTCACAAATTCCCATTAGAACACCCTCGAATCCCAATAAAAGCCCACAAAATCCCAATTAAACCCCACAAATCCCCGCCAAAAATGTCTCCAAAACCACAAGAAGCCCCACAAAATACTCATGAGACCAAAGAAATTCCGTCAACAACCTAAAAAAAACCTACAAACCCCCCCCCCAAATCCCCACTAAAATTCCTAACAAACCCAATTCCCCAAAGAATCCCACTAAATGCCCCCACAATTTCAATAAATTGCCTCCAAATCCCCTAAAAATCCCAATAAAACCCAGAAATAATTCCAGAGGATCCTACAAAATCCCCACAAAATCCCAGTAAAACCTTCCAAAATTCTAAAGAAAACACAAAAAATTTCAATTAACCCCCAAATACCCCCAGGAAAACAACTTCTCACTCAAAGCACCAATAAAACCCCTCAAAATCCAAACTCCCCAAAATCCCCCAACTGCCTCCAAACCTAATAATTCTCCCCAAAAACCCCAACAATTCCCCATAAACTCCCAACACAATTCCCCAAAGCCCAAAAAAGCCCCAGATACCCAAACCCCTCCCGAGCCCTCCCTGGTCCCTCCCGGTCCCGCCCAGGCCCGTCTGGGGCCGCGGCCAAAACTGTCCGGAGCGAGAGCGGAGGTCCCGGAGCAACCCCGGAGCCGATCCCGGGCTCGGCCTCGGGCTCGGCCCCTTTGGGGGATTTTGGGCCGAACCGGGCAGGTTTAGGGTGGGCTTCAGATCCCTTGCGGGGATCCCGAGCCTTTTCGGGTGGATTTTCAGCCCCTGTGGCTGATTTGAGGACGAATCTGGTGGGGTTTAGGGGGGATTTCAGATCCTTTTGGATGATTTTAGGCCCATGGGGGTGGGGCTGGGGCCCATTTGGGTGAGTTTAGGAAAAACTGGGCCCATATGGGTGAATCCTAATCCTGTGTGGGTGATTTTAGGTCCCTTTTTTGGGTATTTTGGGCCCGTTTAAGTAGGGTTTTTTGCTTCTTTGGGCAATTTTAGGTTGAACCAAGCCTTTTTAGGGTGATTTTAGGTCTTGTTGTGTTGGTGTCAGGGACATTTTGGTGATTTTAGATACCTTTGGATGATTTTAGGCTGGACCAGATACTTTCAGGCTGGATTTTAGTCACATTTGAAAGATTTACGGGTGATGTTAAGCCATTTCTGGAGGGCTATAAAACACTTGGGGCAGTTTTAAGCCCCTTTGGTTGGATTTTAGAGCCCTCTGGATACTTTTAATCCCATTTGGTTGATGTCAGGCTGAACTATGTGGATGTAGACTACATTTGATGCCCTTTTGGGTGATTTTGGGTCAAACCGGGCTTTTTTAGGACAGTGCGTCCCCTTGGCCCCGCTCCTTTCCCCTCACGGTTCTGTCCTTTCCTCGCCCCCTTTCCCCTCACGGTTCAGGATCCCGGAGCGGGGGAGGAGGAGGAGGGAGGGAGGAAGAGGCGCAGCGGCAGCAGGGAGCAGCCGGAGGAGAGGAGAGAAGGAATCGCGTGGCCCTGGCGCTGCCTGAGCTCGCAGCACCCCGGGAGCATCGCCCCCATCCCGCAGGTGCCCGGGGAGGGGGAGCTCGGCCCAAATATCCCGGGGCTCCCTGGGTTTGGGTTTTTTTGGGGGGGATGTTTGGAGCTGGCAGGGCTCCAAAGCCGAGCCGCAGCTGCCCCTCGGGGGGACATCGGTGGATCCCCGGGAGGTTTTTTCCGGGGGTCCCAGTGGGCGGTGAGGGCAGCAGAGCCCCGGCGGGGGGACACCGGTTTTGGGGAGCCCCAGGAGAGCCGCGGCTGCCCTGAGCGGGAGTCCAGAGAGAGGAGAGCCCCAGAAGCCCCAGCGGGGACCCCGAGAGGGGGGGGACCCCTGGCAGTGCCAGCACCCCGGCAATGGGGGGTGCTGGGGCTGGAGGGGCGGCATGGCCGGGAAAGGGGTGCGGGGCTCCCGGGGCCACCAGGGGCTGCTCCCAGCAGGAGCCCAGTTGCTGCCAGTCACTCCCCATTATGATACAATTTGCCCCCAGCACTGTTCCCATTGTTCCCAGTGCCATCCAGTGTTTTCCCAGTTCTCCCAGCTGCCCCTAGAATAGTCCCAGTCACTCCCAGTAAGATCCCAGTATGAGTCCAGTATGATCCCAGTCTCTCCCAGCAGGGCCCCAGTCACTCACCCTTGTCCCCAGTTGCCCCCAGCGTGGTCCCAGTTGCCCCCAGCACATTCCCAGTGGCTCCATATGTGTCCCAGTCCTAGTGCAATGATGGGGAATACCAAATGCACTTGAGGTATCACGTACGGTTAACACAAAAGCTGTGGCTATGTTTGTGATGGGGTCATAGGTAAAGTTCACTAGGTTCCACCAGGATTGGAATTCCTTTTCAAAATCAGCGGCACTGTCCCAAACTATTTTCCGAATCTCAGTAGGAAAAGTGCCTTCTTCACCTTCTCTTATAATCGAGGCAGCAACCGACTGCATCCATAATTGAGCCTGGATACAGCTGAGAGCTAAAGAAAGGTTCTTTTGTGTGGCACCGAGTGCATCAATTACCAATTTGTGATCATTTACGCTCGCTTCCTCCCAACTTGGTAATATGTTTGATAGCAAGCACTGATGTCTTCCCAAGGCCAGTAAGGACGACTGCAGTGGTTGTTGGAATTTGGTCAAATCTCTAGTGGTGGCAACCAATGTATTCATTAATACTTCTGAATCAATGCTATTTAGAATTCCCAATCAAGTTCCCACAGCACCGGTTATGTCTCTTAGCATCCGTCTTTTATAAGGGTTCCGCTGTCACAAACAGGTCGTCCAATCCTGAAAATAAGTTTACAAAAAAGGTGAACAAGCTGGCTGAATTTCTGAGACATTTTTTTGCATCAGCAATTTTACTCGTTTGAGAGACCACGCTGGATTAACGAATATTTGTTGTTGACCTGTTTTCCTGATTATGTATGGTCCAATTCCAAAAATTTTCAGGCCAAGCGTAACTGGTGGTTGGGTGGTAGGTGTCACAACATTAACATCAAGTTCTCCCCAGGATTTAAATCAATACTTTAAACTAAAAAAAAAAAAAAAAAAAGCCATTCAGTATTTTTAGACCAAAGCCAAAATTCTTCTAGAGTTTGTGTTAATGTGAAATTGTGCCAGTCCTGTACGCTTGGGTGCGTACAAACCTTTTTGTGCTTCAAAAGATCCTTTTACTTTTTTTCTGCATGCTACCACAATTATTTCAGACCACTCAGCTGGTTTCTGGCCATGGGGTTGTGGCAGGATGCAGAAAACTATCACCAGTTTTATCATGGTTTAGGTGGTCTTCATGTCCCTCGGAGTTCTTCCGTAAAAGTAAACACAACAGAATCCTGCCCCCGAGAGGCAGAAAAGTTAGAATGATGGAAGTATCCAGCATGTATTGATGTGATGCTCTTTCCCTAGAGCACCAGAGGCTTCCCATGCATATTTATTCAGAGGGGGTGTTAGCACAAGTGGTCCTAGCCCTAGAGTAAGGGAGGTCCAGCAGAACAGGTTGGCCAGGGTAATGTGCTGGATTGTTGGGATCATTTGGTGCACAGCAGAGGAGTCAGAGTAGATACAGACAAGAGAGGTATTCTGTGCCTCACGCTGGGAAACACTCCAAACTGCTATCAGCTCCCCAGCCTGAGCACTGCTTTCTCCCCCAGTAATAACTAGTTCACCAGAGGAAATGTGGGGGGCTGCTGCCCTGTATCTCCACACCTTCCCCTCTCGTTTTGCAGAGGCATCAGTGAACCAAGAATTTGCTGATTGTTCAGGGGAGAAAGGAGGGGCTACTTTGATTCCAGAGGCAGGTTTGTCATTGCTGCTATCCAAGCTCTCAGTTGCATCATCAGGAGCACACAGCAGCCTTGAGGGTGGGAATGCTGGATCTGTACCACTGTGTGCTCATCCTTCACCTTAATGTGGAGCTGCCCCCAAAGTGGCCATGTATCACTTTTACAGTTCTCCTGTTGGCTATATCTTGGAGCAGCTGTTATATGTGGCTTTTCATGGTGATCCTGTGGGAAGCAGCCATTTGCCTGCTGTGATATCCTCACAACTAATACTAACTCCTATTTCTCTTTGGTTTTATTAGGTTTTTTTTTTATCTATTTGTTTGATTGGTTTGCGTGGGTTTGTTTGTTTGGGTTTTTGTCCATTTTGGTTTGAGCTTTATGTTTGCTTTTTTATGAATGACTGGTGAAGTTGGCATAGCCAAACTCAAGAAAATGTAAACCAGGCTTGACTTTCCAGAAATTATTTTTGGCCGGGTTTAGCTGCATCCTCCAGTCTCAGGATCACCGGTGTATTTGCAGGTTTTGCTCTGCATCATCAGCCTGCCCAGACTCTGCTCGGTGTTTCACAAATGGAGAAGACAATGGATATTGTGCCAAGCTTCCTTGCAAACAGCAACACCTGCATCAGCATGACAGAAAAGAAGGAAAAAAAAAAAAAAAAAGAAAATATTCACCAGTTAGAACAGAGCCAGTGTCCCACCATCTTCCCCTCCACTGTTATTATAGAGGCAAACCTGGGCCTAAAGCTTCCACCTCTCAGTTCCTGATGCTATTTGACTTCAGCCTTGACTCCCCCTGATCTACCTGACTGCTGTCCAAGTGGGGCTGGGGATGCTCAGCCTGGAAAGGGGAGACACTGGGGAGGCCTCCCTGCAGCTCTGCAGGACTGGAAGGGTCCCACAGGAAAGACGGGGGACAGTGTTCAGCCGGGCCCGTGGCAACAGGACAAGGGGGGATGGCTTTCAACTGCAGGAGGCTGATTGAAGTTGGATCTGAGGAAGCTGCTCTTTTACACTGAGGCTGCTGAGGCACTGGCCCAGGCTGTGGATGCCCCATCCTTGGCAACAGGGCTGTGAGCAGCATGGCTCTGGGGAAGATTGCTCAGCTTGGGACAAGATGCTCTTTAGATCCACTGTGATGTCACAGATGTGATGTTCCAGCAGGAACCTCCAGCGTCCCAGCAAAGAGCACAACACAACCACTGGCCCTTGTGTCAGCCCACTCCTGTGCCAGCCCTCGTGCCAGCTCACCCTTCACCATGCTCCCTGTCACCCTTCTCGTCACCTGCGCCCTGATGCTCCCATCAGTCCTGAAAGCTCTCTGTTGCCTGGATTTTGTCATCCGTCCCTGCAGGATGCTCACATTTGTCCTGAGGAAGGTACGGTGCCATTCCATGGAGGTGGACACCCCCCAGCTGCCCGGCTGGGCTGGAGTTCTGTGGGGATGGGGTGGGACAGGGGACCCCACTCTGAGGTGTTGCTATCTCTGCAGGCTGTCACAGAGAGAGAGGACGAGATGGAGGTGGACATGCAGGCTGATAGAGAGGAGAAGATGGAAGTGGATGGAGAAGAGAGTGGAGACGATGCAATGGAAGTGGACATGGAGATTGATACAGAGGAGAAGATGGAAGTGGATGGAGAAGAGAGTGGAGAGGAAGAGATGGAGGTGGACAATGCAGATGGATACGGAGGAGGATATGGAAGTGGATGAAGAAGAGACTGGAGAGGAAGAGATGGAGGTGGACATGCAGATGGATACGGAGGAGGATATGGAAGTGGATGGAGAAGAGACTGGTGAAGAAGAGATGGAGGTAGATGTGGAAGAGGAGATGGACGTGGAAATGGAAGAGTACCTTGAGGACATGGACATTGATGAAAAAGATGAGGAAGAGGCCATGATCTTGGGATGAAGAGCAATACCAGCAGCAGGACAGGCATGTGGTCCCCACAGGCAGAGTGGGTCCCCTGCTGCCAGGCTGGGACTGGGCTGGGTGGTCCCTGCTCAGGGATGTGGGACCCGGTGCATTGGGTTCTGGTGGCCATCCCCAGCCTGTGCTGCGCTTGCTGGGCCAGCCTGGGGGGCACATGGAAGAGCCCTCTCTGCCTGATTGGAGTGACTGTGCCTCTTTCTTTTCCTCAAGGACCGATGGAGATCCCGGACAGAGACGCCACCCCTTTTGTACATACGTTGTAGAGTTTGTTGTTGTCTTTAGGCCATAGTTTCAGGGCTTCTTTTTGTCTTCTGTAAATACGTTTCATTGACTTTTGTTGGATATGCTGTTGTGGTTTGACATGGAAGTGAATTCTTTCAGGAAGTTGGGTCAAACCAATCAGTAGTCAAGTTTGGATATTGGCACCTAAAGTGGCCACTAAAGGTGTGGGATACGCCTCTGAGAACACAGGGGGTTAAAAGCAGGAACTCCCAAGAGCTCGCTCTCTTTGGTCCCGGTCAGGGTGCAGTGCAGATCTCCCCTGCCCAGCCATGGGGCTGGGTGGGGGAGGGGAAGCCATGCGGTCTGGTCGAGGTGAGCCGAGGGGGCTGAAGGACTGGAACCGAGCCAGCTCCTGTGGACAGAAGGGTGGAGAGAAGTGGAGATGTCTTTGTCGTTCCCCCCGCCAAGAAGGAAGAGACAGAGAGTCCAGACGGCACCTGTAACTTTGCCGGCGCGGAGGAGAAGGGGTGGGGGAAGGTGCCCAGCCTTGGCCTTGGGAATCGGGGTGCTGGGCAGAGATATCAGCCGTCCAGGGAGTCTGAGCTTTTAACCCTTTCCTGAGAAATGAAGGCTTTGTAAAATATTACTCCTCCTTGATTTGAAGTAGAAGAGAGACAGTCTGGGATCCGAGATGATGGAAGAAGAAATTCTTGAGTTGGAAGGAGATGATGGAGTGGCTTGTGGCTGGACTTTTCTTGTTAGCCATAGACTGAACCAAATTCTCCTGACAGAAGCTGCACTTAGGGGGGTGGTTTGGTGAGCCAAGAGACTTGTATTAGTGATTACCAGCAGAGGATTAGAGAGAACAGAGGAGAGTTGGAGAAAGTGTGGAGAAGCCCTCTATCTTCAAGGAAGAAGAAGAGGAGAAGAAGACCTCTGTTCTTGGACCCTCAGCCCCAGGGGAAAATGGGGGGGACTGTAGTCCCGCAATGAGAAACTGAACTGTTGTCTCTTTTGGTCCATGGCAAAGCATCCTTAAAGGAGCCCTATGAGCAGTCTGTCCATGCACGGTGGTGAGAGCACTGTGACATGGAGAGGAGAGTGTCACCACGGCAGATTTTCTCTGGGCAGTTGCCATGTGTGACATGGAAACACAAGGGTGGCAACTGTGTTTCCTGGGGGGTCTGTGGCACAGGAGAGACTCCTGTCTCCCTTGAAAGATTGAGTATTTGAATATCTGAAGGGTGGCAACTTGATCAGGATCCCAGGTGGTGTCTCACTGTGGTTCCATTTGGAAATTAGGTGGGAATTAGTTGGGAGGAGGAAGAGTGTTTTGGAAGGTCTTTGTCCAGGATTGAGTGTCTGTGTTTTTATAGTAGTAGTAGTTTAATAAAGTTCTTTTCTTTGTTATTAAGCTTGAGCCTGCTCTGCTCTGTTCCTGATCACATCTCACAGCAATTATTTTAAAAAGTGCATTTTCATGGGAGCGTTGGCATCGCGCCAGCGTCAAAACCATAACATATGTTCTTAGGTATATACATTCTATAGATTGTTGTTGTTACAAATATTCTTACAATGTAAATGTGTTCTGTCGTGTTTTCATTGCTGTTTTTCTGAAAAGAAACAAGCTTTATTTTTCACACCCCAGTGCTCTTTCCATTTGCATCAGGCACAGGATCCCGAGAGGATCTGGGGGTACCCGGGTGATGCCGATGATGGTGATGGGGATCCCATGCTGGGTATAAATTTCATGATGAATTCCTGACGGGGGTTTTGTCCTATATCCAGGGTTTTTGGGGTCCCGGTGGATTTTTGGGGATTCCCAGGGGGGTTTTCAGGATTCCCAAAGGGGGGGATTGGGCGATCCCAGGGGGAACCCATGGCTGGTTTGGGGTACCTGCCGGTGACAGAGATAAAGACCCTCTGCCATGTAAGAACCTTCTCAGGGGTGTCTGGGGGTGCTGGGAGCTCTTGTGGGAATTTTGATGTCCTGGGAGGGGTTTGGGGGGTGTCTGTGTGGGGTTTTTGTGGTCTTGGGGAGTTTTTGGAGGGCCCAGGGATGATTTTGGGGTCCCGGGGAGGTCTGGGTGTCCCGGGGGATTTGGGGGTTCCCGGGAGGGTTTGGGGGTTCCTGGGCAATGCTGGTGACAGAGCTGAGACCCCGTGCCGGGTATGAAACTTCCCACTGCGCATGGCAGCGTCAGCGTGTTCAGGGAGATCCTGGGAGGCCCGGGGGTCACCCCAAAACCCAGGGGACCCCAAATGCTCAGGGACGCCCCCCAAACTCCCCTCCCCGCTGGATCTGCTGCAGGCAGGGGGGCGCCAGCACTCGGCCCCCACCCCCCACCATCACAGGGGGCTGTGGAAGAAATCTAGGGGTGCACGGACAGGTCGAGGGGGACCCCCAAAGTCCTGGGAAAGGGGGAACACAGGGGAACTCCCAGGAATCCCCACTGGGGGCTTAGGGGAGATCCAGGAGGCGTTTGGGCGAGCCTAATTGTGTCACTATCGTCAGGAAAGGGGACTCCAAGGGTCCCCGGTGTCCCCATTCCCTGCAAAAGGTGGGAAAACCCAGGCTGGCTGGAAATAGGGGTCCTGGGTGTCCTCGGTGTTGAGGAAAGGAGGGGCTGGGCACTGGGAAAGGCAGGAATAGGGGTCCCAGGGGGTCTCTGGGTGAAGGAAAATGGGGCTCGGGGTGCTGGGAGAGGCGGCATGGCTGGGAAAGGGGAGCGGGGGTTGCCGGTGCCGGATAAGGGGGTGCGGGGTGGAACCCAGGCCGGGAATGGGGGTGCGGGGGGGATGGCGGCACCCGGGAATGGGGGTTCAGGGGCCCCTCGGTGCTCCGGAATGGGCGACCAAAGAGTCCCGGTGCCGGGGGTCCCCCTCACCTCTCGCTGCCCCCCCGGGGCCCCAGGAGCGCCCCCAGCCCCAGCGCTGGAGCCATCGCGCTGCTCCTCCTCACTCCCAGTACGATCCCAGTATGATCCCAGTAGAACTCGGTCACCCAGGAGCCGCTCCCAGTATGATCCCAGGACAGCCCAGGCACTGCCACTCCTGGCATCCCCCCAGCCCTCTCTGCGTTCCGACCTGTCCCGGCTCCATCCCCGCCCCTCCCGCGGCTGCGGGGGCTTCGGGAGCGGAGGAGGAGGAGGAGGGAGGGAGGAAGAGGCACAGCGGCAGCAGGGAGCAGCCGGAGGAGAGGAGAGAAGGAATCGCGTGGCCCTGGCGCTGCCTGAGCTCGCAGCACCCCGGGAGCATCGCCCCCATCCCGCAGGTGCCCGGGGAGGGGGAGCTCGGCCCAAATATCCCGGGGCTCCCTGGGTTTGGGATTTTTTTGGGGGGATGATTGGAGCTTGGCAGGGCTGCAAAGCCGAGCCGCAGCTGGTCCTCGGGGGGACATCGGAGGGTCCCCGGGAGGTGTTTTTCGGGGGTCCCGGTGGGCGGTGAGGGCAGCAGAGCCCCGGCAGGGGGACACCGGTTTTGGGGAGCCCCAGGAGAGCCGCGGCTGCCCTGAGCGGGAGCCCAGAGAGAGAAGAGCCCCAGAAGCCCCAGCGGGGACCCCGAGAGGGGGGGACCCCTGGCAGTGCCGGCACCCCGGCAATGGGGGGTGCTGGGGCTGGAGGGGGCGGCATGGCCGGGAAAGGGGTGCGGGGCTCCCGGGGGCCACCAGGGGCTGCTCCCAGCAGGAGCCCAGTTGCTGCCAGTCACTCCCCATTATGATACAATTTGCCCCCAGCATAGTCCCTGTTGCTCCCACTTTCATCCAGTGTGTTCCCCAGTTGCTCCCAGTCACACCCAGTATGGGGGATGATTGCCTGGTGTGTTCCCAGTCAGTCTCAGAAAACTCCCAATATTAGTCCAGTCCTTCCCAGTATGGTCCAGAGATGAGCCCAGTCTACTCGCAGTCACTCCAGTATGAACCAGTTGTGCCCCACATGGTTCCAGTTGCTCCCTTTCACCCTCACTTTTGTTCCAGCCACTCCCAGTCTCTCCCAGTGTACCCCAGTTCCTTCCAGCATACTCCCAGTCACTCCCAGTTCCTTCCAGCATGATCCCATTTGTTCACCACCACTCCCAGTCAACCTCAGTGTAGTTGCACTCACTGCCAATATGATCCCTGTCACCTCCAGCATGATCCCAGTTGATCCCAGTAAAAGCCCAGTTGTTTCCAGTCACCCCCAGCATGCACCCAGTGACTCCCAGTTCCTCCCACTTGCTCATAGCATGATCCCGGTTTCTCACAGTTGCTCCCAGTCAAACTCAGAATGATCCCAGTCACTCCCAGTGTATCCTATTTGCGCCAGCATGGTCTCAATTGCCCGCTGCAGGCTCCTACTCTGTCCCAGCTGCTCCCAGTATGATCCCAGTACGATCCCAGTATAACAAAGTGACTCCCAGTGCTGCCATTCCTGGGATCCCCCAGCCCTCTCTGCGTTTCCCCCTTCCCGGATCTCCCGAGAGGAGCCCCAAGGGCTGGCAGTCCCCTGGCAGGGTCCCCAGCAAGGCCCAGTTTGGATGTGCAGCCCCCAGTTTCCCCAGTTTGCCTCTCCTTTTGCCCGGCCGGGTTCCCCCCGCCCCCAGCGGCTGGGAACCAGCCGAGAGCCCCGTGCTGCCCATCCCGACCTGTTCCGGCTCCATCCCCGCTCCTGCCGCGGGCTGCCAGGGCTGCGGGAACGGGGCACCAAGGGTGTCGCTGCTCCTGGGGGAGGAGGAGGAGGGAGGGAAGAAGAGGGATGGAGGAGGAGAGCCAGGAGGGATGGAAGTAGGAGAAGGAGGTGGGCTTAGGGAGGAGGAGGAGGGATGGAAGAGGAGTGGGACGAAGAGGAAGAGGAGGGACAAAGGAGGATCAGGAAAAGAAAAAGGAACCACGAGGTCGAGCCCTTCCTGAATTCACAGCCCTGCTGGGACCATCAGCCCCCATCCCATGGGTGACCAGGGATGGGGAGGTTGGCCCAGATATCCTGAGGGGGTCCCTGGGTTGGGTTTTTTGGGGGGATGTTTGGAGAATGAAGAACTGCAAAGCTGAGTGGAAAAGGCCCCTTGGGGGGACACTGGGGGGTCCCGGTGGCAGCTGCCGGCAGAGGCAGCCTGGAGGAGCAGAGCCCTGTGTCCCCCAGGAGCCCAAAGTGGGGAGCCCAGAGAGGGGGGAGCGCCGTCATTGGCGGGACCCTCAACAGCCTGGAGAGGGGCAGGGGGGACTCCTTGGAGCCCCTGCAGCCCAAAGCAGAGAGGGAGGGGAGAAGGGACCCTGGGAGCCCAAAAAGCCCTGGCATCCTGTGCCAGGAAGGTGGACAGAGCTTCAGCCAGAGCTCGGAGCTGGTGGGCCATGAGCAGGTTCACCATGGGGAGAAGCCCTACAAGTGCTTGGAGTGTGGGAAGAGCTTCAGGCAGAGCTCCCACCTGATCCAGCACCAGATGATCCACACCGGGGAATGGCCCTAGGAGTGTGGGGAGTGTGGGAAGGGCTTCAGCTGCAGCTCCCACCTCGTCAACCACCAACGCATGCACACTGGGGAGAGGCTCTACGAGTGTCCCCAGTGTCAGAAGAGGTTTCAGACCAGCTCCAGTCTCCTCAGGTACCAGCGGATTCACATGGAGGAGAGGCCTTTCCGCTGCCCCAACTGCGGGAAGGGCTTCAAACAAAAGTCCCACCTCGTCACCCACCAGCGCATCCACACTGGGGAGAGGCCCTACGAGTGTCCCCAGTGTGGGAAGAGCTCCAGAAGCTCTACCTTGACCCAACACCAACGGAGGCACCAGTAAGGGAAGCCCTGCAAATGCCTCAGCTGTGGGAAGAGCTTCGTGCCCTGCTCCAACTCCATCCCCCATGGGAGGACCCACTTTGGTCAGAGCCCTGGTGACCCACATTCCCAGTGATCCCTGCTGAGAAGACACCTGGAAGGTGGTCTCCACGTCCTCCTGGATCCCCATAGGCACCTGGATGAACACAGGGGCAGGAACATCCATCAGGACTCTGATCTAAACTGGAAATTCACTGGCAGAAAGTGATTTGTTGACTTTACACCCCAAAAAATCTCACCCGCTCTGTCCAGTTATTTCTTCTGGTGGCATCAAGCAGTGCTGCATGATCTTGGAGGTCTTTTCCATTTCAATAATTTCTTTCTTCACCCTGTCTAAACAACCAAAACTGGGGTGAAAATAAAAAATTGAGCAAAGAGATCTAAAGCTGCACCATTTACCTGGATTTGGGGGTGAATTTGGGGTTGGTTCAATAGAATATTTGGGAGGATTTGGGTGTTCTGAAGCTATCAAAGGCAGGGGACATGTCCACAATCTCATAGGTGTGCCGGCAAAAGGTGTCCACCTGAGCCTGCCTGTTCTCTAAGAATTCTAATTGTATGTCCCAGTCCCTGGCCTGGGTCTCCCTATCCGGGATGTTCCCCCAAAGTGCCCAAATCACTGCTGAAGCGCCCGAGCTGATCCTGGCTGTAAATGTTCCTGTCCACCAAGCTCTCCTGGTCAGTGCCATGGGAGGTGGGAGTTTAGGGGCTCCTGGGGGGACTGGGAAGGGCTTCTGTCAATCCTGTGGGCATTTGTGGTGCTGGGAGGGGGCTTGGCAGGGTCTATGAGGGAGATTTGTGTCCCTGAAAGGGCTGTGTGGCTTGCAGAGAATTTGGGTGGGTCCTGGGGGAGATGGAAACGGGTTTTGGTGGTTCTTGGGGTCATTTATCTTGCAGGGAGTAGTTGGGGGGGGGGGGGTCCTGGCTGGGAGCTGTGGGGTGGTTTGAGGAGTCTGGGAGTGGCTGTGGGGCTGGGAGGGCGTTTTTGGGTGGTTGTGACTCCCCCAGACTCCCAAAGCTGCCACCAGACCCCATCCCCCAAGATACTGCCAGAGCTCAGTGGCTCCATGGTGGGGTTCATCGTTCTGGCTCTGCAGAAGATATGGGGGGGTCCCCGGGGCCGTGTGTGTTCCCCCAGAGCGTGTGTGACACCCCCCATCCCATTGTCACCCCCTTGTCCCTCCCCACAGGGCTCCAGCCCCAGCTCCTGCTCCCCCAGAGGGAATTTGGGGAGGGGGCAGGGGGGTGTGCAGCCCCCGCCGGGGGATGGCCCCGGCCCAGCCCCTTTGTTCAGCACCAAGCTGGGCTCGGGGCCGCAGGAGGAAGAGGCCGGTGGGAAGCAGATCCTGCAGCTGGGACAGTGCTGGGGGTCAGGGCAAGGGCCTTCCCTGCACACCTGGCTCAGGAGTGACCCTGCCCCGGCAAGGGAGCGGGACATTCCCATCCCCAGGGATCAGGGCTGGGAGCAGCACTTGGGGCACGGACATGGAAACACTGGGAGCGACTGGGAGCACACTGAGGGCGTGAATTATTCCCCCGCCTCCACCTTCTCTGGCCGCCCTGCCAGCTGAGAAATGCTCGCTGGGCCTCGGCCTTGGCCAACAGCCCCTGGGCTCAGCTCCTTGGAGCTCATCACAAACACTGTCTGCTCCAGGCACTGCTGCTGCCCAACCAGCTCCTGGCTGCTTTAGGAGCAGCCCCGGGAAGTGTTTTTGTTCCCTCGGTGGCACAACAGCCCTGTTCTCACCCTGCCAAAGAAAGCTGTGGATGCCAAGTGCGGCCAGGATGAAACATTGCTGGCACTGAAGCCCCTCTCTTGGGGCCCTACAGACAGCGCTCCAAAAGGAGCCCCTTGGAGCTCTCCTGGGCCAGCGACTCCCTCGGAGTGGGGCCTCTCCGAGCCGGGAACTCTCCCGTTTGCTGCACTCGGGGATCCCCAACAACGAGGGAGCCTGGGCCGATCCCCCCACTCCTCCAGGCTCAGCCCTTCCCCCGCTGGGGAGATGCCAAAGCATCGGCAGGGAGCATTTCCCTGCCCTCAGGGGAATTTCTCACAGGTGCCTTGCACTGACTCTCTGTGTCTGTGTGCACACAGGAGTGCCTGTGCTCGGGAAATGTGGCAGAAATGGTGCTCTCTGAGGGCTCTGAGTGCCTTGGATAGCTGAGCCAGTCAGGCCTGTCAGTGAGGTTAAATCACAAGGTCTAAGCTTAGTTAAATTGTGCTAAGAGTTGTTCTTTGCTAAGTTGTTAGGTTTAAAATATAAGCCAAGTTGAATATTGTTAAATGTTATTTCTCAGTGAAATTGCAAAGTCATAGGTTATAAGTTTGGTTAAATACTGTAGAGTTCTGCTCTTTTGCTAAATTGTGAAGTTGAAGGTGGAAGTTAAGGTTAAGGTATAAGTTAAGTCCTGTTAAGTTTGAGCTCTGTAAGCTCTTGGGCAGAATCTGCTCTATGGCCTCATACCCAACTCTATGATGTCACAGTCCACTCTCTGATGTCACAAAACCCTCCCTGTGATGTCATACTGCCACTCTGTGATGTCACAGCACACACTTTGACCTCACTGCCCGCTCTATGATGTCATACAGCCATGCCATGATGTCACAGCCTGCTCTGTGATGTCACACAGTCCCCTCTATCACGCCTTAGCTGCTTGATGACCTCACAGAACAAACTCTGTGATGCCATAGCCCAATCTGTGACAGCAGCACCTCTGTGGCTGTGTCATGGAGGCACAGAGCAGCTGTGATGTCAGAGAGGGGCTGTGTGACAGCACAGCGTGGGTTGTGTGAGGTCACAGATTGGGCTGTGACATCACAGAGCTTGTTGCATGAGGTCATCCTCACGAGGGGATCCTGCGGCCCGAGCATAGCATTCCTTTGCACTGCGCTGGCCGCCAAACGAGCCCACTTGGCCTCAAAAACCTCCAACTGCACAGAGTCAAAAAGAGCACGTGCCACAGAACGGATGTCGGAAGGTGTCAGCATCTAAGCAAGGAGCATTCCGATCGTCTGCGTAACTTCAGCAGACCCGACACCATGCTGGGCAACGGTGTCACGGATTTCTTTCACCATCTTAAACGATAAAGGCTGATGGGTGCTGCGAGTAACGCCCCTAAGCACAGGGAAAGCCTGGGGGCCCCTGGCAAGGTCGCATCACCTGCCATGTCCCGTCCCGTGGGCTCCACAGGGACAGCAGCAGCCGCCTGACTGCGAGGCAGTGCAGCATCACTTGACACCACGCTCCCCGCAGCATCAGCAGAGCCAGAGGAGCCTCCTCCGCGATCCTGCAGGCGCTGCGAGGAGGCAGAGTCGCACATCTCCTCAGCCTTACCCAGGACCTCCTGCCAAAACCGCCCGCGGTGCCTCGGACGCACGGTCACCTGGCAGGCGGGGAGGGTCCACAGAGCCGACGGGGAGGGTCCGCGGCCACGGGAACCCACCGGCCTCCCGCCGGCCGCGTCAGCAGCCGCGCTCAAGGTAAACAGCCCCGCGCCCCGCCGCAGCCTCAGCCCCCGCGGCAGGCGGGGGAGCGGGGCCGAAGCAGCCGGCAGCTCGGCGGTGCCGCCCGCCGCAGCGCTGGCAGAGGGCACCGCGGCGGACACAGGCGCCGGCGCGGAACGCAGACCCGGCGCGGCGCCCCCCGCCCCCGGCGCGGGGCAGGGATGGGGCGCAGAGAGAGACGCGGTGTGCGGAGCCGCGGCACCGCGGGCCGACACGAGGGAGCCCGGCACGGCCCCAGGAGCGGCGGAGCCGTGCCGCGGAGCCGCGCAGCGGGCACCGCCCCCGCCGGGCGGAGCGGGGCGGGCTGCCCGCCTGCTGGGCCGGGGCCCGACGGAACAGCGGCCAGCGCCCCGGCTCCGGCGGCTCCCACTGCCGCCGCACGCCCAGCAGGCTGCGCAGGCTCGGGAACGGGAGACGCCGCTGCCCCGCAGGACGAGCCCGGGGTCGGAGCGGGCGAGCCCGCTCCCGCCGCCCCCAGGGCTATGTCATGGAAACATTGACATGACAGCTTTTACTGAGGATAGCTCTGTGGAAAATCAGAAGTGTGGCAGCTTCACCATTTGTTAACTAGAACAGAAACTCAAGGGGAGAATGACTTGCAAGAGAAACTGTTTTGAAGGCCCACATAGCTGTTTTTTCACCACTCTGACCCCTTCCCCTGCTGAGCAGATTGATAGCCGAGATCCCAAGGTGCACTATTTCCACTCAAGCACAGCCTCCTGAAGGTGTTAATGGCTGACAACGTTTTCGTGTGGAGCAAGGAGATGTCTCCTCCCTGTTAATTGCAATCGATGTACGATGTTTCTCTGTCAAGCACTGAAATGCTTTAAAGAGAAGTGTTTGATTCCTGGTTTAAAGAACTGTTTCAGCCATGACCTGGGAGGCAGAAGGTGTCTCAAGGAATGCTCTGGAGTGCTTTATGTAGGAGTCAGATAACGGGATTGCAGTGGCCCCGCTCAGGGAGGAGGTAGGGTGGATGTTTGCTGCTGTTTTAAAGGTGTGAACAGGCGATAAGGAGCAGCAGAAACACGGGGTTTACAGAGCCATTGATTATGCGATCACTCCATTCAGCCAAGTAAAGGTTTTTGTGATTTAGACAATTAACTTTTGAAAGGAAGAAAAAAAATAAAGGTTGAAGAAGATACAGATGGGCACAAACACAGGAGATGAGCACTGATTTTAGGGTATGGGGAGAAGCAGAAGAAGGCAGTTTGAAGGAAGATGAGGGAAGCTCTCAGGGTGTCAAGAGGCCCTTGAAAGGGACCCATCTGTCTGCAATTTCCTGCCCTCTCAGGTGGAAGGAGTGATTAATGACCAGGAAAGGATATGAGGGATGTGTAGAGAGCTGAGGGTCTTTTGCAGAAGTTTGTGAAGCTTTAAGTAGTCTGCTGAGTTTCTTGCAGCAGAGAAGCTGAGCCTTGGTTGTTGGTAAGCTTTGAGAAGCTGATGTTGAGCTATCTCAATTGAAAGAAAATCTGCTGTGGTCTGAAATGTTTTCTACCACTGAAGAACCAGTACTGGGGTAGAAATGTGTCCTAACCAGGTAGGAAGCTTTTCTCTTTGTGAGGCAATGTGAAGTGGAGAATGAGAGAAGACCTAGTAAAACTGGGAGGGGATAAGGCTGGAAAACTGTGTGCTGAGATGTTGATTGGAAAATACAGGGATGGGGCAGCAAATGGAAGTTGCTGTTGGAGAAGAATAATATGATTGTGTTAGAAAGCTAAGTTTTTGGGACATGGCCTAGAGAAATGAAAGAGCAGGCAGGGGGAAATGTGGGAGAAGGTGAGGTTTGTGCATTGGGGCAGTACAATCCAAATAATAGGTTTTAATAGTGGTTTAAGATCCAGGACTGGCTCAAAAGTCACTCTAGAAGAAAAAGAACATTTCACTCTTTTAGATGCAAATAGCTGGATTGATTTCATGCAAAGAGAGAAACATGATCTTTTTGAGAAAGAGTGTTGGTTTTGTTCTATTGGGGATTTTGGACTTACCTGATGTAGAAGCACTGGCTGGTAACAAGAGATGCAGACAGAGGATCAGAGCCAGGATAGAAGTAAAACAGGCTGATTATGTCTTGGTAAAAGAGCTTGTGGAGATGATAAGGAAACACATTGGCAGATATTAACACTATTAATTAACATTCAGCCTTCATCTGCATGAAGAGCTATCTCACAGTATAATTTGGTAGTGGCAATGGAGATGAAGAATAGATGCAAGATTGGATGCAGCTGGCAAAGAGCACCCTAGATCCTCAGGATGAAGGATAGTCTGCTGGCTGTGATGCAAGGCATCAAGGGGGAGAGGAGCTGTAATAGGAGGGATCTGGCACTTGAATTAAGAGAATCAATCAGTGGTTGGTAACTGGCCATGGTAGACATCTGGCAGCATGACTGTACAGCTGTGACCCTTGCATCTGGAGACAGTTACATGGGTCTGTGTCCAAAGCAGGAGTTTCAACAGGAATCTGAACTCAAGTGCAAAGTCATTCCTCACTGACTGATGTGTGTGCAGTAAGTCAAGGGTGCACCAGAGCAAAGCTCCCCCCTGGCTGCCTGTTCTGGCAGTTTTAGGATCATGTTGGCCAAAGGAGCAAGCCTGAGGGTGCCATCACACTGGGGATATATCTGGCACAGTGGAGGTGGATTCAACTCCAGACCTGTCACCTGTCCCCACTCCTTGGTGATGAGCAGTGACACAGCCATGGCTTTGCCTGTGGATTTGTGGCTTTCCAACCTTCCTTTGCTTGTCCTTAGAAGAAAGACATGAGATGGCTTTGTTCTAAAATTAAATAGCTTTGTTCCATTGCCAGTGAAGAAAAAAGCAAGAGTTCATTTTTTTCATCTCCCTTAAAGGATGCCAAACATGGACTGAATTCCTCAGGGCATCTGTAGCACTACCACTCTGTCTTCTTGTTACTCTGACCATCTTCATCTCTGCAGAGAGCACGGGACTCCAGGACGGTTTGGATGGATGAGAGTTCTCTGAAGTCAGGTCTTGGAAGATGTGGTTTATTAAAAGGGGTGAAAGGCCCTGCTTGGAGTTGCCAGGCCCAACTCATGGCAGGCCCAGGGAGAGAGGGAGAGAGCGAGGGTTCCAGGTGAGGGTCCCAGGGGAAGGTCCAAGAGAGCATCCAGTCCCTCGGGCACACCTTATCAGGGGGCTTCAAGGTGGGCTGGAGCAGGACTTGGGCCAATGGAGTCACAGATACCTGATACTTCAGGGGAGGATCACAGGTGTGGGATGAACCTTACATTGGGGGTGAGACAGAGCATTCCATTTGACCTTTGGACCTATCTGCAGGTAAAGGGCGTTGTTTAATCAGAAGGGGGGGTTGCTTTCAGCCTGGCTATACTATTATTTTCTAGTTATTCAGTAGTCAAGGTTTGTTATTTCAAATCTAGTTCTCATCTCAATGTCTGTATTTTCCAAATCTTTTGCCAGGCAATCATATTTATAAGGTTTTCCTATTTCATCTTCCCCAACAAGTGACCCCAAAACCTGAGGGACTGAGGGGACTTGTGGGATTTCAGAGAGGTTTTATGGGATTTTAGTGAGAACTTAAGGGATTTCAATGGGATCTTATGGGATTTTAATGAGGTTTGATGGGATTTTTTGGGGGATCTGATGGGATTTTAATGGGATTTAAGGGATTGGGATTAGGGACCAATTCCCGTCAGAGCCCTTGAGTCCAGACATATGGGATTTTATGGGGGGAATTTTTATGGGAGGTTTTCACTGGAATTTTTGGGAGGGTTTATTGGGGATTGTGAGGAGGATTTTGGCGGATTTTTGCAGGAATTTTTTTGAGTGATCTTTGTGGGATTTTTGGGGTGGATTTTGTGAGATTTTGTTGGGGTTTGGTGGGATTTTGAGGGAAGTTTTTGTAGGGATTTTTTGGTTGGATTTTCTCAGACTTTGGGTGGGATTTGAAGGGACTTGGGAGCATTTTTGGGGGATTTGAGAGGGGTTTGGTGGGATTTTGGTGCAGATTTTTTGAGTGGATTTTTGGTGGAGTTTGGGGGGTTTCTGGGGAAATTTTTGTGGGATATTTTGGGTGATTTGGAGGGATGTTATGTGTGGATTTTGTGTGCTTTGGAGATTTTTGGGGGGATTTTTGTGCAGATTTTTCTGTGTGGATTCTGTGGGATTTTCACGGGGATTTAGTGGGACTTTTTGAGAGATTTTTCTGTGGGATTTAGGGGGGATTTGGGTCTGATTTTCGTTGGGATTTTAAAGGATTTGTGTGGGCTTTGGGGCGATTCTTGTGGGGATTTTTAGTGGGAGGATTCTGTGGGGGATTTTGGGGCACTTTTGTGGAATTTTGGTGGGGCTTTACCTGGAATTTTGGGTGGATTTTGTGGGATTTTTGAGGATTCTTTGTGAAAGTTTTGCGGGCATTTGAGGGGATTTTTGTGGAATTTTGTTGTGAATTTTTTAGTGGGATTTTTGATGGGATTTTTGGTGAGGATTTTGAGGAGATTTTTATTGGATTTAGGTGGGGTTTCTGTGGGGTTTAGGAAAGACTTTTGTGGGATTTTTGGGTGATTTTTGTGGTTTTTTTTGGGATTTTGGGCGATTTTTGTGGGTGTTTTTTTTAGGATTTTGGGGGATTTTGGACAGATTTTTTTGGTGTGTATCCAGAGTGACTTTGGGCAGATTTTGGGCCTGATTGGGGCAGCTTTGGGGCTGATTTTGGGGTTTTTCTCCCATTTCCCCCAGCTGTGGGAAGCCCCGAAGCACATCCTGTTCCTGCCCGAGCTCCCTGAGCAGCCCCAGGAGCTGATGCTCTCCGTGCTCCTCAGCCAGTGAGGTCTGGGGCAGTCCCGGCATTCCGGGCATTCCGGGGATTCCGGCCGGGCTTTGGGGCACTTGGGGATTTTGGGGCTCGGGGGGGAGAGAGGATGAGGGGGGCTTGGGGCTGGATGTTTTGGGAAAATATCGGGATTTTTGGGGGGAATATCTGGTTTTTAGAGGGGAATTTCTGGATTTTGGGGGGAAAATACCAGATTTGGGCAGGGAGGGGGGGAATAACTGGGTTCTTAGGGGGGAATTTCTGGATTTTGGGGGGAAAATACCAGATTTGAGGGGGGGGGAGGAAATACTGGACTTCTTAGGGGGGAATTTCTAACGTTTTGGGGGGGAGTTACTACTTTTTGGGGAGGTATTTCTAGATTTTTTTGAGGGGGAATATTTCTCGATTTTCTGGAGGATTTTCCTAGTTTGTTGGGAATGTTCCAGGATTTTTTGGAGCATCATTTCTGGATTTCTTTGGGGAAAATTTCTGAATATCTGGGGGAATATTTCAGGAATTTTTTTTTTTTTTTTTTTTTTTTTTTTTTTTTTTTTTTTTTGAGAGCATTTCTGGATTTGTGGGGAACATTCCCGGGTGTCTGGGGGAAGGTTCCCGGGTGTTTTCGGGCTCTCCTGACCCCGTTCCCATCCCAGGTTCCCGGGTTCAGGAGCTGCGCTGGTGCCCGGGCGCCGCGACATCGCCTTGATGCAGTTGGACACCGGGGTGCAGGCGGGCGCCGCCCGCGAGGCCCTGCAGGGCTTCAGCATCACCCAGAGCAACGCCATGGAGATCTTCACCAAAAAGTTACCCAAAATGCCCAAACCCCTCAAAAATAACCCCAAACTAAAAAAAAAAAGGGCCTGAAATACCCAAAAATCCAAAAAAAACACATCAAACCCACCCCTAAATAGCCAAAAACCGCCCCAAGCACCCCAAATCCCACCAAACCACCCCCAAATCCCATAGAAATGTCCTGAAATCCCACCAAACCACCCCAAAACCCCTCAAAACTGCCCCTGAATACCCTAAAGCTGCCCCAAATCCTTCAAGCTGCCCCAAAATCCCATAGAAACACCCTAAAGACCCTCCAGACCAGCCCAAAATCCCATAGAAATACCCTGAAATCCCTCAAAACCACCCCAAATCCTTCCCTGTCCACCCCAAATCCCCTTTTCCCACCCAGGATCTTTCCCCATCCTGAATCCCCCAATTCCCAACCCAATCCCCCTTTTTTCCCCAGCGTTGGACCCAGGGTCTCTCTGCAGACATTGCACCTGGAGCTGCCCCAAACAAACACCAAATAAACCCAACAAACTCTAAACAAACCCCAAACAACCCAATCAAACCCCAAATCACCCCAAATAAACCCCAAATAAACCCAAACAAACCCCAAATAAACCCCAAATAACCCCAAACAAACCCCAAATAAACACCAACAAACCCCAAATAAAGCCAAACAAACCCCAAAAAATCCCCAAATAACCCCAAACAAACCTCAAATAATCCAAACATGCCCCAAATAAACCCAAACAAACCCCAAATAAACCCAAACAAACTCCATATAAACCCAAATAACCCCAAACAGACCCCAAATAAACCCAAACCCCACTGTGCCCCCCAGGCTGGAGTGGGTTTTGGGGGGGGTGGGGGATTGGGGACTGGGGGGGTCATGACCCCAAACTTTGGGGATTGGGGGTGTTTGATCCTAAAATTTGGGGTTTTGGGGGGGTTTGACACCAGGGTTTGGGATTTGGGGTTTTTGACCCCAGGATTTGGGGATCAGGGGGTTTGACCCCCAAACTTTGGGATCAGGGCGGTTGGGCACCCCAGATGTTTCAAACCCCAGGATTTGGGGTTAGGGGGATTTAACCCCATCGTTTGGGAATTGGGGAGTGTTTGACACCCCAGGATCTGGGATTTGGAGGGTTTGATCCTAAAATTTGGGGTTCGGGGCTGGGGGGGTGGGGTAGGGCTTGACATCCCAGAGTTTGGGTTTGAGGGTGTTTGAACCCCCAGGATTTGGGGTCGGGGGGAGTTGACCCCAGGATCTGGGGTGTTTGACCCGCTGGGTTTGGGGTCGGGGTTGAGAGCAGAGCCATATCCTGGAAACAGCGGCGGGACCGGGACTGGGAACAGGATCGGGATCGGGAATGGGAGTGGGATCAGGGTCGGGAATGAGATCGGGAACGGGAACAGAAATGGGAATGGGATTGGGATCGGGAACAGGATCAGGAACGGGATTGGGCTCGGGAAGGGGAGAGGCCCTGGCCCAATAATGGACCCTCCCCCAGGGAGCGACCCTGCCCCAATCCCGGGATGGACCAATCCCCTCAATCCCAGACCCCTCCCCAATTCCCAAACCCTCCCCAATGCCAGCCCCTCCCCCAGTGCCAGACCCCTCCCCAGTCGCTGAACGGACCCTCCCTCAATCCCAGCCCGCCCCGATCCGGATCGGAGCCATCCCCGGAGCCTCCCCCATTCCCGGACCGGACCCTTCAATCCCTTTTTGGGGCGGCTCCTGCCGCTTCCAGCCCATTTTTGGGGGATCCAAAGGGCTCCGGGGACCCTCCCCACTTTGGGGGTGTTGGGGTGGCCCCAGGGCCGCCCCGAGGGCCGAGGGGGGATGGAAACCCCCAAAGCCGGGGGGCTCCGGGGGGTCCCCAGTTCCTCCCGTCCCCACCCCAAAACAGCTCCTGGCCAATCAGAGCGCGCGGCGCTGCTGACAACTCAGTTGCCGGGCCGGCGATTTTCAGCTAATCAGCGCCCTGGTAGCTCTGACTCATCGGTTGCCAGGCAGATCAAAACGCTTCTCAATGCGCTAGCCAATCAGAGACTGCGCGGGGCCATCTCTAGCCAATCAGAGCGCTTGTTCTCGATGACTCCTCAGTCGCCAGGCGGACCCGCAGCGCCCAGCGCTCCCCGGGAGCGGAATTTGGGGAGGGGGGAGGTGACCCCGGGGATGGGGATGGGGCGTGCGGGGGCAGCTGGGGCCGGACTGGTGGCACTGGTGGTGCTGAGAGCCCCCCCGGCCGCGGGGGTCACGGTGAGAAGGGGTCGGGGGCCCAAAATTAAACCAAAGAGGGATCGGGACCCCCCCACGGAGCAGGAGGGGCCTGGAACCCCCAAAACCAACCACGGGGGAGGGGAGCGGGGATTGGGGGAACGATGGGGAAGGCGGGGGAAAGAGGGGGATGGGACACCCAAAAAGGATCAAGACAACTTGAGGTGGCCACCTTTATATGTGGATGGTAGCCAATGGTAGCCAATGCTTTTTCCCAGTCCATGGGATCCCAGTCTGTGCAATCCCAGTCGATGTGGTCCCAGTCCATAGAATCTCAACCCAGTTTATCCCAGTGTGTACCGTCCTGATCCCTATGGTCCCATTCCATACGGTCCCAGTCCATAGGATCTCAGTCCAGGTGATCCCAGCCCATGTTTGATCCCAGTCTGTGTGGTTCTGCACACACTGCCAGGGTCTGAAATTCCAGTCACCAGCCAGGAAAAATTGTTCCTGCCCTTGAATGTCCTTGCTGTCCTCTCAACGAGTTATAATAAAACTAAAAATCAATAAATTTTAATTTAAATAAAATAGAATAAAAATGAAATTAAAAAATTTCAACTGTTACTTACAGTACTCCAATAATGATTTAACCCAAAACCACCTTTTGCAGGGAATGGAGACACCGGGGAGCCTTGGAGTCCCCTTTGCTGACGATAGTGACACAATTAAGCTCGCCCAAACTCCTCCTGGATCTCCCCTAAGCCCCCAGTGGGGATTCCTGGGAGTTCCCCTGTGTTCCCCCTTTCCCAGGACTTTGGGGGTCCCCCTGACCTGTCCGTGCACCCCCAGATTTCTTCCACAGCCCCCTGTGATGGTGAGGGGTGGGGGCCGAGTGCTGGTGCCCCCATGCCTGCAGCAGATCCAGCGGTGAGGGGAGTTTGGGGGGGTCCCTAAGCATTTGGGGTCCCCTGGGTTTTGGGGTGACCCCCGGGCCCCCCAGGATCTCCCTAAACACGCTGACACTGCCCGTGCGCAGTGATAAGGTTCATACCCGGCACGGGGTCCCAGCTCTGTCACCGGCATTGCCCAGGAATCCCCAAACCCTCCCGGGAACCCCCAAATCCCCCGGGACACCCCGACCTCCCCGGGACCCCAAAATCATCCCTGGGCCCTCCAAAAACTCCCCAAGACTGCAAAAACCCCACACAGATACCCCCCAAACCATCCCAGGACATCAAAATTCCCACAAGAGCTCCCAGCACTCCCCAGACCCCCCTGAGAAGGTTCATACCTGGCAGGGGTTCCCCATCTCTGTCACCGGCAGGTACCCCAAACCAGCCTTGGGTTCCCCCTGGGATTGCCCAATCCCCCCCTTTGGGAATCCTGAAAACCCCCCTGGGATCCCCCTAAAAATCCACCGGGACCCCAAAAACCCTGGATATAGACAAAACCCCCCCAGGAATTCATAATGAAATTTATACCCAACATGGGGTCCCCATCACCATCATCGGCATCACCCGGGTACCCCCAGATCCTCTCGGGACTCCCAAACCCTCCTGGGACCCCCAAACCCTCCCAGGTACCCCTAAATCCTCCCAGGACTCCCAACCCTCCCCGGGCTCCGCTGCCGGAATCAGCAGGAGTGGTGTTCGCCTCTTCAGGGGAGTTAGAGTGGGACCCGACCAGAGCGGGGGCCCTTAAACCCCAAAAATCCACCCTGGCACATCCAGCCCTCAGCAGCTGCCCAGAGTAGGATGCTCCTGTGCTCGCTGCCATCTCCCCAAAGCTCTGATCCCACCATGCCAAGCAGACAAGACCCACATCACGCTGGAAGAAAAGCTGGTCCCAAACGATGTCCTCAGCCTTCTCCAAGGGCACAGCCCATCCATGCCACAGCTGCTCCCAAGCACTTCCCCATCCAGACTGGACCCCACCTGGAAAGCTTCCTCTAGGAAAACACACAACAAATTATTGAAAATAGATTACAGACAAAAAGGGGAACAAGAAAAAAGGTCAAAAATCTTATCTCTGTCAGGGGCTTGAGGAAGGCCCAACCCCTGCATGCCAGGGAAAAACCCACCCACAGGTGAGGGAAGCCCAGGCTATCTCCCTTCCCCCTGGCACTGCCCCCCAAAATAACGGTGATCCCAAGCAAACAGGGGCAGTGGAGCAGCCCAAGCCCTTCCTTGCCTGCAAAGCAAAGCAGCCCCTGCACAGGTTCTGGAGTCCCACCTCTGCTCCCACCATGGGGGTTTGTTTGTGTCGGGCTGGCTGCCCCAGCCCCAGCCCGGGGCACGGTGGGTCCTGGGGCTGTTGGCAGGGCCAGGAGCCCACTCCCATTTCATCAGCACCCCAGCCCATCCCCCCAGCCCTGCCAAAAGCAGCCTGGCAGCCGACTGAAGGATCAGCTGCATCCGCCCCAGCAAAGGGGGGAACCTTTGGTTCCTGGCCAGGCTGTGCAATGCCCAAATCTGGGAGCATCCCCCTGCGTGTGGACTCATCTGCACATTCCCTGTGCAGCCTGGCTTTGGAGAAGGTGCCAGAATCAAAGTCCATCATCCTCAGCTGCCGGTGACCAGGTGGAGGAAGAGGTTGTCATCCTTGATGTCATCCTCCGTGTCCCCAGCAGCAGCAGCCCCACCTGGTACAGCTTCTCCAGGGGCTCCTTCTCCTTCCCTGGGGTGAGCCCAGGCTGTCAGGGTTCTGCCCAGGGCCCCAGCTGTCAGGGAACCAGGACAAGCAAAACCAGCTCGGATGGTGGCCACCAGTGCTAGGCAGAGCAGCTGAGCTCCAGTACAAGGGCTGCGTGTTCCCATCTGATGACCCCTGGGCAGTGACACAGGCAGGACAAAATGTCTGGGTTCCTTTGCTTCTCATTGCCAAGGCATGTGTGGAGCTGTAACTTACCAGGGCCTTGCATCAAAGCGTGCCTGTGGCTCTCTCCCTTCTTCTAGGGCAGATCAATATCCTGCAGCCAGGGATCACAGAACAGCTCTTCTAAAGAGGGCCTGTCCAAGTCCAGCATGGATAAACACCGCCTGATCAGATCTTGGCACTCTGGGCAGAGAAACCAGAAACCGCCGGTCAGTTGGAGAAGGCTCCTGTTGGCTTTGCCCCACTATTCCCGTGCCCAGGCCATGCTGGATGTGCTCAGAGCTGGGCCTAAACGTCCCCATCAATTCCCTGTTTTGGAGGAGAGCAGGAGAGCAGGACATGTGCCACCTCCTCAGCAGCTGCCAAAGCGGGATGCTCACGAGCTGCTGCTGTCTCCCAGCACTGGTATTGCCCCCGTGGCCAGAGATGAGGATCCACCTTGAGAGAGCCGTTGTGGCAGCGAGAGTTGATGGTCCCAGCTGATGTTCTGGCTCCTCCTGAAAGGGTGCTCCCCGCAGACCATCTGGTGCAGCAGGATGCCCAGGGACCAGATGGTAGCTGGCTTGCCGTAGTACCAGCCAAATTGGGTCCATTCTGGTGGGCTGTATGACCGTGTTCCTATGGAATACAGATGGGGTTCATCAGGGGGACGCTGCTGCTCCCTGAGCCTGGCCCCAGCATCCCTGGGTGTGTGGGGGCTGCCCCAGTGGCACACGGGGTGACTGCTGCCCTCTCGCCAGCTCCTGGGACTTGTGTACAGACTCGGGGATGGAAAAGACGCCACTGGTGCTGGAAGAGGGCAGCAGAAGTCCTGTCAAGGCCCGACCATGACGGGAAAAAACCCACTCATTGCTTGGGAAAACCATGCCCTCATCCTCCCTGCCTGCACTGCCCCAAAAACATTATGAATCCAAAACAAACCAGGTGAGTGGAGCAGTCCAAGCCCTTTGTCACCTGCACACCAAACCGGCTGGGACACAGGTTCCGGCCCCCCTCTCTGCTACCCCCACCCACGGGTGTTTTGTCAGGCTGGCTGCCCCAGCCCCAGCCCCAGTCCTGGGCAGAGTGGTGGGCAAAGGCTGCCAGCAGGGCTGGAAGCTGGCTCCCCACCCAGCCCTGCTCAAAAGCAACTCAGCTGAAATCTCAGTGCCATGAAGGGCAGCAAAAGGGAGAATCCCCGCTGCCACACCCAGCTTGGGCTGTGAGGTGTTGGGCCATGAGATGACGGGACTGAGAGCACACCCCTGCGTGGGCTCACCTGCAAAACGAGTGTAGGCTGTGTCTTGCAGGTAGGTGCCGCAGCCAAAGTCAATCAGTTTGGCCTGCCCGGTGGCCAGGTCAACCAGGATGTTCTCTGGTTTGATGTCTCTGTGCAGGACCCCGCAGCTGGTGCAGTGCCGCACGGCCTCCAGCACCTGGCGGAACAGCTCCCGCGCCAACTCCTCAGACAGGAACCCCCGTTCCTGAATGAAATGGTGCAGGTCCTGGCACCTCTCCGGGCGTTCCAGCACCATCAAGACGTCACTGGGGAGCTCCTTCCACTCCAGCAGCTGGACGACACCGGGGAAGCCAGTGGACACTTTGGCCAGCAGCACGACCTCCAGGGGTGCGCTGGTGCCGTCGGGCTGCAGGAGGAGCGCGATGCCGTCAGTGGGGCTGATGCCGTGCCGGGGGTCGGGAACCCCTCACCCGGCCCGGGATGCTCTGCGCCTTGCGCTGGCCCCACGCCTGCTCTCCCTCGAGGTGTCCTGGTGGCTTCCAGCCTGCCGGGACTCGGCTCATCCCCGCCCAGCTTCTGCCGCTGGCCCCGCTCACTCACCAGCTCGCCCCAGTGCCGGACGCGGTTCCTTGGCACCCTTTTGATGGCCACCTGCAAGCCAAGAGCAGCAGCGGGCTGAGCTCGCCACCTGCCCTGCCCAGCCCCATGCTCCCCCTCCTTCCCTCCTCCTCCACCTCCTCTTCCTCCTTCTTCCCCTCCTCCCCCTCCTCCTCCTCCTCCTTTCCTTCCTCCTTCTCCTCCTCCTCCCCCTCCTTCCCTTCCTCCTCCACCTCCTCCTCCTCCTCCTCCTCCGCCCCCTCCTCCTGTGCCCGCCGCCAGCCCCGCCGCTCACCGGGGCGCCGTCCGAGAGCCGCGTGGCTGCGAAGACGCTGCCGAAGCCGCCTCTGCCCAGCAGCGAACCCAGCCGGTACCGCTCCTTCAGGCCCTGCTGCGACTTCCCTGCGGGCGGGACGCGGCTGTCAGCGCTCGGCCCGGGGCCAGGAGCGGCCCCCGAGCACCCCCCGAGCGCCCCGGGCCGGCCCCCCCGAGGCGTTCTGTCCCTGGAACGGGACAGCGGCGGCTCGGGGCCGGCGGCCGCGGTGCCGAGCGGCGGAGCTCGGGCCGGGGAAGCCGCAGCGGGGGCGGCGGGAGCGGCCACGCCGCGTGTGTCCTCCGCAGGGCCCGGGAGGAGCCGGGGCCGGGGCCGGGACTGGAGCCCACGTCGGGGCCGGGGCCGGGCTCGGGCCAGGCGGAGCCAGAGGGCGGCGATGCCGCTCCAGCCCCAGGCACTGATGCCCGCCCAGCAGCGCCACCGCCAGCACGCCCAGAGCCGGGCGGAGGCGAGACCCCGGCGGGACGGCCGGGGACGGGGACGGGAACCGGGGCGGGGACGGGGCCGGTGACGGGCTGGGGACATGGCCCAGGCCAGCAGGGGAGAGGGAGACTGGGAGAGGAGGGGACACCGTGAAAGGGAGAGCAGGAGAGGGTGCGGGACAGCGGGAGAGGGAGAGGAGTGCGAGGGGGTCGATAGACTATCTGCTTTCGCTGCTGCCGCTGCTGCCGCTGCTGCTGCCGCTGCTGCTGCCGCTGCAACTGAAGCTCCGGGGCCGTTTGTCCCCGTGTCCGTTTTTCCGTTGCCCGCTCGCCCCCGCGCCCAGCCCCCCGCTCCCCAGGGGCAGCCCCTGAGCCTGTCCAAACACGGGAACTTTGCCCTGTTCAGCCCAGACCCAGAGTCTGGACTCCTGCACAGGGGCATAGGTATCCCCTTGAGCGCTGCTGTGCCTTGTCCCCGCTGAGGATCAAACCCTATCGGAGCACATTCCCTGAATGCAGAATTTGTACCTTACCCAGGCACTGCACTTACCTCTCCAGCAATGATTAAAAAAACAAAAAAAAACAAAAAAAAAAAACCAAAAGAAAAAAAAAAAAAAACAAAAACAAAAAAACCCCAAAAAAACCAAAACGAAAATGGGGAAGGCAAACTGTGAAACTGTGTGTAGCTCATGGTATTTTACAGGGTCTAAAATTCGCCAAGTAATGAATCTTAGAGATGAGATCTATTTGGATTAAGGGGATGGAGCAGTAGTTCAAGATGGAAAAGAGGAGCATAAAAAAAACAGAGAAAAACATCTTCAGTTGTTTCTTGCCATTTTCATTTCATTTCTTAAAAGCTGTTTCAGTTTTCCCAGAATCTTCTCCACACTCCTGTTTGCTCTTTCCAAGAACCTTTCCTGGAGAACGAGGTGCAGCTTCTGTCACAAGATGTGCCACCAGCTGCAGTTTCTCTTGGCTTTCCACAACGTGTGTGCAGCTCAACTCTTGCAGCATAGCAGGGCAAATGTTTGAAGGATTTGACAGCTTGTTCTTTCTTTTCCTTGTGGCCTGGGCAGTTGTGCCATTGGTAAGGTTTTCATTGTTACTGTTTTACCCTAAGAAACCATGAGGGGGTACCAGGAATTGTCAGGGAATGCAAGCCGGACTGAATGCAGAGAAAGAATCTGCAGAGCCTGCAGCCAGAAATGGAGAGCTGTGTGATAATCATTGCAACATCCCCATGGGCATCTTGAAAGTGATCTAGAAGATGAAAATGCTCTGACAGAGGGCATTTGTTTCTGAGTTCAGTGTAGAGGATTCCACATCTAGTGCATTGGTTCATAAATCAAGAGTTCAGTCAGTTCATGGAAAGCACCAGAACAAGCATTAGGCCTGGGACACACTGGGAGCCACTGGAAATGTGCTGGGGGTAACTGGGACCACGCTGGGGGCAACTGGGGACAAGGGTGAGTGACTGGGGCCCTGCTGGGAGAGACTGGGATCATACAGGACTCATACAGGGATCGTACTGGGAGTGACTGGGACTAATTTAGGGGCAACTGGGAGAACTGGGAAAACACTGGATGGCACTGGGAACAACGGGGACAGCGCTGGGGGCAAATTGTATCATAATGGGGAGTGACTGGCAGCAACTGGGCTCCTGCTGGGAGCAGCCCCTGGCGGCCCCGGGAGCCCTGCACCCCTTTCCTGGCCATGCCGGCCCTCCAGGCCCAAGAGCCCCCTTTTCCTTCACCCAGAGACCCCCTGGACCCCTATTCCTGCCTTTCCTAGTGCCCAGCCCCTCCTTTCCTCAACACCGAGGACATCTGAGACCCCTATTCCCAGCCAGCCTGGGTTTTCCCACCTTTTGCTGGGAATGGGGACACCGGGGACCCTTGCAGTCCTCTTTGCTGACGATAGTGACACAATTCAGCTCGCCCAAACTCCTCCTGGATCTCCCCTAAGCCCCCAGTGGGGATTCCTGGGAGTTCCCCTGTGTTTACCCTTTCCCAGGACTTTGGGGGTCCCCCCGACCTGTCCGTGCACCCCCAGATTTCTTCCACAGCCCCCTGTGATGGTGGGGGTGGGGGCCGAGTGCTGGTGCCCCCCTGCCTGCAGCAGATCCAACGGTGAGGGGAGTTTGGGGGGGTCCCTGAGCATTTGGGGTCCCCTGGGTTTTGGGGTGACCCCCGGGCCCCCCAGGATCTCCCTGAACACGCTGACACTGCCCATGCGTAGTGAGAAGGTTCATACCCGGCACGGGGTCCCAGCTCTGTCATCAGAATTGCCCGTGAACCCCCAAACCCTCCCGGGAACCCCCAAATCCCCCGGGACACCTCGACCTCCCCGGGGCCCCAAAACCATCCCTGGGCCGTCCAAAAACTCCCCAAGACCGCAAAAACCCCACACAGACACCCCCCAAACCCTCCCAGGACATCAAAATTCCCACAAGACCTCCCAGCACGCCCCAGACCCCCCTGAGAAGGTTCGGTCCTGGCAGGGGTTCCCCATCTCTGTCACTGGCAGGTACCCCAAACCAGCCTTGGGTTCGCCCTGGGATTGCCCAATCCCCCCCTTTGGGAATCCCTAAAACCCCCCTGGGAATCCCCCCAAAATCCACCAGGACCCGAAAAACCCTGGAGATAGACAAAACCCCCCCAGGAATTCTTCAGGGAAGTTTATACTCAGCACGGGGTCCCCATCACCATCATTGGCATCACCCGGGTACCCCCAGATCCTCTCGGGACTCCCAAACCCTCCTGGGACCCCCAAACCCTCCCAGGTACCCCTAAATCCTCCCAGGACTCCCAACCCTCCCCGGGCTCCGCTGCCGGAATCAGCAGGAGTGGTGTTGGCCTCTTCAGGGGAGTTAGAGTGGGACCCGACCAGAGCGGGGGCCCTTAAACCCCAAAAATCCACCCTGGGGGGCAAAACATCCCCTACAGCGGCTTGGAGTGAGTCCCCCAGAAAAATGTCACTTAAAGCCGTCATGATCACCCCTGAAAAGGGGCTTGTGGGGCTGTGGCCCCACAAACACCTGAAAATGGGGAGGAAAAAACACCCTTGAAATGGTGAGGTCCCCCCAAAAATCCTTAAAAAGAGAAAAACTCCTCTTCAGAGGGGCCTGAAGACCCTTCAGGGCCCTCGAGGAGGGACAAGATCCCCTCCTCTGCTGGGGCCTCTCTGAGCCGGGAGCTCTCCCGTTGGCGGCTGCCCTTGGGGGAGCCCCGAACGACGGCGGCTCCTGGGCTGAGACCCCCTCAGCCGGGGCTGCGGAGGGAACTGGGGGGGCTGGGACGGGGCCTGGGGGTCCTGGGGTGACCTGGGGGAGCCTCAGTGGGTCCCACCTCCCCCTGTGCCCCCTCTCCCACACCCTTCCAATTGTTCCCCCCAAACCTCCGCTCTCCCAGCTGGGTTTGGGGTGCTGCTACCAACACCCTGACCCACAGTGTGTCAGGTCGTGTTCTGACTCTGTCAGCAGTTTGGTTTTTTGTTTGTTTGTATTATTGCAGTTATCTTTTAAGTTTTTCTAGTAAAGAGCTGTTATTCCTATTCCCATATCTTTGCCTGAGAGCCTTTTAATTTCAAAATTATAATAATTTGGAGGGAGGGGGTTTACATTTTCCATTTCCAGGAAGGCTCCTGCCTTCCTTAGCAGACACCTGTCTTTTCAAACCAAGACAGATTTTGGTGCCCAACCTGCAGCCCGAGGGCATCGAGAGGAAAAGGGAATAACAGTTCTTGAGGAACCTAATTTTTGTGTGCTGCTCTAGAAACCTCGTTAAGCGACACCATGTGGTCCAGCTTACCCTGGTTTGGGTAGCAGCACATGGTTGTGGCTGTGCCAGCGCCCCCACCGACCTCCAGCCCTGGGAACCTGGAGCAAGCGGAAACCACAACTTTGCAAATGCTACCTGTGCCTGAAGCAAATGGAAAGAGAACTGGGGTGTGAAAAATAAAGCTTGTTTCTTTTCAGAAAAACAGCAATGAAAACACAGAACACATTTACATTGTAAGAATATTTGTAACAACAACTATCTATAGAACGTATATACCTAAGCACATATGTTATGGTTTGACGCTGGCGCGATGCCAGCGCTCCCATGAAAATGCACTTTTTAAAATAATTGCTGTGAGATGTGATCAGGAACAGAGCAGAGCAGGCTCAAGCTTAATAACAAAGAAAAGAACTTTATTAAACTACTACTACTATAAAAACACAGACACTCAATCCTGGACGAAGACCTTCCAAAACTCTCTTCCTCCTCCCAACTAATTCCCACCTAATTTCCAAATGGAACCACAGTGAGACACCACCCGGGATCCTGATCAAGTTGCCACCCTTCAGATATTCAAATACTCAATCTTTCAAGGGAGACAGGAGTCTCCCCTGTGCCACAGACCCCCCAGGAAACACAATTGCCACCCTTGTGTTTCCATGTCACACACGGCAACCGCCCAGAGAAAATCTGCCGTGGTGAAACTCTCCTCTCCATGTCACAGTGCTCTCACCACCGTGCATGGACAGACTGCTCATAGGGCTCCTTTAAGGATGCTTTGCCATGGACCAAAAGAGACAACAGTTCAGTTTCTCATTGCGGGACTACAGCCCCCCCCATTTTCCCCTGGGGCTGAGGGTCCAAGAACAGAGGTCTTCTTCTCCTCTTCTTCTTCCTTGAAGATAGAGGGCTTCTCCACACTTTCTCCAACTCTCCTCTGTTCTCTCTACTCCTCTGCTGGTAATCACTAATACAAGTCTCTTGGCTCACCAAACCACCCCCCTAAGTGCAGCTTCTGTCAGGAGAATTTGGTTCAGTCTATGGCTAACAAGAAAAGTCCAGCCACAAGCCACTCCATCATCTCCTTCCAACTCAAGAATTTCTTCTTCCATCATCTCGGATCCCAGACTGTCTCTCTTCTACTTCAAATCAAGGAGGAGTAATATTTTACAAAGCCTTCATTTCTCAGGAAAGGGTTAAAAGCTCAGACTCCCTGGACGGCTGATATCTCTGCCCAGCACCCGATTCCCAAGGCCAAGGCTGGGCACCTTCCCCCACCCCTTCTCCTCCGCGCCGGCAAAGTTACAGGTGCCGTCTGGACTCTCTGTCTCTTCCTTCTTGGCGGGGGGAACGACAAAGACATCTCCACTTCTCTCCACCCTTCTGTCCACAGGAGCTGGCTCGGTTCCAGTCCTTTAGCCCCCTCGGCTCACCTCGACCAGACCGCATGGCTTCGCCTCCCCCACCAAGCCCCATGGCTGGGCAGGGGAGATCTGCACTGCACCCTGACCGGAACCAAAGAGAGCGAGCTCTTGGGAGTTCCTGCTTTTAACCCCCTGTGTTCTCAAAGGCGTATCCACACCTTTAGTGGCCACTTAAGGTGCCAATATCCAAACTTGACTACTGATTGGTTTGACCCAACTTCCTGAAAGAATTCACTTCCATGTCAAACCACAACAGCATATCCAACAAAAGTCAATGAAACGTATTTACAGAAGACAAAAAGAAGCCCTGAAACCTATGGCCTAAAGACAACAACAAACTCTACAACGTATGTACAAAAGGGTGGCGTCTCTGTCCGGGATCTCCATCGGTCCTTGAGGAAAAGCAAGAGGCACAGTCACTCCAATCAGGCAGAGAGGGCTCTTCCATGTGCCCCCAGGCTGGCCCAGCAAGCGCAGCACAGGCTGGGGATGGCCACCAGAACCCAAGGCACCGGGTCCCACATCCCTGAGCAGGGACCACCCAGCCCAGTCCCAGCCTGGCAGCAGGGGACCCGCTCTGCCTGTGGGGACCACATGCCTGTCCTGCTGCTGGTATTGGTCTTCATCCCAAGATCATGGACTCTTCCTCATCTTTTTCATCAATGTCCATGTCCTCAAGGTACTCTTCCATTTCCACGTCCATCTCCTCTTCCACATCTACCTCCATCTCTTCCTCTCCAGTCTCTTCTTCATCCACTTCCATATCCTCCTCTGTATCCATCTGCATGTCCACCTCCATCTCTTCCTCTCCACTCTCTTCTCCATCCACTTCCATCTCCTCCTCTGTATCAATCTCCATGTCCACTTCCATTGCATCGTCTCCAGTCTCTTCCCCATCCACTTCCATCTCCTCCTCTCTATCAGCCTGCATGTCCACCTCCATCTCGTCCTCTCTCTCTGTGACAGCCTGCAGAGATAGCTACACCTCAGAGTGGGGTCCCTGTCCCACCCCATCCCCACAGAACTCCAGCCCAGCCGGGCAGCCGGGGGGTGTCCACCTCCATGGAATGGCACCGTACCTTCCTCAGGACAAATGTGAGCATCCTGCAGGGACGGATGACAAAATCCAGGCAACAGAGAGCTTTCAGGACTGATGGGAGCATCAGGGCGCAGGTGACGAGAAGGGTGACAGGGAGCATGGTGAAGGGTGAGCTGACACAAGGGCTGGCACAGGGTGGGCTGACACAAGGGCCAGTGGTTGTGTTGTGCTCTTTGCTGGACGCTGGAGGTTCCATCTGGAACATCACATCTGTGACATCACAGTGGATCTAAAGAGCATCTTGTCCCAAGCTGAGCAATCTTCCCCAGCCCATGCTGCTCACAGCCCTGTTGCCAAGGATGGGGCATCCACAGCCTGGGCCAGTGCCTCAGCAGCCTCAGTGTAAAAGAGCAGCTTCCTCAGATCCAACTTCAGTCAGCCTCCTGCAGTTGAAAGCCATCCCCCCTTGTCCTGTTGCCACGGGCCCGGCTGAACACTGTCCCCGTCTTTCCTGTGGGACCCTTCCAGTCCTGCAGAGCTGCAGTGAGGCCTCCCCAGTGTCTCCTCTTTCCAGGCTGAGCATCCCCAGCCCCACTTGGACGGCAGTCAGGTAGATCAGGGGGAGTCAAGGCTGAAGTCAAACAGCATCAGGAACTGGGAGGTGGAAGCTTTAGGCCCAGGTTTGCCTCTATAATAACAGTGGAGGGGAAGATGGTGGGACACTGGCTCTGTTCTAACCGGTGAATATTTTCTTTTTTTTTTTTTTTTTCCTTCTTTTCTGTCATGCTGATGCAGGTGTTGCTGTTTGCAAGGAAGCTTGGCACAATATCCATTGTCTTCTCCATTTGTGAAACACTGAGCAGAGTCTGGGCAGGCTGATGATGCAGAGCAAAACCTGCAAATACACCGGTGATCCTGAGACTGGAGGATGCAGCTAAACCCGGCCAAAAATAATTTCTGGAAAGTCAAGCCTGGTTTACATTTTCTTGAGTTTGGCTATGCCAACTTCACCAGTCATTCATAAAAAAGCAAAAATAAAGCTCAAACCAAAACAGACAAAAACCCAAACAAACAAACCCACGCAAACCAATCAAACAAATAGATAAAAAAACCTAATAAAACCAAAGAGAATGAGGAGTTAGTATTAGTTGTGAGGATATCACAGCAGTCAAATGGCTGCTTCCCACAGGATCACCATGAAAAGCCACATATAACAGCTGCTCCAAGATATAGCCAACAGGAGAACTGTAAAAGTGATACATGGCCACTTTGGGGGCAGCTCCACATTAAGGTGAAGGATGAGCACACAGTGGTACAGATCCAGCATTCCTCACCCTCCAGGCTGCTGTGTGCTCCTGATGATGCAGCTGAGAGCTTGGATAGCAGCAATGACAAACCTGCCTCTGGAATCAAAGTAGCCCCTCCTTTCTCCCCTGAACAATCAGCAAATTCTTGGTTCACTGATGCCTCTGCCAAACGAGAGGGGAAGGTGTGGAGATACAGGGCAGCAGCCCCCCACTTTTCCTCTGGTGAACTAGTTATTACTGGGGGAGAAAGCAGTGCTCAGGCTGGGGAGCTGATAGCAGTTTGGAGTGTTTCCCAGCGTGTGGCACAGAATACCTCTCTTGTCTGTATCTACTCTGACTCCTCTGCTGTGCACCAAATGATCCCAACAATCCAGCACATTACCCTGGCCAACCTGTGCTGCTGGACCTCCCTTACTCTAGGGCTAGGACCACTTGTGCTAACACCCCCTCTGAATAAATATGCATGGGAAGCCTCTGGTGCTCTAGGGAAAGAGCATCACATCAATACATGCTGGATACTTCCATCATTCTAACTTTTCTGCCTCTCGGGGGCAGGATTCTGTTGTGTTTACTTTTACGGAAGAACTCCGAGGGACATGAAGACCACCTAAACCATGATAAAACTGGTGATAGTTTTCTGCATCCTGCCACAACCCCATGGCCAGAAACCAGCTGAGTGGTCTGAAATAATTGTGGTAGCATGCAGAAAAAAAGTAAAAGGATCTTTTGAAGCACAAAAAGGTTTGTACGCACCCAAGCGTACAGGACTGGCACAATTTCACATTAACACAAACTCTAGAAGAATTTTGGCTTTGGTCTAAAAATACTGAATGGCTTTTTTTTTTTTTTTTTAAGTTTAAAGTATTGATTTAAATCCTGGGGAGAACTTGATGTTAATGTTGTGACACCTACCACCCAACCACCGGTTACGCTTGGCCTGAAAATTTTTGAAATTGGACCATACATAATCAGGAAAACAGGTCAACAACAAATATTCGTTAATCCAGCGTGGTCTCTCAAACAAGTCAAATTGCTGATGCAAAAAAATGTCTCAGAAATTCAGCCAGCTTGTTCACCTTTTTTGTAAACTTCTTTTCAGGATTGGACGACCTGGTTGCGACAGCGGAACCCTTCTAAAAGACGGATGCTAAGAGACATAACCGGTGCTGTGGGGACAGGATTGGGAATTCTAAATAGCATTGATTCAGAAGTATTAATGAACACATTGGCTGCCACCACTAGAGATTTGACCAAATTCCAACAACCACTGCAGTCGTCCTTACTGGCCTTGGGAAGACATCAGTGCTTGCTATCAAACATATTACCAAGTTGGGAGGAAGCAAGCGTAAATGATCACAAATTGGTAATTGATGCACTCGGTGCCACACAAAAGAACGTTTCTTTAGCTCTCAGCTGTATCCAGGCTCAATTATGGATGCAGTCGGTTGCTGCCTCGATTATAAGAGAAGGTGAAGAAGGCACTTTTCCTACTGAGATTCGGAAAATAGTTTGGGACAGTGCTGCTGATTTTGAAAAGGAATTCCAATCCCGGTGGAACCTAGTGAACTTTACCTATGACCCCATCACAAACATAGCCACAGCTTTTGTGTTAACTGTACGTGATACCTCAAGTGCATTTGGTATTCCCCATCATTGCATTAGGACTGGGACACATATGGAGCCACTGGGAATGTGCTGGGGGCAACTGGGACCACGCTGGGGGCAACTGGGGACAAGGGTGAGTGACTGGGGCCCTGCTGGGAGAGACTAGGATCACACTGGACTCATACTGGGATCTTACTGGGAGTGACTGGGACTATTCTAGGGGAAGCTGGGAGAACTGGGAAAACACTGGATGGCACTGGGAACAACGGGAACAGTGCTGGGGGCAAATTGTATAATAACGGGGAATGACTGGCAGCAACTGGGCTCCTGCTGGGAGCAGCCCCTGGCGGCCCCGGGAGCCCCGCACCCCTTTCCCGGCCATGCCGCCCCTCCAGCCCCAGCAACCCCCATTGCCGGGGTGCCGGCACTGCCAGGGGTCCCCCCCTCTCGGGGTCCCCGCTGGGGCTTCTGGCGCTCTCCTCTCTCTGGGCTCCCACTCAGGGCAGCCATGGCTCTCCCGGGGCTCTCCAAAACCGGTGTCCCCCCGCCGGGGCTCTGCTGCCCTCACCGCCCACCGGGACCCCCGGAAAACACCTCCCGGGGATCCACCAATGTCCCCCCGAGGACCAGCTGCGGCTCGGCTTTGGAGCCCTGCCAGCTCCAAACATCCCACCCAAAAAAAACCCCAAACCCAGGGAGCCCCGGGATATTTGGGCCGAGCTCCCCCTCCCCGGGCACCTGCGGGATGGGGGCGATGCTCCCGGGGTGCTGCGAGCTCAGGCAGCGCCAGGGCCACGCGATTCCTTCTCTCCTCTCCTCCGGCTGCTCCCTGCTGCCGCTGCGCCTCTTCCTCCCTCCTTCCTCCTCCTCCCCCGCTCCGGGATCCTGAACCGTGAGGGGAAAGGGGGCGAGGAAAGGACAGAACCGTGAGGGGAAAGGAGCGGGGCCAAGGGGACGCGCTGTCCTAAAAAAGCCCGGTTTGACCCAAAATCACCCAAAAGGGCATCAAATGTAGTCTACATCCACATGGTTCAGCCTGACATCAACCAAATGGGATTAAAAGTATCCAAAGGGCTCTAAAATCTAACCAAAGGGTCTTAAAACTGCCCCAAGTGTTTTATAGCCCTCAAGAAATGGCTTAACATCACCCGTAAATCTTTCAAATGTGACTAAAATCCACCCTGAAAGTATCTGGTCCAGCCTAAAATCATCCAAAGGTATCTAAAATCACCAAAATGTCCCTGGCACCAACACAAGAAGACCTAAAATCACCCTAAAAAGACTTGGTTCAACCTAAAATTGCCCAAAGAAGCAAAAAACCGTACTTAAATGGGACCAAAATACCCAAAAAAGGGACCTAAAATCACCCACACAGGATTAGGATTCTCCCATATGGGCCCAGTTTTTCCTAAACTCACCCAAATGGGCCCCAGCCCCACCCCCATGGGCCTAAAATCATCCAAAGGGGTCTGAAATCCCCCCTAAACCCCACCAGATTCGGCCTCAACTCAGCCACAGGGGCTGAAAATCCACCCGAAAAGGCTCGGGATCCCCGCAAGGGATCTGAAGCCCACCCTAAACCTGCCCGGTTCGGCCCAAAATCCCCCAAAGAGACCGAGCCCGAGGCCGAGCCCGGGATCGGCTCCGGGGTTGCTCCGGGACCTCCGCGTTCGCTCCGGGCAGTTTTGGCCGCGGCCCCAGACGGGCCTGGGCGGGACCGGGAGGGACCAGGGAGGGCTCGGGAGGGGTTTGGGCATTTGGGGCTTTTTGGGCTTTGGGGAATCGTGTGGGGAGTTTATGGGGAATTGTTGGGGTTTTTGGGGAGAGTTATTGGGTTTGGAGGGAGTTGGGGGATTTTGGGGAGTTTGGATTTTGAGGGGTTTTATTGGTGCTTTGAGTGAGAAGTTGTTTTCCTGGGGGTATTTGGGGGTTAATTGAAATTTTTTGTGTTTTCTTTAGAATTTTGGAAGGTTTTACTGGGATTTTGTGGGGATTTTGTAGGATCCTCTGGAATTATTTCTGGGTTTTATTGGGATTTTTAGGGGATTTGGAGGCAATTTATTGGAATTGTGGGGGCATTTAGTGGGATTCTTTGGGGAATTGGGTTTGTTAGGAATTTTAGTGGGGATTTGGGGGGGTTTTGTAGGTTTTTTTTAGGTTGTTGTCGAGATTTCTTTGGTCTCGTGAGTATTTTGTGGGGCTTCTTGTGGTTTTGGAGACATTTTTGGGGGGGGATTTGTGGGGTTTAATTGGGATTTTGTGGGCTTTTATTGGGATTCGAGGGCGTTCTAATGGGAATTTGTGAAATTTAATTGCAATTTCATGGGCTTTATTGGGACTTTCAGGGGTTTAAAGGAGACTTTGGTGCCTCTCAGCTCTTCCCCACACCCTGGGACAACTCCAAAGCCCCCCAAAATTCCACTAAAACCCCCCAAAATCCCCCAAAAATCCCAATTAAAAACTCCTAAACACCAAAGAATCCCACAAAATCCCAATGGAACCCACCAAAAAAAAAAAAAAAAACCAACAAAAACAAACAAAAAAACCCGCCCAAAAATTTCAATAAACCCCCCCAAAAATAACCACCCCAAAACCCTAAAAAAATCCCTAAAATCCAAAATCCTCAAAACCCACAAATCCCCCATAACCCCACAAACCCAGTAATTCTCTCCAAAATCCAATAATTCCCCCTAATCTCCCAACAAAATCCCCCAAAGCCCATAAATGCCGCCAAAATCCCCCCAAAATCCCCCCTGAGCCCCCCAGACTCACCGGGGGCCGTCCTGGATAAGGGGGCACCAGCCAGTGGAACAGGAGCCACTTACGGGGGCTCGCGGTGCATTTTGGGGAGGGGGCACCATGGGAGACCCCCCAAAAACGGGGGAGGGGAACCCCTGTGGTACCTCCTGCCCAGAAAGCCCCCTCCCCCGGTTCAGGAATAGCCAAATTCAAGAAAATGTAAACCAGGCTTGACTTTCCAGAAATTATTTTTGGCCGGGTTTAGCTGCACCCTCCAGGCTCAGGATCACCGGTGTATTTGCAGGTTTTGCTCTGCATCATCAGCCTGCCCAGACTCTGCTCGGTGTTTCACAAATGGAGAAGACAATGGATATTGTGCCAAGCTTCCTTGCAAACAGCAACACCTGCATCAGCATGACAGAAAAGAAGGAAAAAAAAAAAAAAAGAAAATATTCACCGGTTAGAACAGAGCCAGTGTCCCACCATCTTCCCCTCCACTGTTATTACAGAGGCAAACCTGGGCCTAAAGCTTCCACCTCTCAGTTCCTGATGCTGTTTGACTTCAGCCTTGACTCCCCCTGATCTACCTGACTGCCGTCCAAGTGGGGCTGGGGATGCTCAGCCTGGAAAGAGGAGACACTGGGGAGGCCTCACTGCAGCTCTGCAGGACTGGAAGGGTCCCACAGGAAAGATGGGGACAGTGTTCAGCCGGGCCCGTGGCAACAGGACAAGGGGGGATGGCTTTCAACTGCAGGAGGCTGATTGAAGTTGGATCTGAGGGAGCTGCTCTTTTACACTGAGGCTGCTGAGGCACTGGCCCAGGCTGTGGATGCCCCATCCTTGGCAACAGGGCTGTGAGCAGCATGGGCTGGGGAAGATTGCTCAGCTTGGGACAAGATGCTCTTTAGATCCACTGTGATGTCACAGATGTGATGTTCCAGATGGAACCTCCAGCGTCCAGCAAAGAGCACAACACAACCACTGGCCCTTGTGTCAGCCCACCCTGTGCCAGCCCTCGTGCCAGCTCACCCTTCACCATGCTCCCTGTCACCCTTCTCGTCACCTGCGCCCTGATACTCCCATCAGTCCTGAAAGCTCTCTGTTGCCTGGATTTTGTCATCCGTCCCTGCAGGATGCTCACATTTGTCCTGAGGAAGGTACGGTGCCATTCCATGGAGGTGGACACCCCCCGGCTGCCCGGCTGGGCTGGAGTTCTGTGGGGATGGGGTGGGACAGGGACCCCACTCTGAGGTGTTGCTACCTCTGCAGGCTGTCACAGAGAGAGAGGATGAGATGGAGGTGGACATGCAGGCTGATAGAGAGGAGGAGATGGAAGTGGATGGGGAAGAGACTGGAGACGATGCAATGGAAGTGGACATGGAGATTGATACAGAGGAGGAGATGGAAGTGGATGGAGAAGAGAGTGGAGAGGAAGAGATGGAGGTGGACATGCAGATGGATACAGAGGAGGATATGGAAGTGGATGAAGAAGAGACTGGAGAGGAAGAGATGGAGGTAGATGTGGAAGAGGAGATGGACGTGGAAATGGAAGAGTACCTTGAGGACATGGACATTGATGAAAAAGATGAGGAAGAGTCCATGATCTTGGGATGAAGACCAATACCAGCAGCAGGACAGGCATGTGGTCCCCACAGGCAGAGCGGGTCCCCTGCTGCCAGGCTGGGACTGGGCTGGGTGGTCCCTGCTCAGGGATGTGGGACCCGGTGCCTTGGGTTCTGGTGGCCATCCCCAGCCTGTGCTGCGCTTGCTGGGCCAGCCTGGGGGCACATGGAAGAGCCCTCTCTGCCTGATTGGAGTGACTGTGCCTCTTGCTTTTCCTCAAGGACCGATGGAGATCCCGGACAGAGACGCCACCCTTTTGTACATACGTTGTAGAGTTTGTTGTTGTCTTTAGGCCATAGGTTTCAGGGCTTCTTTTTGGCTTCTGTAAATACGTTTCATTGACTTTTGTTGGATATGCTGTTGTGGTTTGACATGGAAGTGAATTCTTTCAGGAAGTTGGGTCAAACCAATCAGTAGTCAAGTTTGGATATTGGCACCTTAAGTGGCCACTAAAGGTGTGGATACGCCTCTGAGAACACAGGGGGTTAAAAGCAGGAACTCCCAAGAGCTCGCTCTCTTTGGTTCCGGTCAGGGTGCAGTGCAGATCTCCCCTGCTCAGCCATGGGGCTGGGTGGGGGAGGGGAAGCCATGTGGCCTGGTCGAGGTGAGCCGAGGGGGCTGAAGGACTGGAACCGAGCCAGCTCCTGTGGATGGAAGGGTAGAGAGAAGCAGAGATGTCTTTGTCACCCCCCCCAGGGGGAAGAGGCAGAAAGTGCGGATGGCACCTGTAACTTTGTCGGCGCGGAGGAGAAGGGAGGGGGGGGAAGGTGCCCAGCCTTGGCCTTGGGAATCGGCTGCTGGGCAGAGATGTCAGCCGTCCAGGGAGTCTGAACTTTTAACCCTTTCCTGAGAAATGAAGGCTTTGTAAAATATTACTCCTCCTTGATTTGAAGTAGAAGAGAGACAGTCTGGGATCCGAGATGATGGAAGAAGAAATTCTTGAGTTGGAAGGAGATGATGGAGTGGCTTGTGGCTGGACTTTTCTTGTTAGCCATAGACTGAACCAAATTCTCCTGACAGAAGCTGCACTTAGGGGGGTGGTTTGGTGAGCCAAGAGACCTTTTCAGTGATTACCAGCAGAGGATTAGAGAGAACAGAGGAGAGTTGAAGAAGGTGTGGAGAAGCCCTCTGTCTTCGGGGAAGAAGAAGAGGAGAAGAAGACCTCTGTTCTTGGACCCTCAGCCCCAGGGGAAAATGGGGGGGACTGTAGTCCTGCAATGAGAAACTGAACTGTTGTCTCTTTTGGTCCATGGCAAAGCATCCTTAAAGGAGCCCTATGAGCAGTCTGTCCATGCACGGTGGTGAGAGCACTGTGACATGGAGAGGAGAGTTTCACCACGGCAGATTTTCTCTGGGCAGTTGCCATGTGTGACATGGAAACACAAGGGTGGCAATTGTGTTTCCTGGGGGGTCTGTGGCACAGGGGAGACTCCTGTCTCCCTTGAAAGATTGAGTATTTGAATATCTGAAGGGTGGCAACTTGATCAGGATCCCGGGTGGTGTCTCACTGTGGTTCCATTTGGAAATTAGGTGGGAATTAGTTGGGAGGAGGAAGAGTGTTTTGGAAGGTCTTCGTCCAGGATTGAGTGTCTGTGTTTTTATAGTAGTAGTAGTTTAATAAAGTTCTTTTCTTTGTTATTAAGCTTGAGCCTGTTCTGCTCTGTTCCTGATCACATCTCACAGCAATTATTTTAAAAAGTGCATTTTCATGGGAGTGCTGGCATTGCGCCAGCGTCAAACCATAACATATGTTCTTAGGTATATACGTTCTATAGATTGTTGTTGTTACAAATATTCTTACAATGTAAATGTGTTCTGTGTTTTCACTGCTGTTTTTCTGAAAATAAACAAGCTTTATTTTTCACACCCCAGTTCTCTTTCCATTTGCTAAAGGCACAGGATCCCGAGAGGATCTGGGGGTACCCGGGTGATGCCGATGATGGTGATGGGGATCCCGTGCTGGGTATAAATTTCATGATGAATTCCTGGGGGGGGGTTTGTCTATCTCCAGGGTTTTTGGGGTCCCGGTGGATTTTTGGGGGTTTCCAGGGGGGTTTTCAGGATTCCCAAAGAGGGGGATTGGGCAATCCCAGGGGGAACCCAAGGCTGGTTCGGGGTACCTGCCAGTGACAGAGATGGGGACCCTCTGCCATGTAAGAACCTTCTCAGGGGCATCTGGGGGTGCTGGGAGCTCTTGTGGGAATTTTGATGTCCTGGGATGGTTTGGGGGGTGTCTGTGTGGGGTTTTTGTGGTCTTGGGGAGTTTTTGGAAGGCCCAGGGATGGTTTGGGGTCCCAGGGAGGTCGGGGTGTCCCGGGGGATTTGGGGGTTCCCGGGAGGGTTTGGGGGTTCCTGGGCAATGCCGGTGACAGAGCTGGGACCCTGTGCCGGGTATGAACCTTCTCACTACGCACGGGCAGTGTCAGCGTGTTCAGGGAGATCCTGGGGGGCCCGGGGGTCACCCCAAAACCCAGGGGATCCCAAATGCTCAGGGACATCCCCCCAAACTCCCCTCCCCGCTGGATCTGCTGCAGGTAGGGGGGCGCCAGCACTCGGCCCCCACCCCCACCATCACAGGGGGCTGTGGAAGAAATCTGGGGGTGCACGGACAGGTCGGGGGGACCCCCAAAGTCCTGGGAAACGGGGAACACAGGGGAACTCCCAGGAATCCCCACTGGGGGCTTAGGGGAGATCCAGGAGGAGTTTGGGCGAGCTTAATTGTGTCACTATCGTCAGGAAAGGGGACTCCAAGGGTCCCCGGTGTCCCCATTCCCTGCAAAAGGTGGGAAAACCCAGGCTGGCTGGGAATAGGGGTCCCGGGCGTCCTCGGTGTTGAGGAAAGGAGGGTCTGGGCGCTGGGAAAGGCAGGAATAGGGGTCCAGGGGTTCTCTGGGTGAAGGAAAACTGGGCTCTGGGGGTTGGGAGAAGCGGCATGGCCGGGAAAGGGGAGCGGGGGTTGCCGGTGCCGGAAAAAGGGGGTGCGGGGTGGAATCCCAGCCGGGAATGGGGGTGCAGGGGGATGGTGGCGCCCGGGAATGGGGGTTCAGGGGCCCCTCGGTGGTCCGGAATGGGTGACCAAAGAGTCCCGGTGCCGGGGGTCCCCCTCACCTCTCGCTGCCCCCCCGGGGCCCCAGGAATGCCCCCAGCCCCAGCGCTGGAGCCATCGCGCTGCTCCTCCTCACTCCCAGTACGATCCCAGTATGATCCCAGTAGAACTCGGTCACCCAGGAGCCGCTCCCAGTATGATCCCAGGACAGCCCAGGCACTGCCACTCCTGGCATCCCCCCCAGCCCTCTCTGCGTTCCGATCTGTCCCGGCTCCATCCCCGCACCTCCCGCGGATTCGGGGGCTTCTGGAGCGGGGGAGGAGGAGGAGGGAGGGAGGAAGAGGCGCAGCGGCAGCAGGGAGCAGCCGGAGGAGAGGAGAGAAGGAATTGCGTGGCCCTGGCGCTGCCTGAGCTCGCAGCACCCCGGGAGCATCGCCCCCATCCCGCAGGTGCCCGGGGAGGGGGAGCTCGGCCCAAATATCCCGGGGCTCCCTGGGTTTGGGTTTTTTTGGGGGATGTTTGGAGCTGGCAGGGCTCCAAAGCCGAGCTGCAGCTGGTCCTCGGGGGGACATCGGGGGGTCCCCGGGAGGTGTTTTTCGGGGGTCCCGGTGGGCGGTGAGGGCAGCAGAGCCCCGGCGGGGGGACACCGGTTTTGGGGAGCCCCAGGAGAGCCGCGGCTGCCCTGAGCGGGAGCCCAGAGACAGAAGAGCCCCAGAAGCCCCAGCGGGGACCCCGAGAGGGGGGGACCCCTGGCAGTGCCGGCACCCCGGCAATGAGGGCTGCTGGGGCTGGAGGGGCGGCATGGCCGGGAAAGGGGTGCGGGGCTCCCGGGGCCGCCAGGGGCTGCTCCCAGCAGGAGCCCAGTTGCTGCCAGTCATTCCCCGTTATGATACAATTTGCCCCCAGCATAGTCCCTGTTGCTCCCACTTTCATCCAGTGTGTTCCCAATTGCTCCCAGTCACACCCAGTATGGGGGATGATGTGCCTGGTGTGTTACCAGTCACTCTCAGACACTCCCAGTATTAGTCCAGTCCTTCCCAGTATGGTCCAGAGATGAGCCCAGTGTGCTCCCAGTCACTGCCAGTATGAACCAGTTGTGCCCCACATGGTTCCAGTTGCTCCCTTTCACCCTCACTTTTGTTCCAGTCACTCCCAGTCTCTCCCAGTGTACCCCAGTTCCTTCCAGCATACTCCCAGTCACTCCCAGTTCCTTCCAGCATGATCCCATTTGTTCACAACCACTCCCACTCAGCCTCAGTGTAGTTGCACTCACTGCCAATATGATCCCTGTCACCTCCAGCATGATCCCAGTTGATCCCAGTAAAAGCCCAGTTGTTTCCAGTCACCCCCAGCATGCACCCAGTGACTCCCAGTTCCTCCCACTTGCTCATAGCATGATCCCAGTTGCTCACAGTTGCTCCCAGTCAAACTCAGAATGATCCCAGTCACTCCCAGTGTATCCTATTTGCGGCAGCATGGTCTCAATTGCCCACTGCAGGCTCCTACTCTGTCCCAGTGTGATCCCAGTATGATCCCAATATGATCCCAGTCTCCCTCAGTGTGACCGCAGTCTGCCCCAGCATGGGCCCAGCTGCTCCCAGTATGATCCCAGTACGATGCCAGTATAAAAAAGTCACTCCCAGTGCTGCCATTCCTGGGATCCCCCAGCCCTCTCTGCGTTCCCCCCTCCCGGATCTCCCGAGAGGAGCCCCAAGGGCAGGCAGTCCCCTGGCAGGGTCCCCAGCAAGGCCCAGTTTGGATGTGCAGCCCCCAGTTTTCCCAGTTTGCCTCTCCTTTTGCCCGGGCCGGGTTCCCCCCGCCCCCAGCGGGTGGGAGCAGCCGTGAGCCCCGCGCTGCCCATCCCGACCCGTCCCGGCTCCATCCCCGCTCCTGCCGCAGGCTGTCAGGGCTGCGGGAACGGGGCACCAAGGGTGTCAGTGCTTCTGGGGGACGAGAAGGAGGGAGGGAAGAAGAGGGATGGAGGAGGAGAGCCAGAAGGGATGGAAGTAGGAGAAGGAGGTGGGCTTAGGGAGGAGGAGGAGGGATGGAAGAGGAGGAGTGGGACGAAGAGGAAGAGGAGGGACAAAGGAGGATCAGGAAAAGAAAAAGGAACCACGAGGTCGAGCCCTTCCTGAATTCACAGCCCTGCTGGGACCATCAGCCCCCATCCCATGGGTGACCAGGGATGGGGAGCTTGGCCCAGATATCCTGGGGGGGTCCCTGGGTTGGGTTTTTTGGGGGGATGTTTGGAGAATGAAGAACTGCAAAGCTGAGCGGAAAAGGCCCCTTGGGGGGACACTGGGGGGTCCCAGTGGCAGCTGCTGGCAGAGGCAGCCTGGAGGAGCAGAGCCCTGTGTCCCCCAGGAGCCCAAAGTGGGGAGCCCAGAGAGGGGGGAGCACCGTCATTGGCAGGACCCTCAACAGCCTGGAGAGGGGCAGGGGGGACTCCTTGGAGCCCCTGCAGCCTAAAGCAGAGAAGGAGGGGAGAAGGGACCCCGGGAGCCCAAAAAGCCCTGGCATCCTGTGCCAGGAAGGTGGACAGAGCTTCAGCCAGAGCTCGGAGCTGGTGGGCCATGAGCAGGTTCACCATGGGGAGAAGCCCTACAAGTGCTTGGAGTGTGGGAAGAGCTTCAGGCAGAGCTCCCACCTGATCCAGCACCAGATGATCCACACCGGGGAATGGCCCTAGGAGTGTGGGGAGTGTGGGAAGGGCTTCAGCTGCAGCTCCCACCTCGTCACCCACCAAGGCATGCACACTGGGGAGAGGCTCTACGAGTGTCCCGAGTGTCAGAAGAGGTTTCAGACCAGCTCCAGTCTCCTCAGGTACCAGCGGATTCACACGGAGGAGAGGCCTTTCCGCTGCCCCAACTGTGGGAAGGGCTTCAAACAAAAGTCCCACCTCGTCACCCACCAGCGCATCCACACTGGGGAGAGGCCCTACGAGTGTCCCCAGTGTGGGAAGAGCTCCAGAAGCTCTACCTTGACCCAACACAAACGGAGGCACCGGTAAGGGAAGCCCTGCAAATGCCTCAGCTGTGGGAAGAGCTTCGTGCCCTGCTCCAACTCCATCCCCCATGGGAGGACCCACTTTGGTCAGAGCCCTGGTGACCCACATTCCCAGTGATCCCTGCTGAGAAGACACCTGGAAGGTGGTCTCCACGTCCTCCTGGATCCCCATAGGCACCTGTATGAACACAGGGGCAGGAACATCCATCAGGACTCTGATCTAAACTGGAAATTCACTGGCAGAAAGCGATTTGTTGACTTTACACCCCAAATAAATCTCACCCACTCTGTCCAGTTATTTCTTCTGGTGGCATCAAGCAGTGCTGCATGATCTTGGAGGTCTTTTCCTTTTCAATAATTTCTTTCTTCACCCTGTCTAAACAACCAAAACTGTGGTGAAAATAAAAAATTGAGCAAAGAGATCTAAAGCTGCACCATTTACCTGGATTTGGGGGTGAATTTAGGGTTGGTTCAATAGAATATTAGGGAGGATTTGGGTGTTCTGAAGCTATCAAAGGCAGGGGACATGTCCACAATCTCATAGGTGTGCCGGCAAAAGGTGTCCACCTGAGCCCGCCTGTTCTCCAAGAATTCTAATTGTCTGTCCCAGTCCCTGGCCTGGCTCTCCCTATACGGGATGTTCCCCCAAAGTGCCCAAATCACTGCTGAAGTGCCCGAGCTGATCCTGGCTGTAAATGTTCCTGTCCACCAAGCTCTCCTGGTCAGTGCCATGGGAGGTGGGAGTTTAGGGGCTCGTGGGGGGACTGGGAAGGGCTTCTGTCAATCCTGTGGGCATTTGTGGTGCTGGGAGGGCGCTTGGCAGGGTCTATGAGGGAGATTTGGGTCCCTGACAGGGCTGTGTGTCTTGCAGAGAATTTGGGTGGGTCCTGGGGGAGATGGAAACGGGTTTTGGTGGTTCTTGGGGTCATTTATCTTGCAGGGAGTAGTTGGGGGGGGGGGTCCTGTCTGGGAGCTGTGGGGTGGTTTGAGGAGTCTGGGAGTGGCTGTGGGGCTGGGAGGGCGTTTTTGGGTGGTTGTGACTCCCCCAGACTCCCAAAGCTGCCACCAGACCTCACCCCCCAAGATACTGCCAGAGGTCAGTGGCTCCATGGTGGGGTTCATCGTCCTGGCTCTGCAGAAGATATGGGGGGGTCCCCGGGGCCGTGCGTGTCCCCCCAGAGCGTGTGTGACACCCCCCATCCCATTGTCACCCCCTTGTCCCTCCCCACAGGGCTCCAGCCCCAGCTCCTGCTCCCCCAGAGGGAATTTGGGGAGGGGGCAGGGGGGTGTGCAGCCCCCGCCGGGGGATGGCCCCGGCCCAGCCCCTTTGTTCAGCACCAAGCTGGGCTCGGGGCCGCAGGAGGAAGAGGCCGGTGGGAAGCAGATCCTGCAGCTGGGACAGTGCTGGGGGTCAGGGCAAGGGCCTGCCCTGCACACCTGGCTCAGGTGTGACCCTGGCCCGGCAAGGGAGCGGGACATTCCCATCCCCAGGGATCAGGGCTGGGAGCAGCACTTGGGGCACGGACATGGAAACACTGGGAGCGACTGGGAGCACACTGAGGGCGTGAATTATTCCCCCGCCTCCACCTTCTCCGGCCGCCCTGCCAGCTGAGAAATGCTCGCTGGGCCTCGGCCTTGGCCAACAGCCCCTGGGCTCAGCTCCTTGGAGCTCATCACAAACACTGTCTGCTCCAGGCACTGCTGCTGCCCAACCAGCTCCTGGCTGCTTTAGGAGCAGCCCCGGGAAGTGTTTTTGTTCCCTCGGTGGCACAACAGCCCTGTTCTCACCCTGCCAAAGAAAGCTGTGGATGCCAAGTGCGGCCAGGATGAAACATTGCTGGCACTGAAGCCCCTCTCTTGGGGCCCTACAGACAGCGCTCCAAAAGGAGCCCCTTGGAGCTCTCCTGGGCCAGCGACTCCCTCGGAGTGGGGCCTCTCCGAGCCGGGAACTCTCCCGTTTGCTGCACTCGGGGATCCCCAACAACGAGGGAGCCTGGGCCGATCCCCCCACTCCTCCAGGCTCAGCCCTTCCCCCGCTGGGGAGATGCCAAAGCATCGGCAGGGAGCATTTCCCTGCCCTCAGGGGAATTTCTCACAGGTGCCTTGCACTGACTCTTTGTGTCTGTGTGCACACAGGAGTGCCTGTGCTCGGGAAATGTGGCAGAAATGCTGCTCTCTGAGGGGTCTGAGTGCCTTGGATAGCTGAGCCAGTCAGGCCTGTCAGTAGGGTTAAATCACAAGGTCTAAGCTAAGTTAATTTGTACTAAGAGTTGTTCTTTGCTAAGTTGTTAGGTTTAAAATATAAGCCAAGTTGAATATTGTTAAATGTTATTTCTCAGTGAAATTGCAAAGTCATAGGTTGTAAGTTAGGTTAAATACTGTAAAGTGCTGTTCTTTTGCTAAATTGTGAAGTTGAAGGTGGAAGTTAAGGTTAAGGTATAAGTTAAGTCCTGTTAAGTTTGAGCTCTGTAAGCTCTTGGGCCTGTATTCCTTTTATCCTTGCCCTCATTTCCTTGTGTCTCACACACTCACAGGGACAGTTCTTGGTTCATTTCTGGTTTGATTGCCTGGATTCTGTTTGGTTTTGTTGTTGCTTTGTTTCCTTGGTGTGCCTGAAGTGTCCAGTCAGGAGCAGAGTGACTCTTGCCAAGGAACTTTGTGGTGCTGTTGCTCAATATTAAATCTGGTTTTTGCTGCTCCCTTGCCGGGGATTTTTTCAGCGCTCTCAAGCCCTCGTTGGTAACAGGGTGCCCACCAGATTTGGGCGGGGAGGGGGGGAATAACTGGGTTCTTAGGGGGGAATTTCTGGATTTTGGGGGGAAAATACCAGATTTGGGGGGGGGGAGGAAATACTGGACTTCTTAGGGGGGAATTTCTAACGTTTTGGGGGGGAGTTACTAGTTTTTGGGGAGGTATTTCTAGATTTTTTTGAGGGGGAATTTCTGGATTTTTTTGGGAATGTTTCTGGATGGGGAACGGGGTTTGGTTTGGATTTTTTTGGAGGGGAATATTTCTCGATTTTCTGGAGGATTTTCCTAGTTTGTTGGGAATGTTCCAGGATTTTTTGGAGCATCATTTCTGGATTTCTTTGGGGAAAATTTCTGAATATCTGGGGGAATATTTCAGGAATTTTTTTTTTTTTTTGAGAGCATTTCTGGATTTGTGGGGAACATTCCCGGGTGTCTGGGGGAAGGTTCCCAGCTGTCTGGGGGAAGGTTCCCGGGTGTTTTCGGGCTCTCCTGACCCCGTTCCCATCCCAGGTTCCCGGGTTCAGGAGCTGCGCTGGTGCCCGGGCACCGCGACATCGCCTTGATGCAGTTGGACACCGGGGTGCAGGCGGGCGCCGCCTGCGAGGCCCTGCAGGGCTTCAGCATCACCCAGAGCAAAGCCATGGAGATCTTCACCAAAAAGTTACCCAAAATGCCCAAACCCCTCAAAAATAACCCCAAACTAAAAAAAGGGGCCTGAAATACCCAAAAATCCCAAAAAAACACATCAAACCCACACCTAAATAGCCAAAAACTGCCCCAAGCACCCCAAATCCCACCAAACCACCCCCAAATCCCATAGAAATGTCCTGAAATCCCACCAAACCACCCCAAAACCCCTCAAAACTGCCCCTGAATACCCTAAAGCTGCCCCAAATCCTTCAAGCTGCCCCAAAATCCCATAGAAACACCCTAAAGACCCTCCAGACCAGCCCAAAATCCCATAGAAATACCCTGAAATCCCTCAAAACCACCCCAAATCCTTCCCTGTCCACCCCAAATCCCCTTTTCCCACCCAGGATCTTTCCCCATCCTGAATCCCCCAATTCCCAACCCAATCCCCCTTTTTTCCCCAGCGTTGGACCCAGGGTCTCTCTGCAGACATTGCACCTGGAGCTGCCCCAAACAAACACCAAATAAACCCAACAAACTCTAAACAAACCCCAAACAACCCAAACAAACCCCAAATCACCCCAAATAAACCCCAAATAACCCCAAACAAACCCCAAATAAACACCAACAAACCAAAACCTCAAATAGTCCAAACAGACCCCAAATAAACCCAAACAAACCCCAAATAAACCCCAAATAACCCCAAACAAACCCCAAATAAACACCAACAAACCCCAAATAAAGCCAAACAAACTCCAAAAAAACCCCAAATAACCCCAAACAAACCTGAAATAATCCAAACAGACCCCAAATAAACCCAAAAAAAACCCTAAATAAACCCAAACAAACTCCAAATAAACCCAAATAACCTCAAACAGACCCCAAATAAACCCAAACCCCACTGTGCCCCCCAGGCTGGAGTGGGTTTTGGGGAGGGTGGGGGATTGGGGACTGGGGGGGTCATGACCCCAAACTTTGGGGATTGGGGGTGTTTGATCCTAAAATTTGGGGTTTGGGGGGGGGGTTGACACCAGGGTTTGGGATTTGGGGTTTTTGACCCCAGGATTTGGGGATCAGGGGGTTTGACCCCCAAACTTTGGGATCAGGGCGGTTGGGCACCCCAGATGTTTCAAACCCCAGGATTTGGGGTCAGGGGGATTTAACCCCATCGTTTGGGAATTGGGGAGTGTTTGACACCCCAGGATCTGGGATTTGGAGGGTTTGATCCTAAAATTTGGGGTTCGGGGCTGGGGGGGTGGGGTAGGGCTTGACATCCCAGAGTTTGGGTTTGAGGGTGTTTGAACCCCCAGGATTTGGGGTCGGGGGGAGTTGACCCCAGGATCTGGGGTGTTTGACCCGCTGGGTTTGGGTTCGGGGTTGAGAGCAGAGCCATATCCTGGAAACAGCGGCGGGACCGGGACTGGGAACAGGATCGGGATCAGGAATGGGAGTGGGATCGGGGTCGGGAATGAGATCGGGAACGGGAACAGAAATGGGAATGGGATTGGGATCGGGAACAGGATCAGGAACGGGATTGGGCTCGGGAAGGGGAGAGGCCCTGGCCCAATAATGGACCCCTCCCCCAGGGAGCGACCCTGCCCCAATCCCGGGATGGAGCAATCCCCTCAATCCCAGACCCCTCCCCAATTCCCAAACCCTCCCCAATGCCAGCCCCTCCCCCAGTGCCAGACCCCTCCCCAGTCGCTGAACGGACCCTCCCTCAATCCCAGCCCGCCCCGATCCGGATCGGAGCCATCCCCGGAGCCTCCCCCATTCCCGGACCGGACCCTTCAATCCCTTTTTGGGGCGGCTCCTGCCGCTTCCAGCCCATTTTTGGGGGATCCAAACGGCTCCGGGGACCCTCCCCACTTTGGGGGTGTTGGGGTGGCCCCAGGGCCGCCCCGAGGGCCGAGGGGGGATGGAAACCCCCAAAGCCGGTGGGCTCCGGGGGGTCCCCAGTTCCTCCCGTCCCCACCCCAAAACAGCTCCTGGCCAATCAGAGCGCGCGGCGCTGCTGACAACTCAGTTGCCGGGCCGGCGATTTTCAGCCAATCAGCGCCCGGGTAGCTCTGACTCATCGGTTGCCAGGCAGATCACAGCGCTTCTCAATGCGCTAGCCAATCAGAGACTGCGCGGGGCCATTTCTAGCCAATCAGAGTGCTTGTTCCCGATGACTCCTCAGTCGCCAGGCGGACCCGCAGCGCCCAGCGCTCCCCGGGAGCGGAATTTGGGGAGGGGGGAGGTGACCCTGGGGATGGGGATGGGGCGTACGGGGGCAGCTGGGGCCGGACTGGTGGCACTGGTAGTGCTGAGAGCCCCCCCGGCCGCGGGGGTCGCGGTGAGAAGGGGTCGGGGGCCCCAAATTAAACCAAAGAGGGATCGGGACCCCCCCACGGAGCAGGAGGGGCCTGGAACCCCCAAAACCAAACACGGCGGAGGGGAGCGGGGATTGGGGGAACGATGGGGAAGGCGGGGGAAAGAGGGGGATGGGACACCCAAAAAGGATCAAGACAACTTGAGGTGGCCACCTTTATATGTGGATGGTAGCCAATGGTAGCCAATGCTTTTTCCCAGTCCATGGGATCCCAGTCTGTGCAATCCCAGTCCATGTGGTCCCAGTCCATATAATCTCAACCCAGTTTATCCCAGTGTGTACCGTCCTGATCCCTATGGTCCCATTCCATATGGTCCCAGTCCATAGGATCTCAGTCCAGGTGATCCCAGCCCATGTTTGATCCCAGTCTGTGTGGTTCTGCACACACTGCCAGGGTCTGAAATTCCAGTCACCAGCCAGGAAAAAATGTTCCTGCCCTTGAATGTCCTTGCTGTCCTCTCAACGAGTTATAATAAAACTAAAAATCAATAAATTTTAATTTAAATAAAATAGAATAAAAATGAAATTAAAAAATTTCAACTCTTACTTACAGTACTCCAATAATGATTTAACCCAAAACCACCTTTTGCTGGGAATGGAGACACCGGGGACCCTTAGAGTCCCCTTTGCTGACGATAGTGACACAATTAAGCTCGCCCAAACTCCTCCTGGATCTCCCCTAAGCCCCCAGTGGGGATTCCTGGGAGTTCCCCTGTGTTCCCCCTTTCCCAGGACTTTGGGGGTCCCCCCGACCTGTCCGTGCACCCCCAGATTTCTTCCACAGCCCCCTGTGATGGTGGGGGTGGGGGCCGAGTGCTGGTGCCCCCCTGCCTGCAGCAGATCCAGCGGGGAGGGGAGTTTGGGGGGGTCCCTGAGCATTTGGGGTCCCCTGGGTTTTGGGGTGACCCCCGGGCCCCCCAGGATCTCCCTGAACACGCTGACACTGCCCGTGCGCAGTGAGAAGGTTCATACCCGGCACGGGGTCCCAGCTCAGTCACCGGCATCGCCCAGGAATCCCCAAACCCTCCTGGGACCCCCAAACCCCCCGGGACACCTCGACCTCCCCGGGACCCCAAAACCATTTCTGGGCCCTCCAAAAACTCCCCAAGACCGCAAAAACCCCACACAGACACCCCCCAAACCCTCCCAGGACATCAAAATTCCCACAAGACCTCCCAGCATGCCCCAGACTCCCCTGAGAAAGTTCATACCTGTCAGGGGGTCCCCATCTCTGTCACTGGCAGGTACCCCAAACCAGCCTTGGGTTCCCCCTGGGATCGCCCGATCCCCACCTTTGGGAATCCCGAAAACCCCCCTGGGAATCCCCCCAAAATCCACCAGGACCCGAAAAACCCTGGAGATAGACAAAACCCCCCCAGGAATTCTTCAGGGAAGTTTATACTCAGCACGGGGTCCCCATCACCATCATTGGCATCACTCGGGTACCCCCAGATCCTCTCGGGATCCTGTGCCTGATGCAAATGGAAAGAGAACTGGGGTGTGAAAAATAAAGGGGGAGTCAAGGCTGAAGTCAAATAGCATCAGGAACTGAGAGGTGGAAGCTTTAGGCCCAGGTTTGCCTCTATAATAACAGTGGAGGGGAAGATGGTGGGACACTGGCTCTGTTCTAACCGGTGAATATTTTCTTTTTTTTTTTTTTTCCTTCTTTTCTGTCATGCTGATGCAGGTGTTGCTGTTTGCAAGGAAGCTTGGCACAATATCCATTGTCTTCTCCATTTGTGAAACACCGAGCAGAGTCTGGGCAGGCTGATGATGCAGAGCAAAACCTGCAAATACACCGGTGATCCTGAGACTGGAGGATGCAGCTAAACCCGGCCAAAAATAATTTCTGGAAAGTCAAGCCTGGTTTACATTTTCTTGAGTTTGGCTATGCCAACTTCACCAGTCATTCATAAAAAAGCAAACATAAAGCTCAAACCAAAACAGACAAAAACCCAAACAAACAAACCCACGCAAACCAATCAAACAAATAGATAAAAAAACCTAATAAAACCAAAGAGAATGAGGAGTTAGTATTAGTTGTGAGGATATCACAGCAGACAAATGGCTGCTTCCCACAGGATCACCATGAAAAGCCACATATAACAGCTGCTCCAAGATATAGCCAACAGGAGAACTGTAAAAGTGATACATGGCCACTTTGGGGGCAGCTCCACATTAAAGTGAAGGATGAGGACACAGTGGTACAGATCCAGCATTCCCCACCCTCCAGGCTGCTGTGTGCTCCTGATGATGCAACTGAGAGCTTGGATAGCAGCAATGACAAACCTGCCTCTGGAATCCAAGTAGCCCCTCCTTTCTCCCCTGAACAATCAGCAAATTCTTGGTTCACTGATGCCTCTGCCAAACGAGAGGGGAAGGTGTGGAGATACAGGGCAGCAGCCCCCCACATTTCCTCTGGTGAACTAGTTATTACTGGGGGAGAAAGCAGTGCTCAGGCTGGGGAGCTGATAGCAGTTTGGAGTGGTTCCCAGCGTGAGGCACAGAATACCTCTCTTGTCTGTATCTACTCTGACTCCTCTGCTGTGCACCAAATGATCCTAACAATCCAGCACATTACCCTGGCCAACCTGTGCTGCTGGACCTCCCTTACTCTAGGGCTAGTACCACTTGTGCTAACACCCCCTCTGAATAAATATGCATGGGAAGCCTCTGGTGCTCTAGGGAAAGAGCATCGCATCAATACATGCTGGATAATTCCATCATTCTAACTTTTCTGCCTCTCGGGGGCAGGATTCTGTTGTGTTTACTTTTACGGAAGAACTTCTCCCGGTGGAACCTAGTGAACTTTACCTATGACCCCACCACAAACATAGCCACAGCTTTTGTGTTAACCGTACGTGATACCTCAAATGCATTTGGTATTCCCCATCATTGCACTAGGACTGGGACACATATGGAGCCACTGGGAATGTGCTGGGGGCAACTGGGACCACGCTGGGGGCACCTGGGGACAAGGGTGAGCGACTGGGGCCCTGCTGGGAGAGACTGGGATCATACTGGACTCATACTGGGATCTTACTGGGAGTGACTGGGACTATTCTAGGGGCAGCTGGGAGAACTGGGAAAACACTGGATGGCACTGGGAACAACGGGGACAGCGCTGGGGGCAAATTGTATCATAATGAGGAATGACTGGCAGCAACTGGGCTCCTGCTGGGAGCAGCCCCTGGCAGCCCTGGGAGCCCCGCACCCCTTTCCCGGCCATGCCGCCCCTCCAGCCCCAGCACCCCCCATTAACGGGGTGCCGGCACTGCCAGGGGTCCCCCCCTCTCGGGGTCCCCGCTGGGGCTTCTGGGGCTCTCCTCTCTCTGGGCTCCCGCTCAGGGCAGCCGCGGCTCTCCTGGGGCTCCCCAAAACCGGTGTCCCCCCGCTAGGGCTCTGCTGCCCTCACCGCCCACCGGGACCCCCAGAAAACACCTCCCGGGGATCCACCGATGTCCCCCCGAGGGGCAGCTGCGGCTCGGCTTTGGAGCCCTGCCAGCTACAAACATCCCACGCAAAAAAACCCCCAAACCCAGGGAGCCCCGGGATATTTGGGCCGAGCTCCCCCTCCCCGGGCACCTGCGGGATGGGGGCGATGCCCTGGGGTGCTGCGAGCTCAGGCAGCGCCAGGGCCACGCGATTCCTTCTCTCCTCTCCTCCGGCTGCTCCCTGCTGCCGCTGCGCCTCTTCCTCCATCCCTCCTCCTCCTCCCCCGCTCCCAGATCCTGAACCGTGAGGGGAAAGGGGGCGAGGAAAGGACGGAACCATGAGGGGAAAGGAGCGAGGAAAGGGCGGAACCATGAGGGGAAAGGGCCGGGGCCAAGGGGACGCGCTGTCCTAAAAAAGCCCGGTTTGACCCAAAATCACCCAAAAGGGCATCAAATGTAGTCTACATCCACATGGTTCAGCCTGACATCAACCAAATGGGATTAAAAGTATCCAGAGGGCTCTAAAATCCAACCAAAGGGGCTTAAAACTGCCCCAAGTGTTTTATAGCCCTCAAGAAATGGCTTAACATCACCCGTAAATCTTTCAAATGTGACTAAAATCCACCCTGAAAGTATCTGGTCCAGCCTAAAATCATCCAAACGTATCTAAAATCACCAAAATGTCCCTGACACCAATACAACACGACCTAAAATCACCCTTAAAAGGCTTGGTTCAAGCTAAAATTGCCCAAAGAAGCAAAAAACCGTACTTAAACGGGCCCAAAATACCCAAAAAAGGGACCTAAAATCACCCACACAGGATTAGGATTCACCCATATGGGCCCAGTTTTTCCTAAACTCACCCAAATGGCCCCAGCCCCACCCCCATGGGCCTAAAATCATCCAAAGGGATCTGAAATCCCCCCTAAACCCCACCAGACTCAGCCTCAAATCAGCCACAGGGGCTGAAAATCCACCCAAAAAGGCTCGGGATCCCCGCAAGGGATCTGAAGCCCACCCTAAACCTGCCCAGTTCGGCCCAAAATCCCCCAAAGGGGCCGAGCCCGAGGCCGAGCCCGGGATCGGCTCCGGGGTCGCTCCGGGACCTCCGCTCTCGCTCCGGGCAGTTTTGGCCGCGGCCCCGGACGGGCCTGGGCGGGACCGGGAGGGACCAGGGAGGGCTCGGGAGGGGTTTGGGCATTTGGGGCTTTTTTGGGCTTTGGGGAATTGTGTTGGGAGTTTACGGGGAATTGTTGGGGTTTTTGGGGAGAGTTATTGGGTTTGGAGGCAGTTGGGGGATTTTGGGGAGTTTGGATTTTGAGGGGCTTTATTGGTGCTTTGAGTGGGAAGTTGTTTTCCTGGGGGTATTTGGGGGTTAATTGAAATTTTTTGTGTTTTCTTTAGAATTTTGGAAGGTTTTACTGGGATTTTGTGGGGATTTTGTGGGATCCTCTGGAATTATTTCTGGGTTTTATTGGGATTTTTAGGGGATTTGGAGGCATTTTATTGGAATTGTGGGGGCATTTAGTGGGATTCTTTGGGGAATTGGGTTTGTTAGGAATTTCAGTGGGGATTTGGGGGGTTTTGTAGGTTTTTTTTAGGTTGTTGACGGAATTTCTTTGGTCTCGTGAGTATTTTGTGGGGCTTCTTGTGGTTTTGGAGACATTATTGGGGGGGATTTGTGGGGTTTAATTGGGATTTTGTGGGCTTTTATTGGGATTCGAGGGTGTTCTAATGGGAATTTGTGAAATTTAATTGTGATTTCATGGGGTTTATTGGGACTTTCAGGGGTTTAAAGGAGACTTTGGTGCCTCTCAGCTCTTCCCCACACCCTGGGACAACTCCAAAGCCCCCCAAAATTCCACTAAAACCCCCCAAAATCCCCCAAAAATCCCAATTAAAAACTCCTAAACACCAAAGAATTCCACAAAATCCCAATGGAACCCACCAAAAAAAAAAACAAAAAAACCAAAAACAAACAAAAAAAACCGCCCAAAAATTTCAATAAACCCCCCAAAAAATAACCACCCCAAAACCCTAAAAAAATCCCTAAAATCCAAAATCCTCAAAACCCACAAAACCCCCATAACCCCACAAACCCAGTAATTCTCTCCAAAATCCAATAATTCCCCCTAATCTCCCAACAAAATCCCCCAAAGCCCATACATGCCGCCAAAATCCCCCCAAAATCCCCCCAGAGCCCCCCAGACTCACCGGGGGCCGTCCTGGATCAGGGGGCACCAGCCGGTGGAAAAGGAGCCACTTCAGGGGGCCCGCAAAGCTTTTTGGGGAGGGGGCACCATGGGAGACCCCCCAAAAACGGGGGAGGGGAACCCCTGTGGTACCCCCTCCCCAGAAAGCCCCCTCCCCCGGTTCAGGAATAGCCAAACTCAAGAAAATGTAAACCAGGCTTGACTTTCCAGAAATTATTTTTGGCCGGGTTTAGCTGCACCCTCCAGGCTCAGGATCACCGGTGTATTTACAGGTTTTGCTCTGCATCATCAGCCTGCCCAGACTCTGCTCGGTGTTTCACAAATGGAGAAGACAATGGATATTGTGCCAAGCTTCCTTGCAAACAGCAACACCTGCATCAGCATGACAGAAAAGAAGGAAAAAAAAAAAAAAGAAAATATTCACCGGTTAGAACAGAGCCAGTGTCCCACCATCTTCCCCTCCACTGTTATTATAGAGGCAAACCTGGGCCTAAAGCTTCCACCTCTCAGTTCCTGATGCTATTTGACTTCAGCCTTGACTCCCCCTGATCTACCTGACTGCCGTCCAAGTGGGGCTGGGGATGCTCAGCCTGGAAAGGGGAGACACTGGGGAGGCCTCACTGCAGCTCTGCAGGACTGGAAGGGTCCCACAGGAAAGACGGGGACAGTGTTCAGCCGGGCCCGTGGCAACAGGACAAGGGGGGATGGCTTTCAACTGCAGGAGGCTGACTGAAGTTGGATCTGAGGAAGCTGCTCTTTTACACTGAGGCTGCTGAGGCACTGGCCCAGGCTGTGGATGCCCCATCCTTGGCAACAGGGCTGTGAGCAGCATGGGCTGGGGAAGATTGCTCAGCTCGGAACAAGATGCTCTTTAGATCCACTGTGATGTCACAGATGTGATGTTCCAGCAGGAACCTCCAGCGTCCAGCAAAGAGCACAACACAACCACTGGCCCTTGTGTCAGCCCACCCTGTGCCAGCCCTCGTGCCAGCTCACCCTTCACCATGCTCCCTGTCACCCTTCTCGTCACCTGCGCCCTGATACTCCCATCAGTCCTGAAAGCTCTCTGTTGCCTGGATTTTGTCATCCGTCCCTGCAGGATGCTCACATTTGTCCTGAGGAAGGTACGGTGCCATTCCATGGAGGTGGACACCCCCCAGCTGCCCGGCTGGGCTGGAGTTCTGTGGGGATGGGGTAGGACAGGGACCCCACTCTGAGGTGTTGCTACCTCTGCAGGCTGTCACAGAGAGAGAGGACGAGATGGAGGTGGACATGCAGGCGGATAGAGAGGAGAAGATGGAAGTGGATGGAGAAGAGAGTGGAGACGATGCAATGGAAGTGGACATGGAGATTGATACAGAGGAGAAGATGGAAGTGGATGGAGAAGAGAGTGGAGAGGAAGAGATGGAGGTGGACATGCAGATGGATACGGAGGAGGATATGGAAGTGGATGAAGAAGAGACTGGAGAGGAAGAGATGGAGATAGATGTGGAAGAGGGGATGGACGTGGAAATGGAAGAGTACCTTGAGGACATGGACATTGATGAAAAAGATGAGGAAGAGGCCATGATCTTGGGATGAAGAGCAATACCAGCAGCAGGACAGGCATGTGGTCCCCACAGGCAGAGCGGGTCCCCTGCTGCCAGGCTGGGACTGGGCTGGGTGGTCCCTGCTCAGGGATGTGGGACCCGGTGCATTGGGTTCTGGTGGCCATCCCCAGCCTGTGCTGCGCTTGCTGGGCCAGCCTGGGGGCACATGGAAGAGCCCTCTCTGCCTGATTGGAGTGACTGTGCCTCTTGCTTTTCCTCAAGGACGGATGGAGATCCCGGACAGAGACGCCACCCTTTTGTACATACGTTGTAGAGTTTGTTGTTGTCTTTAGGCCATAGGTTTCAGGGCTTCTTTTTGTCTTCTGTAAATACGTTTCATTGACTTTTGTTGGATATGCTGTTGTGGTTTGACATGGAAGTGAATTCTTTCAGGAAGTTGGGTCAAACCAATCAGTAGTCAAGTTTGGATATTGGCACCTTAAGTGGCCACTAAAGGTGTGGATACGCCTCTGAGAACACAGGGGGTTAAAAGCAGGAACTCCCAAGAGCTCGCTCTCTTTGGTTCCGGTCAGGGTGCAGTGCAGATCTCCCCTGCCCAGCCATGGGGCTGGGTGGGGGAGGGGAAGCCATGTGGCCTGGTCGAGGTGAGCCGAGGGGGCTGAAGGACTGGAACCGAGCCAGCTCCTGTGGATGGAAGGGTGGAGAGAAGTGGAGATGTCTTTGTCATCACCCCCAGCGGGAAGAGGCAGAAAGTGCGGATGGCACCTGTAACTTTGTCGGCGTGGAGGAGAAGGAGGGGGGGGGAATGCACCCAGCCTTGGCCTTGGGAATCGGCTGCTGGGCAGAGAAATCAGCCGTCCAGGGAGTTTGAGATTTTAACCCTTTCCTGAGAAATGAAGGCTTTGTAAAATATTACTCCTCCTTGATTTGAAGTAGAAGAGAGACAGTCTGGGATCCGAGATGATGGAAGAAGAAATTCTTGAGTTGGAAGGAGATGATGGAGTGGCTTGTGGCTGGACTTTTCTTGTTAGCCATAGACTGAACCAAATTCTCCTGACAGAAGCTGCACTTAGGGGGGTGGTTTGGTGAGCCAAGAGACCTTTTTCAGTGATTACCAGCAGAGGATTAGAGAGAACAGAGGAGAGTTGAAGAAGGTGTGGAGAAGCCCTCTGTCTTCGGGGAAGAAGAAGAGGAGAAGAAGACCTCTGTTCTTGGACCCTCAGCCCCAGGGGAAAATGGGGGGGACTGTAGTCCTGCAATGAGAAACTGAACTGTTGTCTCTTTTGGTCCATGGCAAAGCATCCTTAAAGGAGCCCTATGAGCAGTCTGTCCATGCACGGTGGTGAGAGCACTGTGACATGGAGAGGAGAGTTTCACCACGGCAGATTTTCTCTGGGCAGTTGCCATGTGTGACATGGAAACACAAGGGTGGCAATTGTGTTTCCTGGGGGGTCTGTGGCACAGGGGAGACTCCTGTCTCCCTTGAAAGATTGAGTATTTGAATATCTGAAGGGTGGCAACTTGATCAGGATCCCGGGTGGTGTCTCCCTGTGGTTCCATTTGGAAATTAGGTGGGAATTAGTTGGGAGGAGGAAGAGTGTTTTGGAAGGTCTTTGTCCAGGATTGAGTGTCTGTGTTTTTATAGTAGTAGTAGTTTAATAAAGTTCTTTTCTTTGTTATTAAGCTTGAGCCTGCTCTGCTCTGTTCCTGATCACATCTCACAGCAATTATTTTAAAAAGTGCATTTTCATGGGAGCGCTGGCATCGCGCCAGCGTCAAACCATAACATATGTTCTTAGGTATATACGTTCTATAGATTGTTGTTGTTACAAATATTCTTACAATGTAAATGTGTTCTGTGTTTTCATTGCTGTTTTTCTGAAAAGAAACAAGCTTTATTTTTCACACCCCAGTTCTCTTTCCATTTGCATCAGGCACAGGATCCCGAGAGGATCTGGGGGTACCCGGGTGATGCCAATGATGGTGATGGGGATCCCGTGCTGGGTATAAATTTCATGATGAATTCCTGGGGGGGTTTTGTCTATATCCAGGGTTTTTGGGGTCCCGTTGGATTTTTGGGGGTTCCCAGGGGGGTTTTCAGGATTCCCAAAGGGGGGGATCGGGCGATCCCAGGGGGAACACAAGGCTGGTTTGGGGTACCTGCCGGTGACAGAGATGGGGACCCTCTGCCATGTAAGAACCTTCTCAGGGGCATCTGGGGGTGCTGGGAGCTCTTGTGGGAATTTTGATGTCCTGGGATGGTTTGGGGCTGTCTGTGTGGGGTTTTTGTGGTCCTGGGGAGTTTTTGGAGGGCCCAGGGATGATTTTGGGGTCCCGGGGAGGTCGGGGTGTCCCGGGGGATTTGGGGGTTCCTGGGAGGGTTTGGGGGTTCATGGGCAATGCTGATGACAGAGCTGGGACCCCGTGCCGGGTATGAACCTTCTCACTACGCACGGGCAGCATCAGCGAGTTCAGGGAGATCCTGGGGGGCCCGGGGGTCACCCCAAAACCCAGGGGACCCCAAATGCTCAGGGACCCCCCCAAACTCCCCTCACCGCTGGATCTGCTGCAGGCAGGGGGGCGCCAGCACTCGGCCCCCACCCCTCACCATCACAGGGGGCTGTGGAAGAAATCTGGGGGTGCACGGACAGGTCGAGGGGACCCCCAAAGTCCTGGGAAAGGGGGAACACAGGGGAACTCCCAGGAATCCCCACTGGGGGCTTAGGGGAGATCCAGGAGGAGTTTGGGCGAGCTTAATTGTGTCACTATCGTCAGGAAAGGGGACTCCAAGGGTCCCCGGTGTCTCCATTCCCTGCAAAAGGTGGGAAAACCCGGGCTGGCTGGGAATAGGGGTCCCGGGTGTCCTCGGTGTTGAGGAAAGGAGGGTCTGGGCACTGGGAAAGGCAGGAATAGGGGTCCAGGGGGTCTCTGGGTGAAAGAAAAGGGGGCTCTGGGGGTTGGGAGTGGCGGCATGGCCGGGAAAGGGGTGCGGGGGTTGCCGGTGCCGGATAAAGGGGGTGCGGGGTGGAATCCCGGCCGGGAATGGGGCTGTGTGGGGGGATGGTGGTGCCCGGGAATGGGGGTTCAGGGGCCCCTCGGTGCTCCGGAATGGGCGACCAAGGAGTCCCGGTGCCGGGGGTCCCCCTCACCTCTCGCTGCCCCCCCGGGGCCCCAGGAGCGCCCCCAGCCCCAGCGCTGGAGCCATCGCGCTGCTCCTCCTCACTCCCAGTACGATCCCAGTATGATCCCAGTAGAACTCGGCCACCCAGGAGCCGCTCCCAGTATGATCCCAATGCAGCCCAGGCACTGCCACTCCTGGCATCCCCCCCAGCCCTCTCTGCGTTCCGACCTGTCCCAGCTCCATCCCCGCCCCTCCCGCGGCTGCGGGGGCTTCGGGAGCGGGGGAGGAGGAGGAGGGAGGGAGGAAGAGGCACAGCGGCAGCAGGGAGCAGCCGGAGGAGAGGAGAGAAGGAATCGCGTGGCCCTGGCGCTGCCTGAGCTCGCAGCACCCCGGGAGCATCGCCCCCATCCCGCAGGTGCCCGGGGAGGGGGACCTCGGCCCAAATATCCCGGGGCTCCCTGGGTTTGGGTTTTTTTGGGGGGGATGTTTGGAGCTGGCAGGGCTCCAAAGCCGAGCCGCAGCTGGCCCTTGGGGGGACATCGGTGGATCCCCGGGATGTGTTTTCCGGGGGACCCGGTGGGCGGTGAGGGCAGCAGAGCCCCGGCAGTGGGACACCGGTTTTGGGGAGCCCCAGGAGAGCCGCGGCTGCCCTGAGCGGGAGCCCCGAGAGAGAAGAGCCCCAGAAGCCCCAGCGGGGACCCCGAGAGGGGGGGACCCCTGGCAGTGCCGGCACCCCGGCAATGGGGGGTGCTGGGGCTGGAGGGGCGGCATGGCCGGGAAAGGGGTGCGGGGCTCCCGGGGCCACCAGGGGCTGCTCCCAGCAGGAGCCCAGTTGCTGCCAGTCATTCCCCGTTATGATACAATTTGCCCCCAGCATAGTCCCTGTTGCTCCCACTTTCATCCAGTGTGTTCCCAGTTGCTCCCAGTCACACCCAGTATGGGGGATGATGTGCCTGGTGTTTTCCCAGTCACTCTCAGACACTCCCAGTATTAGTCCAGTCCTTCCCAGTATGGTCCAGAGATGAGCCCAGTCTACTCGCAGTCACTCCCAGTATGAACCAGTTGTGCCCCACATGGTTCCAGTTGCTCCCTTTCACCCTCACTTTTGTTCCAGTCACTCCCAGTCTCTCCCAGTGTACCCCAGTTCCTTCCAGCATACTCCCAGTCACTCCCAGTTCCTTCCAGCATGATCCCATTTGTTCTCCACCACTCCCACTCAGCCTCAGTGTAGTTGCACTCACTGCCAATATGATCCCTGTCACCTCCAGCATGATCCCAGTTGATCCCAGTATAAGCCCAGTTGTTTCCAGTCACCCCCAGCATGCACCCAGTGACTCCCAGTTCCTCCCACTTGCTCATAGCATGATCCCAGTTGCTCCCAGTTGCTCCCAGTCAAACTCAGAATGATCCCAGTCATTCCCAGTGTATCCTATTTGCGGCACCATGGTCTCAATTGCCCGCTGCAGGCTCCTACTCTGTCCCAGTGTGATCCCAGTATGATCCCAATATGATCCCAGTCTCCCTCGGTGTGACCGCAGTCTGCCCCAGCATGGGCCCAGCTGCTCCCAGTATGATCCCAGTACGATCCCAGTATAACAAAGTCACTCCCAGTGCTGCCATTCCTGGGATCCCCCAGCCCTCTCTGCATTCCCCCCTCCCGGATCTCCTGAGAGGAGCCCCAAGTGCTGGCAGTCCCCTGGCAGGGTCCCCAGCAAGGCCCAGTTTGGATGCGCAGCCCCCAGTTTTCCCAGTTTGCCTCTCCTTTTGCCTGGGCCGGGTTCCCCCCGCCCCCAGCGGGTGGGAGCAGCCGAGAACCCCGCACTGCCCATCCCGACCTGTCCCGGCTCCATCCCCGCTCCTGCCGCGGGCTGCCAGGGCTACGGGAACGGGGCACCAAGGGTGTCGCTGCTCCTGGGGAAGGAGGAGGAGGGAGGGAAGAGGAGGCATGGGACGAAGAGGAAGAGGAGGGACAAATGAGGATCAGGGAAAGAAAAAGAAACCATGAGCTGGAGCCCTCCCTGAATTCGCAGCCCCTCGTGGGCTTGGCAGGGTCTATGAGGGAGATTTGTGTCCCTGAAAGGGCTGTGTGGCTTGCAGAGAATTTGGGTGGGTCCTGGGGGAGATGGAAACGGGTTTTGGTGGTTCTTGGGGTCATTTATCTTGCAGGGAGTAGTTGGGGGGGGGTCCTGGCTGGGAGCTGTGGGGTGGTTTGAGGAGTCTGGGAGTGGCTGTGGGGCTGGGAGGGCGTTTTTGGGTGGTTGTGACTCCCCCAGACTCCCAAAGCTGCCACCAGACCCCACCTTCCCCGCAGCATCAGCAGAGCCAGAGGAGCCTCCTCCGCGATCCTGCAGGCGCTGCGAGGAGGCAGAGTCGCACATCTCCTCAGCCTTACCCAGGAGCTCCTGCCAAAACCGCCCGCGGTGCCTCGGACGCACGGTCACCTGGCAGGCGGGGAGGGTCCACAAAGCCGACGGGGAGGGTCCGCGGCCACGGGAACCCACCGGTCTCCCGCCGGCCGCGTCAGCAGCCGCGCTCAAGGTAAACAGCCCCGCGCCCCGCCGCAGCCTCAGCCCCCGCGGCAGGCGGGGGAGCGGGGCCGAAGCAGCCGGCAGCTCGGCGGTGCCGCCCGCCGCAGCGCTGGCAGAGGGCACCGCGGCGGACACAGGCGCCGGCGCGGAACGCAGACCCGGCGCGGCGCCCCCCGCCCCCGGCGCGGGGCAGGGATGGGGCGCAGAGAGAGACGCGGTGTGCGGAGCACTGAAATGCTTTAAAGAGAAGTGTTTGATTCCTGGTTTAAAGAACTGTTTCAGCCATGACCTGGGAGGCAGAAGGTGTCTCAAGGAATGCTCTGGAGTGCTTTATGTAGGAGTCAGATAACGGGATTGCAGTGGCCCCGCTCAGGGAGGAGGTAGGGTGGATGTTTGCTGCTGTTTTAAAGGTGTGAACAGGCGATAAGGAGCAGCAGAAACACGGGGTTTACAGAGCCATTGATTATGCGATCACTCCATTCAGCCAAGTAAAGGTTTTTGTGATTTAGACAATTAACTTTTGAAAGGAAGAGAAAAAAAAAAAAAAGGTTGAAGAAGATACAGATGGGCACAAACACAGGAGATGAGCACTGATTTTAGGGTATGGGGTGAAGCAGAAGAAGGCAATTTGAAGGAAGATGAGGGAAGCTCTCAGGGTGTCAAGAGGCCCTTGAAAGGGACCCATCTGTCTGCAATTTCCTGCCCTCTCAGGTGGAAGGAGTGATTAATGACCAGGAAGGGATATGCGGGATGTGTAGACAGCTGAGGGTCTTTTGCAGAAGTTTGTGAAGCTTTAAGTAGTCTGCTGAGTTTCTTGCAGCAGAGAAGCTGAGCCTTGGTTGTTGGTAAGCTTTGAGAAGCTGATGTTGAGCTATCTCAATTGAAAGAAAATCTGCTGTGGTCTGAAATGTTTTCTACCACTGAAGAACCAGTACTGGGGTAGAAATGTGCTCTAACCAGGTAGGAAGCTTTTCTCTTTGTGGGGCAATGTGGAGAATGAGGGAAGACCTAGTAAAACTGGGGGAGGATAAGGCTGGAAAACTGTGTGCTGAGATGTTGATTGGAAAATACAGGGATGGGGCAGCAAATGGAAGTTGCTGTTGGAGAAGAATATTATGATTGTGCTAGAAAGCTAAGTTTTTGGGACATGGTCTAGAGAAATGAAAGAGCAGGCAGGGGGAAATGTGGGAGAAGGTAAGGTTTGTGCATTGGGGCAGTACAATCCAAATAATAGGTTTTAATAGTGGTTTAACCTCCAGGACTGGCTAAAAAGTCACTCTAGAAGGAAAAGAACATTTCACTCTTTTAGATGCAAATAGCTGGATTGATTTCATGCAAAGAGAGAAACATGATCTTTTTGAGAAAGAGTGTTGGTTTTGTTCTATTGGGGATTTTGGACTTACCTGATGTAGAAGCACTGGCTGGTAACAAGAGATGCAGACAGAGGATCAGAGCCAGGACAGAAGTAAAACAGCCTGATTATGTCTTGGTAAAAGAGCTTGGTGGAGATGATAAGGAAACACATTGGCAGATATTAACACTGTTAATTAACATTCAGCCTTCATCTGCATGAAGAGCTATCTCACAGTATAATTTGGTAGTGGCAATGGAGATGAAGAATAGATGCAAGATTGGATGCAGCTGGCAAAGAGCACCCTAGATCCTCAGGATGAAGGATAGTCTGCTGGCTGTGATGCAAGGCATCAAGGGGGAGAGGAGCTGTAATAGGAGGGATCTGGCACTTGAATGAAGAGAATCAGTCAGTGGTTGGTAACTGGCCATGGTAGACATCTGGCAGCATGACTGTACAGCTGTGACCCTTGCATCTGGAGACAGTTACATGGTTTTGTGTCCAAAGCAGGAGTTTCAACAGGAATCTGAACTCAAGTGCAAAGTCATTCCTCACTGATTGATGGGTGTGCAGTAAGTCAAGGGTGCACCAGAGCAAAGCTCCCCCCTGGCTGCCTGTTCTGGCAGTTTTAGGATCATGTTGGCCAAGGGAGCAAGCCTGAGGGTGCCATCACGCTGGGGATATATCTGGCATGGTGGAGGTGGATTCAGCTCCAGACCTGTCACCTGTCCCCACTCCTTGGTGATGAGCAGTGACACAGCCATGGCTTTGCCTGTGGATTTGTGGCTTTCCAACCTTCCTTTGCTTGCCCTTAGAAGAAAGACATGAGATGATTCTTGTTCTAAAATTAAATAGCTTTGTTCCATTGCCAGTGAAGAAAAAAAGCAAGAGTTCATTTTTTTCATCTCCCTTAAAGGATGCCAAACATGGACTGAATTCCTCAGGGCATCTGTAGCTCTGCCACTCTGTCTTCTTGTTACTCTGACCATCTTCATCACCACATTTGATGTGCAAATGTGGAAAGCAAGGCTTGGGTTTATAATGGCTAATTGCTGATTCTTTTTAACTGCTCTGCTCTATTGGAAAAGGGAAAACAAGTGTGTGAGTTGTTCTTCTTTTTCCTTCCTGAGCTGCTCACAAAGTGGAGTGAGACAGATACCTCCTGGTCATACACCTCACAGAATGGTTGAGCAAATGTAAAAAGAGCTGTACATACTGACTAGGGCAAAGAAAATCAGCTCAAGCTGCTTCTTGGGACTGTCCTTATTAGTTTGAGGGTTGTCTGGACTCTGATGCTAATGGTGCACAATGTTTTGGGAAGCGTTTAGGCCAGCTGGATTAAGATACATTAGTGTTCCCAACCAATGAAAGGACCAGTCTTGCTGGCACTTGCTCACCAGTTATTTCTGATTCAGTGAGATGAAAAAAAATCAGGTGATAGGGAAACCTGTAGGTTATCTTTTGTCATAACTAGTATTAACTATTACTGATCAAAAGAAAGATGATGTAACAAACCCATTTTGCACCATAGTATACCCATTAACAACCCATTTTATATCATCCATGTGAATGTAAGTGCTAAAAATGAAACTAGCCACAGCCCCAGGGACATAGGTCTGAAAAAAATTAATCTTTAACAACAAAATGGAGAAGGAGTAGAAGTAAGCATGGAAATGAATTTTTTGAGAAGGATTTGCTAGCATCAATATGTTCTAGACACAGCTCTGGCAGAAGCACAGCTGTCCAGCTTTCAAGGTCTGCCTGCTGCAGCACCAGGCAGAGGGACCTGCAGGGAATGTGCCCTTTGTAGCAAGGGACTCAAATTACACTAATTATTCCTGTTTCTTGAAAGGGCTAATTAGCTCAAGAGTTGTGCAGAAGGGCTACCTGCCTTCCAGGGGCCTCCTCAGGCCCCTTGGTTTCACCTGAGGCCATTTGGACATAATGGCTAATTGAAGCAGAGTGGGTTCAGATACCTGTGTATTGCCCCTAGCAATTGTCAGCTTTCAGAAAAAGAACAAACAACGAGTAATTGGCTTCACTTTTTTACAGACTGATTGTTCTAAGGGGCCTAAGCAGAGCGGTTTCTTTAAATTCAGGATGGACAGGTGCATCTGCCAGTTACTTCTCACCTAGGAGAAGTATCCAGCAAGCACTTGTCTTTGCTCATATTGCATATTTTTGAGTAATTAATTTGGCATTAAATTTTTGGTGGTTGTGTTCTGCATACTGGTATATGTTTTCTTGGGAAAAGCAAAACCCATATTGCCTGTTTAGGTAGTCAAATCAGAAAGTTTAACTGTGTGGCTGAGGAAGAATTGCTGTGGTGGACTCTTCCTCGTGGATAACTCTTCTTGAGTCTGCTGCCATTGCTGTCTGCATCCTTACCATGTCATGACATTGCAGTTTGATAATGCATGTGATTGTGAAAGTGGAAAAGTGTGACCTTGAGAAGGGTGCAGTAGGATAGGGAAAGAAATACGGAGTTGAGGGGACAATAAAGAATTGTGAGTAAATATGAATCTTCAAAATGACACATTTTCTGCCTTGAGATTTTGTATGCATGTGCACCGTCCATGTACATCTAGCTGGTCTTTTTTTGGTTTTGATTTTGTTTTTTTGGGGGGTATTTTTTTTTGTGTTGTTTTATGGTTTTTTGGGTGGGTTTTTTTTCTTTCTTATGGGCTTCAGGTAGTGATTCTCAAGAGAAATAACACTGGTTGGAAACAAAATTGGTGGTCTTTGAGCTCCAGGACTGATGAGTAGTGAATAGTTGTTTCATTCCATGTTTTTGTTACATTATTTTTAATCTCTTGAAACCTTACTTTGTGCTTTAAATGACAGGGGAAAAAATCAGTTATTTGGGCTGATGTTTTCCTGTAGCTTCTGATTTGGTGTATTAACCAGAGGCAAAAATGTTATGTTGTGCAAAACACTAAAAAAACAAAAAAGATGAACCTATTTCTTATGCGTAGTTGAATTAGGACAAATACAAATATTTTGATGAATGGAAACAGTGAAGAGCTCAGTCCTTTGAGAAAGATATGCTGATTTGAAACTTTTAAATTTCTGATATTAAAAAAATGTGGAATTGTAGAAAAGTAGAGCTGGAAGACATCATGAGAGCTTATACTGCTGATTTCTTCCCTGTGGCCAGAGCAACTCAACCTGAACTATTTGGGACAGAAATGTATCCAGCCTATGCTTCAGAAGGTCTGGACTACTGAGAATAGAAAATTTCAGGAACCTGTTCTCACACATCATTGCTATTGCTGTCAGGAACTTTTCTCTTAATACTCAGTTTGCATTTTCTTTGTAGGGACTGCAGGTTTTGATTCCTCTCCTGCCCATGACAAACCTGAAAAGAAATTTGTTCCCTTCTTGAAACAGCCCTGCTCAAACCCGTCCTAGATGGGATTAGGATAATATATTAGGATGATTTAAAGCATTTGAAACAATTCTAAATTCCTTTTTTTTTTTTTTTGTGGGCTGAATACTCAGCTTTAAGAAGATGCAGTGTGGGAAAAGAAAGAGAAGCACCAAGAACTGAGCAGGCTTATACAGCTCAACAAAGCCAAAAGCAGAGAAGAGCCTTCTTAACTCCAGATTTGATTCCTGGTTTGTTACACAGACCATCTTCCTTACCTAAGAAGTACTGAGCTTCTCACAAGGGACACTTGGCATTAAAAGCAGCATAATTTAGAGACATTGGTCAGTTTTGAATCCAGCTGCTCGTGGTTCCGTGTGAGCCGGTTTCCGTGAGATTGGATCAAGACTCTTTGCAGTGTCTCTGGTAGATGGGATATGCAAAGGGCCACATGGTTTATATATGGTGAAGAGAAGCACTGAAAAGAGATGCTGCGAAAACCCTAAAAGCTGTCTCTGAAATTCCATCGTTTTTTACTGCATAATTAAGCACTTTTGCTGACACATCCTCCCTTATGATTCCCTTTAAGTTGGAGCATCTGGCCGGGTGTTGCACAAGAGCCCAGTTTTCTTCTCCCTATACAACGGAGTTTTGATTAATTAATCATTGCTTCTGTTTGAATAATACATTAAAGATGCACTTGAATGTTCTAGGACAAAAGTAAAATACAAAAAAGAATGCACACAAAGGGAAATACTGCTCTGGCTTGTGAAATGACATGTTCTCTTCAAATGGCAGGACTGTTCTAAATGTGATACTGGTCAGGCTGTATTTCTTTTCCTGCTTGTTTCTTTTCATGTCCATTTCACATGGTGATAGTCACTTGCCTCAGCAGGCTTTTAAGTCACCAAAATGTTGAATTTCAACGTGATATAGAAGAATGCTACAGTTAGGACAAATATGCTTTTTGAGACAATGCTTTGCTATATTAAAAACCAAGGAATTATGAAGCTTTCATATTGTTGGCTGCTGTCCATTTTTATTCATGACTTCACAAGAGCAGCTTCGTGCTGATATGACCAGAGCAAGTTGAGTAGTTGTACTTCTACAAATTTCACTGTGGTTTCAAAAGTGCAGGGTTTGTGTTTGCTCAGTGCTGAACCTGCCCCTTCACAGGAGTTATTGCTGTTTTTGGGTTTCTGTAAGGACCTTAGTTCTACTCTGTGCATGTCCTCCACAGTCTGGAAGCAGTGAGACAAGATCTGAAGCCACAGAGGAACACTGTCTTGTATCCAAAAGCCAGGCTGTCCTGGTGCTGTGCTTTTCCCCAGTATCTCACTGCTGTCAGGATCTCCAAAGGAGGACAAAGCCCTGCAGTTGCTCTCATCCTGCATGCAGTCTTTAACATTGTGAATACTTGCTTCTTGAACACTGGATGTCAGCTCTTGGTCTGAGATTTTTTTAAAAAATACTGAGGGTTGGACTAAGCTTGCCTTCATGTAATTTGAGCTTTTTGGAGTTGCTCAGTGTTTCCTGTGCATGCTGCTGAAGCAGCATGCTGATGTTGGATCATGCATGTTCAGTGTGTCTGGTAAATAGAGCTCTTTGCAATCCTGTTCTATTGACACTTTTTAAAGAGGTCTTAGTAGCACTGACAGAAGAGATAAGGTGGTGCTGTGTGTTGAAGTGAGAGCGAGGGCCTGGCTAGCTCTTACTGCTGAAGAGCTGGGGTGTGAGAGGAGACCACTGCTGAAATCCTGGCTATGCAAAGCTAAGGCAGCTTCTGTCCCTGGCCTAAAGAGACAAAGTGCTGCCTTTTCCCCAAATGAAGGACCATGGGGAAATCAAGGTTTCATGCAATTGTTTCTGTGTCTCTCAACTGGTGATAGCAGTAAAGCACAGGGTGCACCTGCAGCCTCATTTGGGTCTGCCTTCCTAGGTGACTGAGCAGGAGAGCTTTCCAGTCTTTATATGCTGTCAGATGGGACACTTGGCCAAAAGTCCCTACTCTGAAAATGCAACAAAGTGAAGCCCATATGACTGCTGAGATCTCACTAGATGGAGCAGGGAAGCACTGCTGGATGTTATCCATGGAGGCTCTTTCAAGAGCTTTTCTCCCTTTCTGCCCCCTTTAATCCATTTTCAAGCCTAGCAATGCCTCATGTTTACCCAGCAGGCCCACATGAAAAGGTCACTTCTATTTCTTTGACCTTTTTCAGCTCAGTAAACATCGGCAGCTGGAAATCCTTTCTGTAGACATGTCAGCTGCAGTGAAATGGTGCTGCAGGTAGTGACATGCATACAGAGCATCTCTGACCTCTGATGTTGTTTTCCCATCAACACAGAAGTTTTCCCAACATTTTAGTCCTTGTGACACCAATTGCTCTCAGGGAGCTTGTGGAAGGGTTTCCTTTCCCTTTTCCCTTGGCATTGTTTGGGTGCTCTCCTTATTTTGAAATGAGATAGTAAATATTTGCAATCTTGAATTTGTAGATGTGCTGGTTATCACTAATGTGTGGTCATGGGTTTTATATCCCTCAGGTGTTAGTACCAGTTTGTTGGGATAGGAGGAAAATTTTTTCCTGACAGTTTCTTTCCTAAATTTTTCTGTGAACTGGGAGACCATGTCTAAGACCTGGATGAACTAGTTTTGATGAGGATGAAGGGGAAGGAGAACAGCAACCTATGGGCTGAATCTTGAATTGTGACCTTATACCCAACATCCACCAGAACCAACTGCTGAAATTAATGTCCCTGCTGTGGAAACACAGACACAGTGTGTGCACCATGAGTTGAGCTTTGGTTTAAGAAGTTAGGTTCTAGTAGCTCTAGTCCAGCTTTGGATGTTCTTTCTAAAACAGAAGTTAAACTACAACGTGTCTCTCCAATGCCAACCTTAAGCCATGGCCAGGTATTGCCATCAGTCTCTGCTGAAAATCCTGGAGAGTCTCATCAGCCAGAAGGCTCGTGGGAAGTGATGAAAAGCAAGTTGTCATGTTGTGTTCAAATTATAAGTGTTTTTGGGTGGAGCATCAGCTACACAATTCCCATGAGGCAGGTGATGTTTTTCTGCACATCCTGTGCAAAGCTGAACCTCATTTAATACTTTTGATTCCTGATGAACATGACTGTCTTTACTGACTGAATTATATCCAGCATTCCATCTGCAGAGTGTTTTTCATCTTCTGGAATATAGTAATGAATTTGTTTTCATAAATTTTGGTAAAACTTTTACAAATTGTACAGCTGGATTAGTGCTGCTCAAAAACTAGGACTGCTTTTGGGAAGTTTCTGCTCTGTGTCAAATTAATGATCTGTTACAAAACTTTCAAAAAGCACAATAACTGTAAAAATAATTTCTGGGTAATGATAGGAACACCACTGGGTACTCTCTAAATCCTTTTGTCCCTTGTTAATACCTCATTTTGATTGTTGCATTTTGAATACTTGGATTGGGACAGTGACATGTTCTGATCATTTCTGTTGAATGCATGAACATCTGGATTTGTTGTGTTTTAGTGTTGTTTGCTGTTGGCTAGGGATGAAAGAAGAGATCAGATGGTTTGAAGATGACTTTTTTTTGTTTTTCAAAGTTGCCTTTGTTCATAAGCAGCAATCCAGGAGCTGAGCAATGGTTCTAATTGTGACTGACAAGCAATGATGGAAGGAGGAAAATGGGAGTGATGATCTATTGGCTGTGCTAGCTCAGCAGTGAGAGAAAAAATCTGAAAATTGCTCCTTAAAATTGTCCATGCTTTGTCTAAGGGAGAGATGAGGTTGCAAAAAGAAGGTACTTTATTATGCATTGAGCAGTCTTGAGTATGCCATGTGCAGATTCGAGACCTGCTGCTTGCCCAGAAAATAAGAAGTATTTGGCACCTGCAGCCTGGTGACCCACGAAGGAGGGCATGGTCTCTCTGACCTGTGCCAGCTTAAAGGGGTAAAAAGTGAACCCCCTGTGCCCATGGATTATTGGAACCTGAGCAGAAGCCAACGCCCCATTAACAGGCCACAGTTAATAGGTTTACCCCCTTGTCCCTTCCCTCTGTTTTGAATATTTTGGGATTTCATACGGTGACTTGATGGCTATCACCTTGTGCCATTAAACAGTAATGTCAAGGAAAGGATGTTCCATGGGGTGTATTTAATGACAGGAATATTGTTTCATGCAGTGTGCTGCATGCAGCTGGCTGAGCGTTCCTTTAAATAGTTCCCACATCTCTCATGTTTTGTGGGAGGGACTGTGCTGCCAGCTCTGAAGAATGGAGAGATTAATCTCTGCTACACTTGCTCTGGACAAATACCTTTTTAAAGTAAAACACCTCTTCTGTGTTAAAAGTTAGGGAAGAAAAAACGTCTGTACTGTAAAAACTAGTGCCTGAGCTCCTGCTAGGAGGTGATGCAACTTGCAAAGGGTGAGCCAGGAAATGTCTTAAATGCTTCTGTAAAGACCTTTCCCTCTAGGAGTGCCTCACCATTTTCCTGGTCATGTCCACATGACTAGGTTTCATTCCTGAAGTTTAGCTTAATTCCAAGAGGTGAATTCCGCCTTAGTGAATAGCAACCTTCCTGTACATAAAATAATTGCAATTAAAAATTAGGTGGAAGGAGGGAAGATGCAAGTGTACCATCTCCCTGAATCTTGAAGCTGGGGTTTGGTGCCAGAGTCCTGGATGGTGCAGTGTGGTGTCTGCACACTCAAGTGCCACTCACTCCTCACCAAGGATTTGTCTTCTGTACTCTCTCTGGTAAAAGTCACATTGGTCTCAGGCTTGGGTTTTTTTCCTTCTTGTGCTTGGGGAGATTCGAACTTAACATTGACTAATGTGTGTTTGCTTCAGCTTACTCAGGAAATTCTTAGCACTTGGAGGATATTCAGTCTAGTGTTGACAAAAGCCCTCTTTCCACTCTGCATGTGGCATTGCACCATCCCCTGCTGAAATGACACAGGGTAATGCTGCTGCTAAAAGAGACAGGAGTGCACCGTGTTCCCAATACAGCAAGCAGAGAACCTGGGGGAAGAAGAGAATAAACATGCTGGTGCTGTTACATAGGGATGATTTTTGTCTGCTTAGGCCCTGTTGAAACAAAGGGAGGAATTTGCAGAGGTAAATAGCAATTATCTCGGTGGGAATATGGCCAGGGCATCAGGATTAACATTAATGAAAAAATGCAGTAGGAGTGATCTTTAATGCTTCTTGGGATTAGGGCATTGGCTTGGCTTCACATCTGATCTGAAAGGTAACAGTTCCTGAAGCACAGCACAAGATGGCTTGGTTCAGCACTGGATGAAAAAATGATGCTGTTATTTTGTAAATAAAAATTAAAAAATTCTGCTGGCTGTCCTTACACTGCAGGGTACTGGAAGGAAACACCAAGTGAAGTACTGCCATGCCTTTTTGGACGTGTTCCATCCCAGCTGGCAGCTGGACATGCACGGTGCCTTTGCTCTGTCCTGCTCTTGCAGTTGCACTGTGTTCTTAGGGACATGTTTCTAAATACCACAACGTGTCTGAAGCTGGTCACCCTTGTCCTTGCAGGTGTGCCCAGTGGCTGTAGTGACTCTCCTGTCATTATTGTAAACACAAGTTTGCTCCTCCCATCCTTGGGTTAGAGATGTACCAGTTCCATGATACTGGAATCATGCTCTTCAAAGTTTGCCACCCTCTCTGGGGAAAACCAAACTTGCTGAGCAGTTCATTTTCACACAGGGAGGTTCCCAGTTATTATCCCTAAGGTAACGTTTAGAAGAGCCTCAGCATCTCGGAGTATTGGGCTGCAAAACCTCAAACCTCGTCCATTGAAAGCTTCCTTGGACCTGATCGATTCATTTGTAGCCACTCTAACCATGAATATAAATGTTGCTCATCTGATTAGCCTGTTTTATAGCACTTCAAAAGCCTTGATAAGACGGGTCAATGGAATAAATACCTAATGAGTGCTGAGACTCCTTCCTTGCAAATAAATAAATAAAGAATAGCACAACCTCTAGGTAATGCTTTCAATCAATCAGCAGAAATCCTTCTTTGGCTGCAAAGATGAAGCCTGAGATGATAAAATGGAGTTGCTGTGTGTAATAAACGCCAATCACTTGGTTTTTAAAATTTATAAAAGTTTAATAAAAATAAAATGAAAAAAAAATTATTGCAAGTATAGTAATAAAGATTAAACAATTAGAGTTAGGACAATTAAAGAGACAATAGCAGCAAAAAGTTACAGCCCGGGCTGGGTACCTCTCTCTGGACAAAAGTGAGCCAGGAGAAGGACACCGATATAAGAGAATTCCCTCCTTAAGAGGGGTAACCTGTTGCATACACAAAACACTTCATGAATATGCATATTTTTTATTTAAAACAAGAAATTCGTCCGGTACTTGTTGAGAAATTCCTGTTAATCCCAGGCGCCTTGAAGTCTAAGTTGAGTTTGGAGAAGTTCGGTTTTTTGTTGATAAGGAAAGCCATAAATTCCTCTCCTCTGGAAGATTTAGGGGTTTCTGTAATTGTTATCTCTGTGTGAAGAATTTCTTGATTATCTTCTCCTTCTCTTGAGCAAAAAGAATACCACACACACATATTTTCTATTTTAACTACTAAAGCTTAATTTCAATTACAAAACTACATTTACTATATTATTAAAATCTTACTACAGCACTTCTAATCAATATAACATAATACATTGTCCTGGGGTGACAGGACATTTTCATGCTTTGTATCCCAATCGTGTATTCCTGTTCCCGTGCTCTCAGTTTGTTTTGTCTATAGCTGTGTCCCTCCCCCGGCTGCTTGCTATGGCTTGCTGCTACTAGCTTTAAGCCTGCTTCGCTTGCTCTGCTCGCTTGCTTTTTTTGTTTTTTCTTTGCTTGCCTTATTTTGCCATTTTTCTATTTTTGTTTTTCCCTTCCTTCCTCCCCTTCCCTGAAGACATCGGACCTGCTTCGAACCTTGATTCGGGAACGTCAAGGAACTCCTCCGGAGTCTGCACTACAGAAAAGCTCAGCACCCTCCTCAGCAGACTGCCCAAGCCGTTCGGTCTCTCTCGGACTGGTGAAAACGTTTGTTGTCATCTCGGGCTGCTTTTCTTGTGTTGGAGAGTGTTTTTTTGTTCTTGCTTAATAAACAAGTTTTTTCCACTTATCCTCCGAAGAAATTCCTCCCGAACCCGGTAGTGGAGAGGGGGAAGGAGTTGTGAAGGGTTTGTTTCCTTTAAGGGGCTCCTTCGGAGATTTTCCCCTAATTTGTCCTAAACCAGGACAATATATTCTTTGGTGGCCCGTACGGGGAAATCGACCAGACAAAGTGGAAAAAACTTCATTCTAAATAATATTTTGGTCTCAATTGTTTCGTGGGTACATTGGTATGTCTGTTTTTGAAGTTATAATGTCATTTGGATTGAAAGCCTGCCTCTGCCTCTATTTCTGGTCATTAGGGTTTTTTGAAGTTTTAATACCTTTGTGGTCCCTAGGTTTATTTTCTTATCCAGAAATAGCTCCGGTATTGTCCCTAATGCGTAGCTTTTGTAGCAGAGGGGCACTAACCAGAATATTTATCGGGTTGGGCTTGGTTGTGATGATTTGCAAGAGGTTTATTAAAATGTTGTTATCGGTTCCAGAAATGTATGGTTCGTGGTTGTGGCTGTGTACTCAGTTTGTTAGGGGAGAAGCAGGAGAGGAGGCTTTTCAGCCTTTGCTTTCCTTCTTCTCCTCTGAATTATTTACATCTCTATTAGAAAATGTTTGGTTCTCCCTGACTGCCAAGGACACCATCTTTCTGGCATTTAATTTAGTAAGCTTTCTTTATACTGTCTGCAGTTTATATAAGATGAAGGCTGAAATTTCTAGAGGGGCTGGTGAGACTCCTGATTTAAGAGTAAAACCAAGGGTGAGGAGTCCTGAGTGGTGTGGGAAATAGGAAGATATGGGCCAAATTTTAAAGGAGTTTTCTGATCCTATAGTCTGAGACTTTCCATCTGAACAAATTCAGAATCCAGCTGAGGTGGTAAAGTACCTGAAAGAGAGGTGCCATGGTAACACTAAGGAGGAAAAGATCATTGCAGTAAGCTGGGCCCTGGCACATGCTTATCGCACCCTGCTAGACACTGTAGGGCAGCAGACAGAGGAAAGGGAACAGGGAGATAAGTTAGTTACTATCCCAGTCACTCAGGCTGCAGCCAACATCCCAGGCTCCAGGCCAGTAGTTAAACCAGAGAGTAAGCCTCAACCAATGGCTGTTGCTGCTAATACAAGAGGTGGAAAGTGCAAAAGCAAGACTGACCGAAGGGTGGAAGATGATGATGATGATCCAAGAGAAGGACCATCACCAAAATCAGAAACCACACCAAATAGCACAGATTCCGGAGCCAATATTGATTCCTTCTCCCTGAAGGACCTTCGAGGCTTAAGGAAGGATTATAGGCGACAGCCCGATGAATCTATAATTAGTTGGCTAGTCCGCCTTTGAGATGCAGCAGGAGAAGCTACCATTCTGGATGGCACTGAAGCGAGGCATTTGGGATCCCTGTCACACAATCCTGTGATCGACCAAGGCATGATGAGAGGGGCTAGCCCTCACAGCCTCTGGGAACGGGTCCTGGACAGCGTAGCACAAAAATACCTGTGTGCAGATGACCTCTATATTCAGCAGACACGGTGGAAGACCATAGAACAGGGGATCCAACGCCTGAGGGAGATGGCAGTGGTAGAGGTCATTTTTTCAGATGACATAACAACTAAGAATCCAGACTTCGTACCGTGTACACCTGTAATGTGGAGGAAACTTGTGCCACCTGAATACGCTTCTGCTCTAGCAATAATGAAGCGGGATGAGGTATATGAGACTGTACTCGATATGGCGAAGAAGCTTCGAGCATATGCGGATGCTGTACATGGCCCGACTCATGCCAGAATTGCAGCTGTGGAAACACGACTGCAGAAATTAGAAGACAAAATAGAGGAAAGTCGTAAGAAACTCAGGAAAGAGATTAAGGAAGACCTCCTCCAAATCTCAGCTGTACAAATTAGACGCCCTGGTATCCAACGCAAACGTTCCATTGTTAGGGAGAGAAGGTACACCCCACGAGCTGAGTTGTGGTTCTTCTTACGTGAGTCTGGAGAAAACATGAGGAGATGGGATGGGAAGTCTACTGCTGCTCTGGCACAACGGGTGCGTGAATTGAAGGAAGGTAAAAAAAGGGAAGCAGCTCCAGTTGCCCGTAGTCGAATTGTCAGGCATAATGATGACGATGATTTGTCGGATCCCCTGGAAGGAACCTCCAAGACATATGTCTCTGGAAAGAAGGATAACCAAGCTTAGAGGGGCCCTGCCTCTAGCCAGGTAGAGGTTAGGGAAAATCGAATCTTTTAGACGGTGTGAGTTCTATGGCCTGGCACATCAGAGCCACAGAAATACAGAGCTTTGGTTGATACTAGTTCGCAGTGTACCTTAATGCCTTCAGGACATGTGAGAACAGAACGTATTTCCATTACCGGAGTGACGGGGGGATCACAGGAATTGACTCTGATAGAAGCTGAAGTAAGCCTGACCGAGAAGGAGTGGCACAAACATCCAATTGTGACTGGCCCCGAGGCTCCGTGTATTCTGGGCATAGACTATCTCAGGAGTGGCTACTACAAAGACCCTAAAGGACTCAGGTGGGCTTTTGGAATAGCTGCTGTGGAGGCAGAGGGCATTAAGAAATTGAACACCTTGCCTGGATTGTCAGAAAACCCATCTGCAGTAAGACTCCTGAAGGTAGAAGAGCAACAAGTACCTGTTGCCACCTCGACAGTGCATCGCCGGCAGTATCGAACAAATCGAGATGCTGTGATCCCCATTCACAAGATGATTCGAGAGTTAGAGAGCCAAGGGGTGGTTAGTAAAACCCACTCACCTTTCAACAGTCCCATTTGGCCTGTACGTAAATCTGAAGGAGAATAGAGATTGACCGTAAATTACCGTGCATTGAATGAAGTGACACCACCACTGAGCGCTGCTGTGCCGGACATGCTAGAACTCCAGTACGAGCTGGAGTCCAAAGCAGCAAAGTGGTACACCACAATCGATATTGCCAATGCATTTTTCTCCATCCCCCTGACTACAGAATGCAGGCCTCAGTTTGCTTTCACCTGGAGGGGCGTGCAGTACACCTGGAACCGACTGCCCCAAGGGTGGAAGCACAGTCCCACCATCTGTCATGGACTGATCCAGACTACACTAAAAAAGGGTGAGGCTCCAGAACATTTGCAGTACATTGATGATATCATTGTGTGGGGAAACACAGCAGCAGAAGTGTTCGAGAAAGGAAAGAAAATCATCCAAATTCTCCTGGAAGCCGGCTTTGCCATTAAGAAAAGTAAAGTTAAGGGACCAGCTCGGGAGATCCAGTTCCTAGGGGTGAAGTGGCAAGATAGGCGGCGCCAGATTCCTACCGATGTCATCAACAAAATCACAGCTATGTCCCCACCAACCAATAAGAAAGAAACACAAGCTTTCTTAGGTGCTATAGGTTTCTGGAAGATGCATATTCCTAAGTATAGTCAGATTGTGAGCCCTCTTTACTTGATTACTCGTAAGAAGAACGACTTCCATTGGGGCCCTGAGCAGCAACAAGCTTTTGCCCAGATCAAGCAAAAAATTGCCCATGCAGTAGCCCTTAGCCCAGTCAGGACGGGACCAGATGTGAAGAACATGCTCTATTCTGCAGCCGGGAACCATGGCCTGTCCTAGAGCCTTTGGCAGAAGGTGCCTGAAGAAACCCGAGGCCGACCACTGGGATTCTGGAGTCGGAGCTACAGAAGGTCTGAAAGTAACTACACCCCAACAGAAAAGGAAATCTTGGCTGCTTATGAAAGAGTCCAAGCTGCTTCAGAAGTGATTAGTACTGAAGTACAACTCTTCCTGGCACCTCGACTACCCGTGCTAGAGTAGATGTTTAAAGGAAAAGTTCCCTCCACCCACCATACCACCAGTGCTACATGGAGCAAGTAGATTGCCCTCATCACACAGCGTGCCCAAATTGAGAAACTAAATCGTCCTGAGATTTTGGAAGTAATTACAAATTGGCCTGAAGGTGAAAACTTCAGGCTCACTGGTGAAGAGGGAGAAGAGCAAGTGACCCGTGCCGAAGAAGCTCCACCATATAACCAACTGCCGGCAAAAGACATACATTACGCTCTTTTTACTGATGGTTCCTGTCGCCTCGTAGGAATGAACCGGAAGTAGAAAACAGCCGTATGGAGCCCCACACGACAAGTTGCACAAGCTATCGAAGGAGAAGGTGGATCAAGTCAACTTGCGGAACTCAAAGCTGTTCAATTGGCCCTGAACATTGCTAAAGCAAAGAAGTGGCCAAAACTTTACCTTTATACTGATTCCTAAATGGTAGCCAATGCTCTGTGGAGATAGCTGAAGAGATGGAAGGAGGCAAACTGGCAGCGCAGAGGAAAACCAATTTGAGCTGCTGAAAAATGGAAAGACATCGCTACCCGGCTAGAGAAACTACCTGTGAAAGTTCGCCATGTAGATGCCCATGTCCCCAGAAGCAGGGCTAATGAGGAGCAGCAAAACAATCAGCAAGTAGATCAGGCCACAAAGATAGGAGAGTTGAAGATAGATCTTGACTAGGAGCACAAAAGAGAGCTGTTCCTAGCACGATGGGCCCATGATGCCTCAAGCCACCAGGGTAGAAATGCCACCTATAAGTGGGCACGAGACCGAGGGGTGGATCTAACCATAGACAGCATTTCTCAGGTTATCCATAACTGTGAGACGTGTGCCGCCATTAAGCAGGCTAAGCGAGTGAAGCCCCTCTGGTATAGGAGGCGGTGGTCCAAGTACAAGTATGGGAAGGCTTGGCAAATTGATTACATCACACTGCCTCAAACCCGCCAAGGCAAGCGCCACGTACTAACCATGGTAAAAACCACTACGGGATGGTTAGAAACCTACCCCGTGTCTCATGCTACAGCCCGCAACACCATTCTGGGCCTTGAAAAGCAAGTCCTTTGGAGGCATGGTACTCCTAAAAAGATTGAGTCAGACAATGAGACTCATTTTAAAAATAATCTTATTAACACCTGGGCTAAGAAACATGGCATTGAGTGGGTGTACCACATCCCCTACCATACACCAGCTGCAAATAAAGTAGAGAGATACAATGAATTGTTAAAAACCACTTTGAAAGCATTGGGTGAGGGGTCTTTCAAGAACTGGGAGCAGTATTTAGCAAGGGCCACCTGGTTAATTAACACTCGGGGTTCCACCAACCGAGCAGGTCCTGCCCAGTCTGAACCCCTTAATATAGTCGATGGAAATAAAGTCCCAGTGGCCCATATCAGAAGTTTGTTGAGGAAGACGGTATGGATTAATCCTGCTTCGAGTACAGGCAAACCCATTCGTGGGATTGTCTTTGCCCAAAGACCAGGTTATACCTGGTGGATAATGCAGAAAGATGGGACAACCCGTTGTGTACCTCAAAAAGATCTGATTGTGAGATGATATCATTATTTGCTGAACGTTACCACCATTGTCTGTACGTTACATCATACAGACATGAGACAGAAGGAAACGTGAAAGTGTCAAAAGTCTGAGCAAGTAAGATGGAAGGAAATGTGTTAAGTGTGGAAAGTTTGAGCACGTGAGATGAAAGGTTTTACATTGTGTTCATTAACATGTTCACGATATGGGATAAGGGGTGGAATGTCCTGGGGTGACAGGACATTTTCATGCTTTGTATCCCAATCGTGTATTCCTGTTCCCATGCTCTCAGTTTGTTTTGTCTATAGCTGTGTCCCTCCCCCGGCTGCTTGCTATGGCTTGCTGCTACTAGCTTTAAGCCTGCTTCGCTTGCTCTGCTCGCTTGCTTTTTTTGTTTTTTCTTTGCTTGCCTTATTTTGCCATTTTTCTATTTTTGTTTTTCCCTTCCTTCCTCCCCTTCCCTGAAGACATCGGACCTGCTTCGAACCTTGATTCGGGAACGTCAAGGAACTCCTCCGGAGTCTGCACTACAGAAAAGCTCAGCACCCTCCTCAGCAGACTGCCCAAGCCGTTCGGTCTCTCTCGGACTGGTGAAAACGTTTGTTGTCATCTCGGGCTGCTTTTCTTGTGTTGGAGAGTGTTTTTTTGTTCTTGCTTAATAAACAAGTTTTTTCCACTTATCCTCCGAAGAAATTCCTCCCGAACCCGGTAGTGGAGAGGGGGAAGGAGTTGTGAAAGGTTTGTTTCCTTTAAGGGGCTCCTTCAGAGATTTTCCCCTAATTTGTCCTAAACAAGGACATACATATACTATTCAATTTAATATTTGTGAAAAGCCAATCATAAAATATGCATTTTTCACACTTTGGATGTGCTACATTGAATATGTTATTTTTTTCTCCCTCACAGTAATAAGGACAAACACAAGTCTTTTCTCTTCCAGCTTAAATGCAGTTTGCTGGCAGTTTCACATCCTCTTCTAGTCTGTAGTACTTGCAGCATTGCTATTTTAATATTTTACAGGAGTGTGGCCTGCTGGTACTGAGTTTACTGGTTTATATTGCTTTCAACAGGTACAGTCAGTGGTGGGTAGGTTGGGACTGCAGAATGGAAAGCTTTTCTTTTCGGGTGATTCTGTTGCCATTCCTTAACTCTCACGCCCCCACAGCCACTCACACGGAGATCTTGTTGGTACTAGCAGTTTGGTTTTGGAATGCAGATTTAGAGCCATAATAAAGCATGACAGCAGAGGATGCTGTCTTGATAATTGCTGTAGGAAAATACTTGAGAGAATGCTGGAACTCCTAAAGAAGGGGGCACTTTAATGTTCATCCCTCTGATCTCTTCTTATTGTGGCTAAGGAAGACCAACATGGTGCAGGTACTCTAGAAGCAAAAAAAGTGTTCTCAGCACGGTTCATGATGGCTGATGGTCCACACTGCCTTTGGTCCCTCGTTTTGACCTTTCCTGGGCACTGCACTGTGCATTGACACATTTTGTTCTTTCTCAGCAGCTCAGGTTTACGGGTGATCTACTGAAATCCTGTGCGTGTTACGATGAAGCCACACAAAAAGTGGCTGTGCCCATTCCTGCTGGGGGTCTGAAAGATCTGCTGAATTGATCTAGGACTCTAACAGTGAGGATAAAAGCACTTGCTTTTAAGCAGAGTGATTTATAGCCCATGCTTGATTTGATTCTGTTTCTCTAAACCCTTATTTCAGTAGCACAGTTAACACGCTGGCTGGGTCCAGTTGTAACAATAACAAGACTGGGGAAGATTTTAAACAGATCTCAGGTCAGAGTGCAGCCTCAGCCTGTTCCCCTGTAGCCACCTGTGTACTCAGAGTGGCAAAGGCAGCAGTGAAAACACTGCACTTCTACTGAATGTGATTCAATCAGATCTTTGTGAAATCCCTGGATTTTTTTGCTGCCTAATAATGACTGTGGACCGCTTGTTCTTCATAAGCACAGAGTTTGGCCCTTTTCTCTCATCTTCAGATCTTACTGAGAATTCACTTTCAACATCCTTCTTCTTTGGCTAGGTTTAGCATAAATTAACAATCTTTTTTCCTCCTTTTTCAGGTATAGGAGCCTTTTAAAGGTAGCAGGTATTGTCTCGAGTTTTCCTCAGCATCATAATATATGGATATGAATGTCAGGTTCTTCAAATCTTAGAACCTATGTGTAACTTCAGTAGTAAAATTGCAAATCTTTTTATGACACCTTTTAGGTAATTCCATGAGTAATCCAACCTTCTGCAATATGACTAATTAAAGAATGAAGCAGCAGACTTCCAAGCTGGAAGAAAGTATTCATATTTTCCTGGCTTTTTCTAACAAGAATAGTTTTTGTCTGGCAACTCCCATGGTTTCTCAAGTTAATTAAGGTTTCGACAAATTGTTCTAAATCTCTCCACACCAGAAAAACAAAAAAGTTTTATCTTTAAAACTACAAAAAAATTATCACTGCAGTGCTAGCAGGGAAATGAATAGTTTCAGATGGGCAAATTATTTTTTTTTCCATGAACATGGAAAGGAGGAATGTCAGTGGGGTTTGCATTGATTTAACAAGTCTTTTTTCACACACAAGTATAGATTTATACAAATGTTTTTGCATGCATGTACACATGTGCACAAGTGTCTAGACAAGTTAGCAATTGCAGGTCAAGAGTGAAGCATATCTGTCTCTAGGAAAATTATTAATGTATAGGTTGGCTTGGGTTATTCACTGCACTGAAACTAGTAGTAGGAAAAATGTTCTTTTTTTAAAAAAAAAAGTATTTGTTTGTTTGTATGTGTGTTTTGTCCTTTTCCTGGGAAACCATCCTGGTTAATAGCCTGCCTTTAGATGGGATGAAACCTAAGCAGAGAAATGTTCTTTGGCTAACAGAGAATGTAAAGCGAAAACAAAACCCTGTCACATTGGTTGTAATCTAATGCTGAAGTTGATTCTGTTTCCAGTGCAACAGCTGCTCTCTCTTCTGGCAGAAGCTGTACCTTTAGGCAGCCTTTCCTCTGACTGGGACAATCTGCTTGTCTGGGTGCAAAGACTGTCACTGTTTGTCCTGACTGTTCTGATGCTATCCTTAACAGGCTTTGAAATGACCATCCCAGTCTATAAGACAGCAGCAGAGACCGAAAACTTAGTTTCTAAAGAATTTCTTTTCATGCATTGGTGTCGTTTTGTTTAGTTTTGTCCCAAAATGGTTTATCCAAATCCTCTGGCATGGGTTCAGGGATGTTTACAGATATTTATTTCTAGTAAATAAGCAGGTCACCAGAAGATGTTGTGGTCTGCCCTTGCCAGCTGATACCCAGCAGCTCAGTATGGGCAACTGATCTGACAACAGCAAGGCAGGGTTGCTCCTACAGTAGTTAGGAACTAAAATGCTAGTAAACACCTGGGAATAATTTGCATCAAAAGTCTGAAGAATTGAACATCTTGGGGTCAGAATAAGTAAGGAAAAGGCCAACTTGATTAAAGCCTCCCTGATGTGACTCAGTCTGATGTCTGACAGTAGGCAGACCTGCACTGGGACACCTACTGAAAGGGTTAATGAACTGTGGGATTTCTTGCTGGAGGGTGAGTTGATAGCTTAAGGACTTGTGTACCTGTGATGCCCAGGCTAATAAATCAGGTTTGAGCTGCCGTTGCAGTTTTCTCTGCTGTTCTTGGAAGAGGCTGTCATACAGATGCTTGGGAGGGAGCATAATGTTTTATGACTACAACACCTGCAGTCCTCTCGTGGAAGGAGTCCCCAGGAGATCCTAACCCTACAAAGCTAATGTTGCTGAGCCACTGATAATATCAAGCTGCCAAGCTGAGTTACATGGATTGCTGTGGCAAGTGCCTGGCTGATTAATTTTAATTTAATGTAAACAGAAATGGTGTCAAGGATATATTATGTAACCAAGGGATGTCTTTACACAGGAAGGCATTAGTGGTGGACTGATGAGCTGAGATAGTGTGACCACCACATCCCTTGGTCTCATCTGACACAATTGCTGAGGTAAGGAAATGGAAAGTAGTGATAAAAGGATGTGAAGTGGGGCTCCTGAGGCTGATGGAAAAAGCTTGGTGGCAGAGTCAGCACAGCAGGCTCTGAGTTCTTTTAGTGGTTCTGGAGAGCTCTGTGTGCTTTTTTTATTCCACCCAGCCCTATAAAAAATTTTAGTGCCCTCCACTTTAACCCATGAAGGAGTTGAGACGGGCTGAAGGGAAGTTGAGACTGTGAAGGGAACAGGGTGGCAAGCATGGTATGAAACCAGGTGATCCTTACAGTCCCTTCCAACCCAACTGTTCTTTGTGTTTATGGGAGTTAATTCTCCTGAATTAACCCATCAGCTAACTTACTTCCTTTAAGCCCAGGGTGCAGAGAGAAACAATTAGGTGCAGGTTTATACTGCTGATGAAATCAGCTAACAAAGTGCTTCTATTGCTGTGGTAAGGAAACTGGGCTTATTTATGATGTACCCTGTCCCTCCCTCTGCCCCCCTGAAAAGCAAGAAATCCGAATATATATGTAAATTAGGTGAATCTCTTAAGCTTCTGTCAGGTTTTCAGTTCAAACCTCCTTACTGCAGGCAGATCTCTCTTTATCATCAGAACCTGGTTGCTCTCTTTGGACCCAGTCCACAAACTTTGGTTTTTGCCTTTTAGGCTGTGCATACACAGTTAATCACCTTACAGCCAATACATGGCTCCAAGTTGCAGTAGGTCATTAGATATAGGTTTTTTTAAGTAGGTCGTTCCTCTTTTTTTCTTTCTCCAGAGCATTCTGAGGGGGAAACTCTGCTGTGAATATTCATGAGAATACTTAAAGTAGGCAAGTGAGGAGATGGACATATTAGTTATATTTGAGGAAGAAACTGTAGCTTTGCTTTCATCATATTGACCTCTGGTAGTTTGCCTACTGGACTGAAAGAATTTAGTTAGGTGGGTTATAGGATGAAAAGGATGGCTGCTGGCTAGGGTTATGGGTGCTCTGTTCTGTGCCATACACCTTGTTTGACCTGGGCAAATCATTCTCCTTTAGTTTTCCCACTTGTGCTAAATGTGGATTGTAATTACCCACTTCACTGAGGAGGGCATGTGGCTGAAATTAATTAATGTTTATAATGTACTTGGTTTTCCCGATGAGGTTTGTAGCCGCGTTGCTGAGTACAGTCATTTCTGGGTTTTTGCTTGTGTGTGTGCATGTGGGGTGTAAAGATTGGCTCCAGCAGAAAGGGTAGTAAAATACAGTCTTAAGAATAAAATTTCTTGGCACGTATATAAATGCAAATAATTCCTAAAGATTTTAAAGCATGAATACAGCTGGTGCTGGCTTTCCTACTGCAATGTCACTGCTCTGTGGAAAGCAAGAAGGTAAATAACAAGGCAGAAGGCTTCTGGTCTTTTTTAATGGGAGCCAGAAAAATACTGGACCTCAAGGATAGCCCTTGGAGAAAAGAATTCTTTAGGACACTGAACATAGCTCGCCTGAAGTCTTGTGGGCTTGTGAAAAATAAAATCACTGTAACTTCTGGGAAGAAACTGAAATCCTGATCGAGCCTTAATTGCTTATTTTACAGTATGGTAGTAAGTGGAAGATGTTATCAATCATATCAATAGATAGAGAACAAATACTTAACACAGGGCAGACAGAAAAATACTCCCGGTGTCCTGGGTTTCCACATCATCCCTTCCTCCTTTATTCATGATACACAATTCACAAAGTTCAATTGTGACATTTGGGTCTTGGCCAGTCCTTTTCTGTAGGGTATTTAGTGTTACACTGAGCAGCCAAAGCTGACATATTGGCATTGTCAGCCTTTTTTTCACAGTATCAATTTTTAATTCTATCTGAAAAAATGTATAATCATGTTATATTTTTTATATAACTGTGATTAATGACAATAATAATCATGTTATATTTCACTTGCACAAATGAACCTGAGCTCAAGATTTAAACCTTCCTCTGTCCCTCCATGTGGGAGCATTCCAAAACCAATTCTTCCTTCTGTTGGTGCTGTTTCCAATGTGCCATTAAGAAAATTCTCCCTCATCTTCCCAAACCCACAAGTTCTTTTCCTTCTTCCATATGTAATTTTGGGATGCATTTGAAGACATCCAGGGGTTCAGCCTCTATTAACCGAGTGCCCCACTGCTCACAGGGTGCTCTGACCTCAGCCCACTCCAGAGGCAGGGAACTCCAGGGAAGGGCTTCCCATCTGGGAATTTCTGATGGGACTGATTCCTCACATTTACATTTAAAAAGTGACATTTTGTTGTGATCTGGCCAGACTGTGCCAGTTTTGTTTCCCCAGTGGGCAGGGTCAGCACCAAAGACACAGACACCAACTGAAGGACTCAGTGTCATTGACTGTAGCTCAAAGCAGCAAAGAATCCCAAAAGGAGCAGCTCAGCAATGCACCCAGCCAGCAGCACCAAAGATTGCAGCAGTGATTAAGAAAGATCCAGCCCCAGTTACCCTCAGGCTTTACCATGCCCCAGATCCACACAGCAGCTGGGGAAGCTGTCACAGCCAAGGGCTGCAGAGCCACTCCTGGACACTGGGAATTCCTGCAGGTGCCTCCAGCCACAGGTGAGGCTCCAGCCTCGCTGGGAGAGGGCCCAGCTCTGACAGCGCTGAATGAACAAACTGACAGCGCTGCTGGTGCGGGAACATCTGGTTTCATCCTCCTCCTGGGTTCCTCCCAAAGCCTGGCCAGGGCCCAAGAGGAACCAAGGGAGGTGACTTTGACCATTCAGCCCCAGACAAGGCCAGATGTCAGATTTCATGGCCTTGTCTGGCTTCTAAACACAGAAAGGTCAATCCATGTTTCACTAACGAGTGGATACGTCTATCACAGCGCTAATGACCATGCATATTTCATTAGTGAGCAGATACAAAGATAACCTTTGGTTGGAAGGTTCATCCAGAGGCCACCTTTGGCTCAGGGCCTCACTCAGGGCTGTTGTCCAGGCCTTGGCACTTCAGGGACGTGGTTTAGTGCTGGGCTCGACACTGCTGGGTGACTGGCTGGACTGGATGAGCTCAGAGGTCTTTTCCAACAGAAAGGATTCTGTGATTCCATGATTCCATCTGCTGCATTCAGCCAGGTCCATGTTAGCAGCATTCATTTGCTCACAAAGTCTCCTCAGGCCCAGCTCTTGAGGCCTGAGGCTTCAGCTCCTTCAGCTCCTGGTGCTCAGCCGCTCGTGCTGAACGAGACACTCGGAGAGAAGAGCACAGTCCATCCAATTCCTTCTGGGACACGGAGAGGGGAGGCTGTGGAAACAGGAGCAGTGTTTGGTGTGGCCTCCTCTCTGCCCTGCACGCCTTTCAGCGCTTTGAACCAGCCAAGAGCTTTCTCCAAGAGTGCAATGGAGCAGCTGTTCCTGCTGCCGGGTCTGGCTCTCTCCAGTCTCTGACCTTGCCTGCTTTTGTCCCTCTTGCTGTGCCCTCTGCTCCCCCAGGGCTCGGTGGCTGCTGCCCAGGACTGTGGGACTGGCACAGATCCCGTGGTCGAGACCCTCCTTTCTCTGCCCTTGGAGCTGCCTGGGCACAGCAGCCTTTTCCATCTGGAAGCTCCCCATGGACAGGGAGTCCCCAGCGGCGCTCCTTGCACAAGCTCCAGGAGCCCAGGGCTGCCATCTCAAGTCCCTGCTGGCCCTGGGGGCTCCCAGGTGCCTCAGGCTGCTGTGACACCGCTGCACACGGGAGGCAAGAGTGGCAGGGGCTGTGCTGAAAGTCAGCTCCACGTGCTGCTGCTGCTGCTGCTGGGGGTCATTTGTCCAGCCCTGCCCCAGAGTCAGGGATCAGATCCAGGCCCTGCTGCTGCTCCCTCGGGATCAGCCCCACTTTGGGTGTTGCTGTCAGGGCCAGCAGAAGCGGTGGCTGGAGCAGCGGGTGCTGACGGTGCCCCAAGCCCCGGGGCTGGAGGGGTCCCTGGGCTGGGGCTGGCAGGGAGCTGCTCCAGCCCGGAGTGCACTGCTGAGTGCTGTGCTCTGGGGCTGGGGCTCCCCGCACAGGGGACTGGACTGGTGTGCCACAGGAGACAGAGAAGCTGCAGCTTCAGCATAACTGAGGTGGGTGCATGGGTTGGGAAGAGTGGGGAGGCTCAAGGGGATTCACTGAGCTCATCCTCCTGCAAGGATGAGGAAAAGGGAGTGGGAACTCAGCAGTGAGGAGAGCTGAGGGCTGGAGAGCAGCTCTGAATGACACTAAAATCCCACTGGAGCTCTGAGACATTGCTGCTCCTCAGCCAGTGACAGGATGAGTCCCTAAGCCTGGGGCTCGGCCTTCCTCATGGTGAGGGGCACCAAGGAAGGCGACAGTGTGATGGAGACTGCCATGGGCTGGGAACTCACTGGGGGACAAGAGGGAGCAGTTGGGAAGTAAAAGGCAGGTGGGGGAGAGAACAGTTCAGAGAAGGGCTGAGCTACAGCTTGAGCAAGCTGCAAAATGTCATTTGGGGTCATCCCAGATTGATTTCATTTCAGAAGTTATTGAACAAGTTTAATTTTTGGGTGGTGTCATGTTTGTCCTTGGAGGTGTACACTCTGCACACTTGAGCTGTGTTGCTGAAATGCTCCAGCAGGTCTGTGCTGCAGGTCACCCCATTTCTTCTTTGGCTGATTGCGGCCCGGTGCTGAGCTCCAGCAGAGCCCTGGCAGAGCCCAGAGCAGCCTCAGCACCCGCAGAGCCCGGCTGCAAGGAGAGAAACCAGAAAGCGCCCGTCAGCTGAAGGCTCCTGTCCCCTTGTCCCAGCCGCCCGCGGTGCCCAGGCCATGCTGGCCGTGCCCAGAGCTGTGCCCAGAGCTGCCCATCCCTGCTGCCTTTGGGAGCAGAGCAGGAGGGCAGGACATGTGCCCAGCCTGCAGCCAGCCACGGCACATCCAGCCCTCAGCAGCTGCCCAGAGCAGGATGCTCCTGTGCTCGCTGCCATCTCCCCAAAGCTCTGATCCCACCATGCCAAGCAGACAAGACCCACATCACGCTGGAAGAAAAGCTGGTCCCAGACGATGTCCTCAGCCTTCTCCAAGGGCACGGCCCATCCACGCCACAGCTGCTCCCAAGCACTTCCCCATCCAGACTGGACCCCACCTGGAAAGCTTCCTCTAGAAAAACACACAACAAATTATTGAAAATAGATTACAGACAAAAAGAGGAACAAGAAAAAAGGTCAAAAATCTTATCTCTGTCAGGGGCTTGAGGAAGGCCCAACCCCTGCATGCCAGGGAAAAACCCACCCAGAGGTGAGGGAAGCCCAGGCTTGCTCCCTTCCCCCCTGCACTGCCCCCCAAAATAACGGTGATCCCAAGCAAACAGGGGCAGTGGAGCAGCCCAAGCCCTTCCTTGCCTGCAAAGCAAAGCAGCCCCTGCACAGGTTCTGGAGTCCCACCTCTGCTCCCACCATGGGGGTTTGTTTGTGTCGGGCTGGCTGCCCCAGCCCCAGCCCGGGGCACGGTGGGTGCTGGGGCTGTTTGCAGGGCCAGGAGCCCACTCCCATTTCATCAGCACCCCAGCCCATCCCCCCAGCCCTGCCAAAAGCAGCCTGGCAGCCGACTGAAGGATCAGCTGCATCTGCCCCAGCAAAGGGGGAACCTTTGGTTCCTGGCCAGGCTGTGCAATGCCCAAATCTGGGAGCATCCCCCGGCGTGTGGACTCATCTGCACATTCCCTGTGCAGCCTGGCTTTGGAGAAGGTGCCAGAATCAAAGTCCATCATCCTCAGCTGCCGGTGACCAGGTGGAGGAAGAGGTTGTCATCCTTTATGTCATCCTCCATGTCCCCAGCAGCAGCAGCCCCACCTGGTACAGCTTCTCCAGGGGCTCCTTCTCCTTCCCTGGGGTGAGCCCAGGCTGTCAGGGTTCTGCCCAGGGCCCCAGCTGTCAGGGAACCAGGACAAGCAAAACCAGCTCGGATGGTGGCCACCAGTGCTAGGCAGAGCAGCTGAGCTCCAGTACAAGGGCTGCGTGTTCCCATCTGATGACCCCTGGGCAGTGACACAGGCAGGACAAAATGTCTGGGTTCCTTTGCTTCTCATTGCCAAGGCATGTGTGGAGCTGTAACTTACCAGGGCCTTGCATCAAAGCGTGCCTGTGGCTCTCTCCCTTCTTCTAGGGCAGATCAATATCCTGCAGCCAGGGATCACAGAACAGCTCTTCTAAAGAGGGCCTGTCCAAGTCCAGCATGGATAAACACCGCCTGATCAGATCTTGGCACTCTGGGCAGAGAAACCAGAAACCGCCGGTCAGTTGGAGAAGGCTCCTGTTGGCTTTGCCCCACTATTCCCGTGCCCAGGCCATGCTGGATGTGCTCAGAGCTGGGCCTAAACGTCCCCATCAATTCCCTGTTTTGGAGGAGAGCAGGAGAGCAGGACATGTGCCACCTCCTCAGCAGCTGCCAGAGCGGGATGCTGACGAGCTGCTGCTGTCTCCCAGCACTGGTATTGCCCCCGAGGCCAGAGATGAGGATCCACCTTGAGAGAGCCGTTGTGGCAGCGAGAGTTGATGGTCCCAGCTGATGTTCTGGCTCCTCCTGAAAGGGTGCTCCCCGCAGACCATCTGGTGCAGCAGGATGCCCAGGGACCAGATGGTAGCTGGCTTGCCGTAGTACCAGCCAAATTGGGTCCATTCTGGTGGGCTGTATGACCGTGTTCCTATGGAATACAGATGGGGTTCATCAGGGGGACGCTGCTGCTCCCTGAGCCTGGCCCCAGCATCCCTGGGTGTGTGGGGGCTGCCCCAGTGGCACACGGGGTGACCGCTGCCCTCTCGCCAGCACCTGGGACTTGTGTACAGACTCGGGGATGGAAAAGAAGCCACTGGTGCTGGAAGAGGGCAGCAGAAGTCCTGTCAAGGCCCGACCATGACGGGAAAAAACCCACTCATTGCTTGGGAAAACCATGCCCTCATCCTCCCTGCCTGCACTGCCCCAAAAACATTATGAATCCAAACCAAACAAGGTGAGTGGAGCAGTCCAAGCCCTTTGTCACCTGCACACCAAACCGGCTGGGACACAGGTTCTGGCCCCCATCTCTGCTACCCCCACCCACGGGTGTTTTGTCAGGCTGGCTGCCCCAGCCCCAGCCCCAGTCCTGGGCAGAGTGGTGGGCAAAGGCTGCCAGCAGGGCTGGAAGCTGGCTCCCCACCCAGCCCTGCTCAAAAGCAGCTCAGCTGAAATCTCAGTGCCATGAAGGGCAGCAAAAGGGAGAATCCCCGCTGCCACACCCAGCTTGGGCTGTGAGGTGTTGGGCCATGAGATGACGGGACTGAGAGCACACCCCTGCGTGGGCTCACCTGCAAAACGAGTGTAGGCTGTGTCTTGCAGGTAGGTGCCGCAGCCAAAGTCAATCAGTTTGGCCTGCCCGGTGGCCAGGTCAACCAGGATGTTTGATGTCTCTGTGCAGGACCCCGCAGCTGGTGCAGTGCCGCACGGCCTCCAGCACCTGGCGGAACAGCTCCCGCGCCAACTCCTCAGACAGGAACCCCCGTTCCTGAATGAAATGGTGCAGGTCCTGGCACCCTCTCCGGGCGTTCCAGCACCATCAAGACGTCACTGGGGAGCTCCTTCCACTCCAGCAGCTGGACGACACCGGGGAAGCCAGTGGACACCTTGGCCAGCAGCACGACCTCCAGGGGTGCGCTGGTGCCGTCGGGCTGCAGGAGGAGCGCGATGCTCTCAGTGGGGCTGATGCCGTGCCGGAGGTCGGGAACCCCTCACCCAGCCCGGGATGCTCTGCGCCTTGCGCTGGCCCCACGCCTGCTCTCCCTCGAGGTGTCCTGGTGGCTTCCACCCTGCCGGGCCTCGGCTCATCCCCGCCCAGCTTCTGCCGCTGGCCCCGCTCACTCACCAGCTCACCCCAGTGCTGGATGTGGTTCCTTGGCACCCTTTTGATGGCCACCTGCAAGCCAAGAGCAGCAGCGGGCTGAGCTCGCCACCTGCCCTGCCCAGCCCCATCCTCCCCCTCCTTCCCTCCTCCTCCACCTCCTCCTCCTCCTTCTTCCCCTCCTACCCCTCCTCCTCCTCCTCCTTTCCTTCCTCCTTCTCCTCCTCCTCCCCCTCCTTCCCTTCCACCTCCTCCTCCTCCTCCTCCTCCTCCTCCGCCCCCTCCTCCTGTGCCCGCCGCCGACCCCGCCGCTCACCGGGGCGCCGTCCGAGAGCCGCGTGGCTGCGAAGACGCTGCCGAAGCCGCCTCTGCCCAGCAGCGAACCCAGCCGGTACCGCTCCTTCAGGCCCTGCTGCGCCTTCCCTGCAGGCGGGACGAGGCTGTCAGCGCTCGGCCCGGGGCCAGGAGCGGCCCCCGAGCGCCCCCCGAGCGCCCCGGGCCAGCCCTCCCCAGGAGTTCTGTCCCTGGAACGGGACAGCGGCGGCTCGGGGCCGGCGGCCGCGCTGCCGAGCGGCGGAGCTCGGGCCGGGGAAGCCGCAGCGGGGGCGGCGGGAGCGGCCGCGCCGCGTGTGTCCTCCGCGGGGCCCGGGAGGAGCCGGGGCCGGGGCCGGGACTGGAGCCCACGTCGGGGCCGGGTCTGGGCTCGGGCCAGGCGGAGCCCGAGGGCGGCGATGCCGCTCCAGCCCCAGGCACTGATGCCCGCCCAGCAGCGCCACCGCCAGCACGCCCAGAGCCGGGCGGAGGCGAGACCCCGGCGGGACGGCCGGGGACGGGGACGGGGACGGGAACCAGGGGGGGGACGGGGCCGGTGACGGGCTGGGGACATGGCCCAGGCCAGCAGGGGAGAGGCAGACTGGGAGAGGAGGGGACACCGTGAAAGGGAGAGCAGGAGAGGGTGCGGGACAGCGGGAGAGGGAGAGGAGTGCGAGGGGGTCGATAGACTATCTGCTTTCGCTGCTGCCGCTGCTGCCGCTGCTGCTGCCGCTGCTGCTGCCGCTGCAACTGATGCTCCGGGGCCGTTTGTCCCCGTGTCCGTTTTTCCGTTGCCCGCTCGCCCCCGCGCCCAGCCCCCCGCTCCCCAGGGGCAGCCCCTGAGCCTGTCCAAACACGGGAACTTTGCCCTGTTCAGCCCAGACCCAGAGTCTGGACTCCTGCACAGGGGCATAGGTATCCCCTTGAGCGCTGCTGTGCCTTGTCCCCGCTGAGGATCAAACCCTATCGGAGCACATTCCCTGAATGCAGAATTTGTACCTTACCCAGGCACTGCACTTACCTCTCCAGCAATGATTAAAAAAAAAAAAAAAAAAACAAAAAAAAAACCAAAAAAAACACAAACAAAAAAAAACCAAAAAAAACCCAAAAAAACCAAAACGAAAACGGGGAAGGCAAACTGTGTGTAGCTCATGGTATTTTACAGGGTCTAAAATTCGCCAAGTCATGGATCTTAGAGATTAGATCTGTTTGGATTAAGGGGATGGAGCAGTAGTTCAAGATGGAAAAGAGGAGCATAAAAAAAAACAGAGAAAAACATCTTCAGTTGTTTCTTGCCATTTTCATTTCATTTCTTAAAAGCTGTTTCAGTTTTCCCAGAATCTTCTCCACACTCCTGTCTGCTCTTTCCAGGAACCTTTCCTGGAGAACGAGGTGCAGCTTCTGTCACAAGATGTGCCACCAGCTGCACTTTCTCATGGCTTTCCACAACGTGTGTGCAGCTCAACTCTTGCAGCATAGCAGGGCAAATGTTTGAAGGATTTGACAGCTTGTTCTTTCTTTTCCTTGTGGGCTGGGCAGTTGTGCCATTGGTAAGGTTTTCATTGTTACTGTTTTACCCTAAGAAACCATGAGGGGGTACCAGGAATTGTCAGGGAATGCAAGCCTGACTGAATGCAGAGAAAGAATCTGCAGAGCCTGAAGCCAGAAATGGAGAGCTGTGTGATAATCATTGCAACATCCCCATGGGCATCTTGAACGTGATCTAGAAGATGAAAATGCTCTGACAGAGGGCATTTGTTTCTGAGTTCAGTGTAGAGGATTCCACATCTAGTGCATTGGTTCATAAATCAAGAGTTCAATCAGTTCATGGAAAGCACCAGAACAAGCACTAGGACTGGGACACACTGGGAGCCACTGGAAATGTGCTGGGGGTAACTGGGACCACGCTGGGGGCAACTGGGGACAAGGGTGAGTGACTGGGGCCCTGCTGGGAGAGACTGGGATCACACTGGACTCATACAGGGATCGTACTGGGAGTGACTGGGACTAATTTAGGGGCAACTGGGAGAACTGGGAAAACACTGGATGGCACTGGGAACAACGGAGACAGCGCTGGGGGCAAATTGTATCATAATGGGGAGTGACTGGCAGCAACTGGGCTCCTGCTGGGAGCAGCCCCTGGCGGCCCCGGGAGCCCTGCACCCCTTTCCTGGCCATGCCGGCCCTCCCAACCCCCAGAGCCCCCTTTTCCTTCACCCAGAGACCCCCTGGACCCCTATTCCTGCCTTTCCTAGGGCCCAGCCCCTCCTTTCCTCAACACCGAGGACATCCGGGACCCCTATTCCCAGCCAGCCTGGGTTTTCCCACCTTTTGCTGGGAATGGGGACACCGGGGACCCTTGCAGTCCTCTTTGCTGACGATAGTGACACAATTAAGCTCGCCCAAACTCCTCCTGGATCTCCCCTAAGCCCCCAGTGGGGATTCCTGGGAGTTCCCCTGTGTTCCCCCTTTCCCAGGACTTTGGGGGTCCCCCTGACCTGTCCGTGCACCCCCAGATTTCTTCCACAGCCCCCTGTGATGGTGGGGGTGGGGGCCGAGTGCTGGTGCCCCCCTGCCTGCAGCAGATCCAATGGTGAGGGGAGTTTGGGGGGGTCCCTGAGCATTTGGGGTCCCCTGGGTTTTGGGGTGACCCCCGGGCCCCCCAGGATCTCCCTGAACACGCTGACGCTGCCCGTGTGCAGTGAGAAGGTTCATACCCGGCACGGGGTCCCAGCTCAGTCACCGGCATCGCCCAGGAACCCCCAAACCCTCCTGGGACCCCCAAACCCCCAGGGACACCCCGACCTCCCCGGGACCCCCAAAACCATCCCTGGGCCATCCAAAAACTCCCCAAGACTGCAAAAACCCCACACAGACACCCCCCAAACCCTCCCAGGACATCAAAATTCCCACAAGACCTCCCAGCACGCCCCAGACCACCCTGAGAAGGTTCGTACCTGGCAGGGGTTCCCCATCTCTGTCACCAGCAGGTACCCCAAACCAGCCTTGGGTTCGCCCTGGGATTGCCCAATCCCCCCCTTTGGGAATCCCTAAAACCCCCCTGGGAACCCCCCAAAAATCCACCAGGACCCGAAAAACCCTGGAGATAGACAAAACCCCCCCAGGAATTCTTCACGGAAGTTTATACTCAGCACGGGGGTCCCCATCACCATCATCGGCATCACCCGGGTACCCCCAGATCCTCTCGGGACTCCCAAACCCTCCTGGGACCCCCCAAACCCTCCCAGGTACCCCTAAATCCTCCCAGGACTCCCAACCCTCCCCGGGCTCCGCTGCCGGAATCAGCAGGAGTGGTGTTCGCCTCTTCAGGGGAGTTAGAGTGGGACCCGACCAGAGCGGGGGCCCTTAAACCCCAAAAATCCACCCTGGGGGGCAAAAAATCCCCTACAGCGGCTTGGAGTGAGTCCCCCAGAAAAATGTCACTTAAAGCCATCATGATCACCCCTGAAAAGGGGCTTGTGGGGCTGTGGCCCCACACGCACCCGAAAATGGGGAGGAAAAAAACACCCTTGAAATGGTGAGGTCCCCCCAAAAATCCTTAAAAAGAGAAAAACTCCTCTTCAGAGGGGCCTGAAGACCCTTCAGGGCCCTCGAGGAGGGACAAGATCCCCTCCTCTGCTGGGGCCTCTCTGAGCCGGGAGCTCTCCTGTTGGCTGCCCTCGGGGGAGCCCCGAACGACGGCGGCTCCTGGGCTGAGCCCCCCTCAGCCGGGGCTGCGGAGGGAACTGGGGGGGCTGGGATGGGGCCTGGGGGTCCTGGGGTGACCTGGGGGAGCCTCAGTGGGTCCCACCTCCCCCTGTGCCCCCTCTCCCACCCCCTTCCAATTGTTCCCCCCAAACCTCCGCTCCCCCAGCTGGGTTTGGGGGTGCTGCTACCAACACCCTGACCCACAGGGTGTTAGGTCGTGTTCTGACTCTGTCAGCAGTTTGGTTTTTTTGTTTGTTTGTATTATTGCAGTTATCTTTTAAGTTTTTCTAGTAAAGAACTGTTATTCCTATTCCCATATCTTTGCCTGAGAGCCTTTTAATTTCAAAATTATAATAATTTGGAGGGAGGGGGTTTACATTTTCCATTTCCAGGAACGCTCCTGCCTTCCTTAGCAGACACCTGTCTTTTCAAACCAACACAGATTTTGGTGCCCAACCTGCAGCACGAGGGCATCGAGAGGAAAAGAGAATAACAGTTCTTGAGGAACCTAATTTTTGTGTGCTGCTCTAGAAACCTCGTTAAGCGACACCATGTGGTCCAGCTTACCCTGGTTTGGGTAGCAGCACATGGTTGTGGCTGTGCCAGCGCCCCCACCGACCTCCAGCCCTGGGAACCTGGAGCAAGCGGAAACCACAACTTTGCAAATGCTACCTGTGCCTGAAGCAAATGGAAAGAGAACTGGGGGTGTGAAAAATAAAGCTTGTTTATTTTCAGAAAAACAGCAAAGAAAACACAGAACACATTTACATTGTAAGAATATTTGTAACAACAACTATCTATGGAACATATATACCCAAGAACATATCTAACAAAAGTCTATGAAACGTATTTACAGAAGCCAAAAAGAAGCCCCAAAACCTATAGCCTAAAGACAACAACAAACTCCACAACGTATGTACAAAAGGGTGGCATCTCTGTCTGAGATCTCCATCATCCTTGAGGAAAAGCAAGAGGCACAGTCACTCCAATCAGGCAGAGAGGGCTCTTCCATGTGCCCCCAGGCTGGCCCAGCAAGCGCAGCACAGGCTGGGGATGGCCACCAGAACCCAATGCACCGGGTCCCCACATCCCTGAGCAGGGACCACCCAGCCCAGTCCCAGCCTGGCAGCAGGGGACCCGCTCTGCCTGTGGGGACCACATGCCTGTCCTGCTGCTGGGATTGGTCTTCATCCCAAGATCATGGCCTCTTCCTCATCTTTCTCATCAATGTCCATGTCCTCAAGGTACTCTTCCATTTCCACGTCCATCTCCTCTTCCACATCTACCTCCATCTCTTCTTCACCAGTCTCTTCTCCATCCACTTCCATCTCCTCCTCTGTATCCATCTGCATGTCCACCTCCATCTCTTCCTCTCCAGTCTCTTCTCCATCCACTTCCATCTCCTCCTCTGTATCCATCTGCATGTCCACATCCATCTCTTCCTCCCCAGTCTCTTCTCCATCCACTTCCATCTCCTCCTCGGTATCAATCTCCATGTCCACCTCCATCTCTTCGTCTCCAGTCTCTTCCCCATCCACTTCCATCTCCTCCTCGGTATCAATCTCCATGTCCACCTCCATTGCATTGTCTCCACTCTCTTCTCCATCCACTTCCATTTTCTCCTCTCTCTCAGCCTGCATGTCCACCTCCATCTCGTCCTCTCTGTCTGTGACAGCCTGCAGAGGTAGCAACACCTCAGAGTGGGGTCCCTGTCCCACCCCATCCCCACAGAACTCCAGCCCAGCCGGGCAGCTGGGGGGTGTCCACCTCCATGGAATGGCACCGTACCTTCCTCAGGACAAATGTGAGCATCCTGCAGGGACGGATGACAAAATCCAGGCAACAGAGAGCTTTCAGGACTGATGGGAGCATCAGGGCGCAGGTGACGAGAAGGGTGACAGGGAGCATGGTGAAGGGTGAGCTGGCACGAGGGCTGGCACAGGGTGGGCTGACACAAGGGCCAGTGGTTGTGTTGTGCTCTTTGCTGGACCCTGGAGGTTCCATCTGGAACATCACATCTGTGACATCACAGTGGATCTAAAGAGCATCTTGTTCCGAGCTGAGCAATCTTCCCCAGCCCATGCTGCTCACAGCCCTGTTGCCAAGGATGGGGCATCCACAGCCTGGGCCAGTGCCTCAGCAGCCTCAGTGTAAAAGAGCAGCTTCCTCAGATCCAACTTCAGTCAGCCTCCTGCAGTTGAAAGCCATCCCCCCCTTGTCCTGTTGCCACGGGCCCGACTGAACACTGTCCCCGTCTTTCCTGTGGGACCCTTCCAGTCCTGCAGAGCTGCAGTGAGGCCTCCCCAGTGTCTCCCCTTTCCAGGCTGAGCATCCCCAGCCCCACTTGGACGGCAGTCAGGTAGATCAGGGGGAGTCAAGGCTGAAGTCAAATAGCATCAGGAACTGAGAGGTGGAAGCTTTAGGCCCAGGTTTGCCTCTGTAATAACAGTGGAGGGGAAGATGGTGGGACACTGGCTCTGTTCTAACCGGTGAATATTTTCTTTTTTTTTTTTTTTTCCTTCTTTTCTGTCATGCTGATGCAGGTGTTGCTGTTTGCAAGGAAGCTTGGCACAATGTCCATTGTCTTCTCCATTTGTGAAACACCGAGCAGAGTCTGGGCACGCTGATGATGCAGAGCAAAACCTGTAAATACACCGGTGATCCTGAGCCTGGAGGGTGCAGCTAAACCCGGCCAAAAATAATTTCTGGAAAGTCAAGCCTGGTTTACATTTTCTTGAGTTTGGCTATTCCTGAACCGGGGGAGGGGGCTTTCTGGGGAGGGGGTACCACAGGGGTTCCCCTCCCCCGTTTTTGGGGGGTCTCCCATGGTGCCCCCTCCCCAAAAAGCTCCGCGGGCCCCCTGAAGCGGCTCCTGTTCCACCGGCTGGTGCTCCCTGATCCAGGACAGCCCCCGGTGAGTCTGGGGGGCTCTGGGGGCTCAGGGGGGATTTTGGGGGGATTTTGGTGGCATTTATGGGCTTTGGGGGATTTTGTTGGGAGATTAGGGGGAATTATTGGATTTTGGAGAGAATTACTGGGTTTGTGGGGTTATGGGGGTTTTGTGGGATTTGAGGATTTTGGATTTTGGGGATTTTTAGGGTTTTGGGGTCGTTATTTCTTGGGGGTTTTATTGAAATATTTGGGAGTTTTGTTTTTTTTTAAATTTTGGTGGGTTCCACTGGGATTTTGTGGGATTCTTTGGTGTTTTGGAGTTTTTTATTAGGGATTTTGGGGGGTTTTGGGGGGGTTTTAGAGGAATTCTGGGGGGCTTTGGAGTTGTCCCAGGGTGTGGGGAAGGGCCGAGAGGCACCAAAATCTGCTTTAAACCCCTGAAAGTCCCAATAAACCCCATGAAATCGCAATTAAATTTCACAAATTTCCATTAGAACACCCTCGAATCCCAATAAAAGCTCACAAAATCCCAATTAAACCCCACCAATCCCCCCAATAATGTCTCCAAAACCACAAGAAGCCCCACAAAATACTCACGAGACCCAAAGAAATCTTGGCAACACCCAAAAAAACCCAAACCCCCCCCCCAAATCCCCACTAAAATTCCTAAAAAACCCAAATCCCCAAAGAATCCCACTAAATGCCCCCACAATTCCAATAAAATGCCTCCAAATCCCCTAAAAATCCCAATAAAACCCAGAAATAATTCCAGAGGTTCCCACAAAATCCCCACAAAATCCCAGTAAAACCTTCCAAAATTCAAAAGAAAACACAAAAAAATTTCAATTAACCCCCAAATACCCCCAGGAAAACAACTTCCCACTCAAAGCACCAATAAAGCCCCTCAAACTCCAAACTCCCCAAAATCCCCCAACTGCCTCCAAACCCAATAACTCTCCCCAAAAACCCCAACAATTCCCCATAAACTCCCAACACAATACCCCAAAGCCCAAAAAAGCCCCAAATGCCCAAACCCCTCCCGAGCCCTGCCTGGTCCCTCCCGGTCCCGCCCAGGCCCGTCCGGGGCCGCGGCCAAAACTGCCCGGAGCGAGAGCGGAGGTCCCGGAGCGACCCCGGAGCTGATCCCGGGCTCGGCCTCGGGCTCGGCCCCTTTGGGGGATTTTGGGCCGAACCGGGCAGGTTTAGGGTGGGCTTCAGATCCCTTGCGGGGATCCCGAGCTTTTTCGGGTGGATTTTCAGCCCCTGTGGCTGATTTGAGGCCGAATCTGGTGGGGTTTAGGGGGAATTTCAGACCCCTTTGGATGATTTTAGGCCCATGGGGGTGGGGCTGGGGCCCATTTGGGTGAGTTTAGGAAAAACTGGGCCCATATGGGTGAATCCTTATCCTGTGTGGGTGATTTTAGGTCCCTTTTTTGGGTATTTTGGGCCCATTTAAGTAGGGTTTTTTGCTTCTTTAGGAAAGTTTAGTTTGAACCAAGCCTTTTTAGGGTGATTTTAGGTCTTCTTGTGTTGGTGCCAGGGACATTTTGGTGATTTTAGATACCTTTGGATGATTTTAGGCTGGACCAGATACTTTCAGGGTGGATTTTAGTCACATTTGAAAGATTTACAGGTGATGTTAAGCCATTTCTTGAGGGTTATAAAACACTTGGGGCAGTTTTAAGCCCCTTTGGTTGGATTTTAGAGCCCTTTGGATACTTTTAATCCCATTTGGCTGATGTCAGGCCAAACCATATGGATGTAGGCTGCATTTGATGCCCTTTTGGGTGATTTTGGGTCAAACCGGGCTTTTTTAGGACAGTGCGTCCCCTTGGCCCCGGCCCTTTCCCCTCACGGTTCCGCCCTTTCCTCGCTCCTTTCCCCTCACGGTTCAGGATCCCGGAGCGGAGGAGGAGGAGGAGGGAGGGAGGAAGAGGCGCAGCGGCAGCAGGGAGCAGCCGGAGGAGAGGAGAGAAGGAATCGCGTGGCCCTGGCGCTGCCTGAGCTCGCAGCACCCCGGGAGCATCGCCCCCATCCCGCAGGTGCCCGGGGAGGGGGACCTCGGCCCAAATATCCCAGGGCTCCCTGGGTTTGGGGTTTTTTGGGAGGGATGTTTGGAGCTGGCAGGGCTCCAAAGCCGAGCCGCAGCTGGTCCTTGGGGGGACATCGGGGGGTCCCCGGGAGGTGTTTTTCGGGGATCCCAGTGTGGGTGGCGGCAGAGCCCCGGCGGGGGGACACCGGTTTTGGAGAGCCCCAGGAGAGCCGTGGCTGCCCTGAGCGGGAGCCCAGAGAGAGAAGAGCCCCAGAAGCCCCAGCGGGGACCCCAAGAGGGGGGGACCCCTGGCAGTGCCGGCACCCCGGCAATGGGGGGTGCTGGGGCTGGAGGGGCGGCATGGCCGGGAAAGGGGTGCGGGGCTCCCGGGGCCACCAGGGGCTGCTCCCAGCAGGAGCCCAGTTGCTCCCAGTCACTCCCCATTATGATACAATTTGCCCCCAGCACTGTTCCCGTTGTTCCCAGTGCCATCCAGTGTTTTCCCAGTTCTCCCAGCTGCCCCTAGAATAGTCCCAGTCACTCCCAGTACGATCCCTGTATGAGTCCTGTATGATCCCAGTCTCTCCCAGCAGGGCCCCAGTCACTCACCCTTGTCCCCAGTTGCCCCCAGCGTGGTCCCAGTTACCCCCAGCACATTCCCAGTGGCTCCATATGTGTCCCAGTCCTAGTGCAATGATGGGGAATACCAAATGCACTGGAGGCATCACGTACGGTTAACACAAAAGCTCTGGCTATGTTTGTGATGGGGTCATAGGTAAAGTTCACTAGGTTCCATCAGGATTGGAATTCCTTTTCAAAATCAGCGGCACTGTCCCAAACTATTTTCCGAATCTCAGTAGGAAAAGTGCCTTCTTCACCTTCTCTTATAATCGAGGCAGCAACCAACTGCATCCATAACTGAGCCTGGATACAGCTGAGAGCTAAAGAAAGGTTCTTTTGTGTGGCACCAAGTGCATCAATTACCAATTTGTGATCATTTACGCTTGCTTCCTCCCAACTTGGTAATATGTTTGATAGCAAGCACTGATGTCTTCCCAAGGCCAATAAGGACGACTGCAGTGGTTGTTGGAATTTGGTCAAATCTCTAGTGGTGGCAGCCAATGTATTCATTAATACTTCTGAATCAATGCTATTTAGAATTCCCAATCCTGTTCCCACAGCACCGGTTATGTCTCTTAGCATCCGTCTTTTAGAAGGGTTCTGCTGTCACAACCAGGTTGTCCAATCCTGAAAAGAAGTTTACAAAAAAGGTGAACAAGCTGGCTGAATTTCTGAGACATTTTTTTGCATCAGCAATTTGACTTGTTTGAGAGACCACGCTGGATTAAAGAATATTTGTTGTTGACCTGTTTTCCTGATTATGTAGGGTCCAATTCCAAAAATTTTCAGGCCAAGCGTAACTGGTGGTTGGGTGGTAGGTGTCACAACATTAACATCAAGTTCTCCCCAGGATTTAAATCAATACTTTAAACTTAAAAAAAAAAAAAAAGCCATTCAGTATTTTTAGACCAAAGCCAAAATTCTTCTAGAGTTTGTGTTAATGTGAAATTGTTCCAGTCCTGTACGCTTGGGTGCGTACAAACCTTTTCGTGCTTCAAAAGATCCTTTTACTTTTTTTCTGCATGCTACCACAATTATTTCAGACCACTCAGCTGGTTTCTGCCCATGGGGTTGTGGCAGGATGCAGAAAACTATCACCAGTTTTATCATGGTTTAGGTGGTCTTCATGTCCCTCGGAGTTCTTCCGTAAAAGTAAACACAACAGAATCCTGCCCCCGAGAGGCAGAAAAGTTAGAATGATGGAATTATCCAGCATGTATTGATGCGATGCTCTTTCCCTAGAGCACCAGAGTCTTCCCATGCATATTTATTCAGAGGGGGTGTTAGCACAAGTGGTACTAGCCCTAGAGTAAGGGAGGTCCAGCAGAACAGGTTGGCCAGGGTAATGTGCTGGATTGTTGGGATCATTTGGTGCACAGCAGAGGAGTCAGAGTAGATACAGACAAGAGAGGTATTCTGTGCCTCACGCTGGGAACCACTCCAAACTGCTATCAGCTCCCCAGCCTGAGCACTGCTTTCTCCCCCAGTAATAACTAGTTCACCAGAGGAAATGTGGGGGGCTGCTGCCCTGTATCTCCACACCTTCCCCTCTCGTTTGGCAGAGGCATCAGTGAACCAAGAATTTGCTGATTGTTCAGGGGAGAAAGGAGGGGCTACTTTGATTCCAGAGACAGGTTTGTCATTGCTGCTATCCAAGCTCTCAGTTGCATCATCAGGAGCACACAGCAGCCTGGAGGGTGGGGAATGCTGGATCTGTACCACTGTGTGCTCATCCTTCACCTTAATGTGGAGCTGCCCCCAAAGTGGCCATGTATCACTTTTACAGTTCTCCTGTTGGCTATATCTTGGAGCAGCTGTTATATGTGGCTTTTCATGGTGATCCTGTGGGAAGCAGCCATTTGCCTGCTGTGATATCCTCACAACTAATACTAACTCCTCATTCTCTTTGGTATTATTTGGTTTTTTTATCTATTTGCTTGATTGGTTTGCGTGGGTTTGTTTGTTTGGGTTTCTGTCTGTTTTGGTTTGAGTTTTATGTTTGCTTTTTTATGAATGACTGGTGAAGTTGGCATAGCCAAACTCAAGAAAATGTAAACCAGGCTTGACTTTCCAGAAATTATTTTTGGCCGGGTTTAGCTGCATCCTCCAGTCTCAGGATCACCGGTGTATTTGCAGGTTTTGCTCTTCATCATCAGCCTGCCCAGACTCTGCTCGGTGTTTCACAAATGGAGAAGACAATGGACATTGTGCCAAGCTTCCTTGCAAACAGCAACACCTGCATCAGCATGACAGAAAAGAAGGAAAAAAAAAAAAAAAAGAAAATATTCACCGGTTAGAACAGAGCCAGTGTCCCACCATCTTCCCCTCCACTGTTATTATAGAGGCAAACCTGGGCCTAAAGCTTCCACCTCTCAGTTCCTGATGCTATTTGACTTCAGCCTTGACTCCCCCTGATCTACCTGACTGCCGTCCAAGTGGGGCTGGGGATGCTCAGCCTGGAAAGAGGAGACACTGGGGAGGCCTCACTGCAGCTCTGCAGGACTGGAAGGGTCCCACAGGAAAGACGGGGACAGTGTTCAGCCGGGCCCGTGGCAACAGGACAAGGGGGGATGGCTTTCTACTGCAGGAGGCTGACTGAAGTTGGATCTGAGGAAGCTGCTCTTTTACACTGAGGCTGCTGAGGCACTGGCCCAGGCTGTGGATGCCCCATCCTTGGCAACAGGGCTGTGAGCAGCATGGGCTGGGGAAGATTGCTCAGCTCGGAAAAAGATGCTCTTTAGATCCACTGTGATGTCACAGATGTGATGTTCCAGATGGGACTTCCAGCGTCCAGCAAAGAGCACAACACAACCACTGGCCCTTGTGTCAGCCCACCCTGTGCCAGCCCTCGTGCCAGCTCACCCTTCACCATGCTCCCTGTCACCCTTCTCGTCACCTGCGCCCTGATACTCCCATCAGTCCTGAAAGCTCTCTGTTGCCTGGATTTTGTCATCCGTCCCTGCAGGATGCTCACATTTGTCCTGAGGAAGGTACGGTGCCATTCCATGGAGGTGGACACCCACCAGCTGCCCGGCTGGGCTGGAGTTCTGTGGGGATGAGGTGGAACAGGGACCCCACTCTGAGGTGTTGCTATCTCTGCAGGCTGTCACAGACAGAGAGGACGAGATGGAGGTGGACATGCAGGCTGATAGAGAGGAGGAGATGGAAGTGGATGGGGAAGAGACTGGAGACGAAGAGATGGAGGTGGACATGGAGATTGATACCGAGGAGGAGATGGAAGTGGATGGGGAAGAGACAGAGGAGGAAGAGATGGAGGTGGACATGGAGATTGATACCGAGGAGGACATGGAAGTGGATGGAGAAGAGACTGGAGAGGAAGAGATGGAGGTGGACATGCAGATGGATACAGAGGAGGAGATGGAAGTGGATGGAGAAGAGACTGGTGAAGAAGAGATGGAGGTAGATGTGGAAGAGGAGATGGACGTGGAAATGGAAGAGTACCTTGAGGACATGGACATTGATGAGAAAGATGAGGAAGAGGCCATGATCTTGGGATGAAGACCAATCCCAGCAGCAGGACAGGCATGTGGTCCCCACAGGCAGAGCGGGTCCCCTGCTGCCAGGCTGGGACTGGGCTGGGTGGTCCCTGCTCAGGGATGTGGGACCCGGTGCATTGGGTTCTGGTGGCCATCCCCAGCCTGTGCTGCGCTTGCTGGGCCAGCCTGGGGGCAGATGGAAGAGCCCTCTCTGCCTGATTGGAGTGACTGTGCCTCTTGCTTTTCCTCAAGGATGATGGAGATCTCGGACAGAGACGCCACCCTTTTGTAGATACGTTGTGGAGTTTGTTGTTGTCTTTAGGCTATAGGTTTTAGGGCTTCTTTTTGGCTTCTGTAAATACGTTTCATAGACTTTTGTTAGATATGTTCTTGGGTATATACGTTCCATAGATAGTTGTTGTTACAAATATTCTTACAATGTAAATGTGTTCTGTGTTTTCTTTGCTGTTTTTCTGAAAATAAACAAGCTTTATTTTTCACACCCCAGTTCTCTTTCCATTTGCTTCAGGCACAGGTAGCATTTGCAAAGTTGTGGTTTCCGCTTGCTCCAGGTTCCCAGGGCTGGAGGTCGGTGGGGGCGCTGGCACAGCCACAACCATGTGCTGCTACCCAAACCAGGGTAAGCTGGACCACATGGTGTCGCTTAACGAGGTTTCTAGAGCAGCACACAAAAATTAGGTTCCTCAAGAACTGTTATTCCCTTTTCCTCTCGATGCCCTCGGGCTGCAGGTTGGGCACCAAAATCTGTCTTGGTTTGAAAAGAAAGGTGTCTGCTAAGGAAGGCAGGAGCCTTCCTGGAAATGGAAAATGTAAACCCCCTCCCTCCAAATTATTATAATTTTGAAATTAAAAGGCTCTCAGGCAAAGATATGGGAATAGGAATAACAGCTCTTTACTAGAAAAACTTAAAAGATAACTGCAATAATACAAACAAACAAAAAAACCAAACTGCTGACAGAGTCAGAACACGACCTGACACGCTGTGGGTCAGGGTTTTGGTAGCAGCACCCCAAACCCAGCTGGGGGAGCGGAGGTTTGGGGGGAACAATTGGAAGGGTGTGGGAGAGGGGGCACAGGGGGAGGTGGGACCCACTGAGGCTCCCCCAGGTCACCCCAGGACCCCCAGGCCCCGTCCCAGGCCCTCCAGTTCCCTCCGCAGCCCCGGCTGAGGGGGGCTCAGCCCAGGAGCCGCCATCATTCGGGGCTCCCCCGAGGGCAGCCAACGGGAGAGCTCCCGGCTCGGAGAGGCCCCAGCAGAGGAGGGGATCTTGTCCCTCCTCGAGGGCCCTGAAGGGTCTTCAGGCCCCTCTGAAGAGGAGTTTTTCTCTTTTTAAGGATTTTTGGGGGGACCTCACCATTTCAAGGGTGTTTTTTCCTCCCCATTTTCAGGTGTTTGTGGGGCCACAGCCCCACAAGCCCCTTTTCAGGGGTGATCATGACGGGTTTAAGTGACATTTTTCTGGGGGACTCACTCCAAGCCGCTGTAGGGGATGTTTTGCCCCCCAGGGTGGATTTTTGGGGTTTAAGGGCCCCCGCTCTGGTCGGGTCCCACTCTAACTCGCCTGAAGAGGCCAACACCACCCCTGCTGATTCTGGCAGCGGAGCCCGGGGAGGGTCGGGAGTCCCGGGAAGATTTAGGGGTACCTGGGAGGCTTTGGGGGTCCCAGGAGGGTTTGGGAGTCCCGAGAGGATCTGGGGGTACCCGGGTGATGCCGATGATGGTGATGGGGACCCCGTGCTGAGTATAAACTTCCGTGAAGAATTCCTGGGGGGGTTTTGTCTATCTCCAGGGTTTTTCGGGTCCTGGTGGATTTTTGGGGGGTTCCCAGGGGGGTTTTAGGGATTCCCAAAGGGGGGGATTGGGCAATCCCAGGGCGAACCCAAGGCTGGTTTGGGGTACCTGCTGGTGACAGAGATGGGGGCCCCCTGCCAGGTATGAACCTTCTCCGGGGGGTCTGGGACGTGCTGGGAGGTCTTGTGGGAATTTGGATGTCCTGGGAGGGTTTGGGGGGTGTCTGTGTGGGGTTTTTGCAGTCTTGGGGAGTTTTTGTGAGGCCCAGGGATGGTTTTGGGGTCCCGGGGAGGTCGGGGTGTCCCGGGGGGGTTTTGGGGTTCCCGGCAGGGTTTGGGGGTTCCTGGGCAATGCCGGTGACTGAGCTGGGACCCCGTGCCGAGTATGAACCTTCCCACTGCTCACGGGCAGCGTCAGCGTGTTCAGGGAGATCCTGGGGGGCCCGGGGGTCACCCCAAAACCCAGGGGACCCCAAATGCTCAGGGACCCCCCCAAACTCCCCTCACCGCTGGATCTGCTGCAGGAAGGGGGGCACCAGCACTCGGCCCCCACCCCCACCATCACAGGGGGCTGTGGAAGAAATCTGGGGGTGCACGGACAGGTTGGGCGGATCCCCCAAAGTCCTGGGAAAGGGGGAACACAGGGGAACTCCCAGGAATCCCCACTGGGGGCTTAGGGGAGATCCAGGAGGAGTTTGGGTGAGCTTAATTGTGTCACTATCGTCAGGAAAGGGGACTCCAACGGTTCCCGGTGTCCCCTTTCCCTGCAAAAGGTAGGAAAACCCGGGCTGGCTGGGAATAGGGGTCCCAGGTGTCCTCGGTGTTGAGGAAAGGAGGGGCTGGGCACTGGGAAAGGCAGGAATAGGGTCCAGGGGTTCTCTGGGTGAAGGAAAAGGGGGCTCTGGGTGCTGGGAGAGGCGGCATGGCCGGGAAAGGGGTGCGGGGGTTGCCGGTGCTGGATAAGGGGGTGCTGGGTGGAACCCAGGCTGGGAATGGGGGTGCGGGGGGATGGCGGCGCCCGGGAATGGGGATTCAGGGGCCCCTCGGTGCTCCGGAATGGGCGACCAAAGAGTCCCGGTGCCGGGGGTCCCCCTCACCTCTCGCTGCCCCCCCGGGGCCCCAGGAGCGCCCCCAGCCCCAGCGCTGGAGCCATCGCGCTGCTCCTCCTCACTCCCAGTACGATCCCAGTATGATCCCAGTAGAACTCGGTCACCCAGGAGCCGCTCCCAGTATGATCCCAATGCAGCCCAGTCACTGCCACTCCTGGCATCCCCCCCAGCCCTCTCTGCGTTCCGACCTGTCCTGGCTCCATCCCCGCCCCTCCCGCGGCTGCGGGGGCTACGGGAACGGGGGAGGAGGAGGAGGGAGGGAGGAAGAGGCGCAGCGGCAGCAGGGAGCAGCCGGAGGAGAGGAGAGAAGGAATCGCGTGGCCCTGGCGCTGCCTGAGCTCGCAGCACCCCGGGAGCATCGCCCCCATCCCGCAGGTGCCCGGGGAGGGGGAGCTCGGCCCAAATATCCCGGGGCTCCCTGGGTTTGGGGTTTTTTGGGGGATGTTTGGAGCTGGCAGGGCTCCAAAGCCGAGCCGCAGCTGGCCCTCGGGGGGACATTGAGGGGTCCCCGGGAGGTGTTTTTCGGGGGTCCCGGAGGGTGGTGAGGACAGCAGAGCCCCGGCGGGGGGACACCGGTTTTGGGGAGCCCCGGGAGAGCCGCGGCTGCCCTGAGCGGGAGCCCAGAGAGAGAAGAGCCCCAGAAGCCCCAGCGGGGACCCCGAGAGGGGGGGACCCCTGGCAGTGCCGGCACCCCCGGCAATGGGGGGTGCTGGGGCTGGAGAGGCGGCATGGCCGGGAAAGGGGTGCGGGGCTCCCGGGGCCACCAGGGGCTGCTCCCAGCAGGAGCCCAGTTGCTGCCAGTCACTCCCCATTATGATACAATTTGCCCCCAGCACTGTTCCCGTTGTTCCCACTTTCATCCAGTGTGTTCCCAGTTGCTCCCAGTCACAGCCAGTATGGGGGATGATGTGCCTGGTGTGTTCCCAGTCAGTCTCTGACACTCCCAGTATTAGTCCAGTCCTTCCCAGTATGGTCTAGAGATGAGACCAGTGTGCTCCCAGTCACTGCCAGTATGAACCAGTTGTGCCCCACATGGTTCCAGTTGCTCCCTTTCACCCTCACTTTTGTTCCAGTCACTCCCAGTCTCTCCCAGTGTACCCCAGTTCCTTCCAGCATACTCCCAGTCACTCCCAGTTCCTTCCAGCATGATCCCATTTGTTCACAACCACTCCCACTCAGCCTCAGTGTAGTTGCACTCACTGCCAATATGATCCCTGTCACCTCCAGCATGATCCCAGTTGATCCCAGTAGAAGCCCAGTTGTTTCCAGTCACCCCCAGCATGCACCCAGTGACTCCCAGTTCCTCCCACTTGCTCATAGCATGATCCCAGTTGCTCCCAGTTGCTCCCAGTCAAACTCAGAATGATCCCAGTCACTCCCAGTGTATCCTATTTGCGCCAGCATGGTCTCAATTGCCCGCTGCAGGCTCCTACTCTGTCCCAGTGTGATCCCAGTATGATCCCAATATGATCCCAGTCTCCCTCGGTGTGACCACAGTCTGCCCCACATGGGCCCAGCTACTCTCAGTATGATCCCAGTACGATCCCAGTATAAAAAAGTGACTCCCAGTGCTGCCATTCCTGGGATCCCCCAGCCCTCTCTGCGTTCCCCCCTCCCGGATCTCCCGAGAGGAGCCCCAAGGGCTGGCAGTCCCCTGGCAGGGTCCCCAGCAAGGCCCAGTTTGGATGCGCAGCCCCCAGTTTTCCCAGTTTGCCTCTCCTTTTGCCCGGGCCGGGTTCCCCCCGCCCCAGCGGGTGGGAGCAGCCGAGAGCCCCGCGCTGCCCATCCCGACCTGTCCCGGCTCCATCCCCGCTCCTGCCGCGGGCTGCCAGGGCTGCGGGAACGGGGCACTGAGGATGTCGCTGCTCCTGGGAGAGGAGGAGGAGGGAGGGAAGAGGAGGCATGGGAGGAAGAGGAAGAGAAGGGACAAAGGAGGATCAGGGAAAGGAAAAGGAATCATGAGGTCGAGCCCTCCCTGAATTCGCAGCCCCCCTGGGACCATCAGCCCCCATCCCATGGGTGACCAGGGATGGGGAGCTCGGCCCAGATATCCTGAGGGGGTTCCCTGGGTTGGGTTTTTGGGGGGGATGTTTGGAGAACGAAGAACTGCAAAGCTGAGCGGAAAAGGCCCCTTTGGGGGACACTGGGGGGTCCCGGTGGCAGCTGACAGCAGAGGCAGCCTGGAGGAGCAGAGCCCTGTGTCCCCCAGGAGCCCAAAGTGGGGAGCCCAGAGAGGGGGGAGCGCCGTCATTGGCGGGACCCTCAACAGCCTGGAGAGGGGCAGGGGGGACTCCTTGGAGCCCCTGCAGCCCAAAGCAGAGAGGGAGGGGAGAAGGGACCCCGGGAGCCCAAAAAGCCCTGGCATCCTGTGCCAGGAAGGTGGACAGAGCTTCAGCCAGAGCTCGGAGCTGGTGGGCCATGAGCAGGTTCACCATGGGGAGAAGCCCTAAAAGTGCTTGGAGTGTGGGAAGAGCTTCAGGCTGAGCTCCCACCTGATCCAGCACCAGATGATCCACACCGGGGAATGGCCCTAGGAGTGTGGGGAGTGTGGGAAGGGCTTCAGCTGCAGCTCCCACCTCGTCACCCACCAAGGCATGCTCACTGGGGAGAGGCCCTACGAGTGTCCCCAGTGTCAGAAGAGGTTTCAGACCAGCTCCAGTCTCCTCAGGCACCAGCAGATTCACACGGAGGAGAGGCCTTTCCGCTGCCCCAACTGTGGGAAGGGCTTCAAACAAAAGTCCCACCTCGTCACCCACCGGCGTGTCCACACTGGGGAGAGGCCCTACAAGTGTCCCCAGTGTGGGAAGAGCTTCTCCAGGAGCTCTACCTTGACCCAACACCAACGGAGGCACCGGTAAGAGAAATCCTGCAAATGCCTCAGCTGTGGGAAGAGCTTCGTGCCCTGCTCCAACTCCATCCCCCATGGGAGGACCCACTTTGGTCAGAGCCCTGGTGACCCACATTCCCAGTGATCCCTGCTGAGAAGACACCTGGAAGGTGGTCTCCACGTCCTCCTGGTTCCCCATAGGCACCTGGATGAACAGAGGGGCAGGAACATCCATCAGGACTCTGATCTAAACTGGAAATTCACTGGCAGAAAGCGATTTCTTGACTTTACACCCCAAATAAATCTCACCCACTCTGTCCAGTTATTTCTTCTGGTGGCATCAAGCAGTGCTGCATGATCTTGGAGGTCTTTTCCATTTCAATAATTTTTTTCTTCACCCTGTCTAAACAACCAAAACTGTGGTGAAAATAAAGAAATTGAGCAAAGAGATCTAAAGCTGCACCATTTACCAGGATTTGGGGGTGAATTTGGGGTTGGTTCAATAGAATATTAGGGAGGATTTGGGTGTTCTGAAGCTATCAAAGGCAGGGGACATGTCCACAATCTCATAGGTGTGCCGGCAAAAGGTGTCCACCTGAGCCCGCCTGTTCTCCAAGAATTCTAATTGTCTGTCCCAGTGCCTGGCCTGGGTCTCCCTATCCGGGATGTTCCCCCAAAGTGCGCAAATCACTGCTGAAGCGCCCAGGCTGATCCTGGCTGTAAATGTTCCTGTCCACCAACCTCTCCTGGTCAGTGCAAAGGAAGGTGGGAGTTTAGGGGCTCCTGGGGGGACTGGGAAGGGCTTCTGTCAATCCTGTGGGCATTTGTGGTGCTGGGAGGGGGCTTGGCAGGGTCTATGAGGGAGATTTGGGTCCCTGACAGGGCTGTGTGGCTTGCAGAGAATTTGGGTGGGTCCTGGGGGAGATGGAAACGGGTTTTGGTGGTTCTTGGGGTCATTTATCTTGCAGGGAGTAGTTGGGGGGGGTCCTGGCTGGGAGCTGTGGGGTGGTTTGAGGAGTCTGGGAGTGGCTGTGGGGCTGGGAGGGCGTTTTTGGTTGGTTGTGACTCCCCCAGACTCCCAAAGCTTCCACCAAACCCCACCCTCAAGATACTGCCAGAGGTCAGTGGCTCCATGTTGGGGTTCATCGTCCTGGCACTGCAGAAGATATGGGGGGGTCCCTGGGGCTGTGCGTGTCCCCCCAGAGCGTGTGTGACACCCCCCATCCCATCGTTTCCTTGGTGTGCCTGAAGTGTCCAGTCAGGAGCAGAGTGACTCTTGCCAAGGAACTTTCTGGTTATGTTGCTCAATATTAAATCTGTTTTTTGCTGCTCCCTTGCCGGGGATTTTTTCAGCGCTCTCAAGCCCTCGTTGGTAACAGGGTGAAGGAGCCCTGGGCCAGGCTCTGGCCCTGGAGGACACGGGGACGCTGCCGGGGAGTCCCTGTCCCCTGTCCCATCCCCCGTGGTCCTGTGTCAGGCTCTGGGCTCGATCTCGTGGAACATCCTCTGGGGGAGGCTGCGGAGCCGGGGGAGGGGGGCCCGGGGGGACAGGGGACCCCACTGTGCACGAGCAGCGTTGGAATTCTCTGGGGGAACTGGGAGGGGGGGCTGGGGCAGAGTCACCTCCCCAGTGACCTCACACAGCCCCTGTGATGTCACACAGCCCCTGTGATGTCATACAACCTCCTGTGATGTCACACAGCCCCTGTGAGGTCACAGAGACAACTCTGAGATGTCGCCCTGTGATGTCAGACAGCTGCTCTGTGATGTCACAGAAGACTCTGAGATGTCACCCTGCAATCTCACTGTTTGTTCTTTGATGTGTTGGTACAAAGGCAAAGAGAATAAATGCTTCCAAACTACCATGAATCTCTACTATGTATGGCAAGAAGTAAATCATATTTTGTTTAGCTGCATCTCACCATGGATAAAGCTGTGCATGGAAAGTGGCTCTCACTGCTAGACAATATTATATAGGCCTGGTGGAAAAGGTTATATTAATAGACCAGCAGGGCCTCTCCGAAAGGACACAGATAACCAGGAATAGAGAAAAGAGAAAAACAGAAAAATGACTTTCCACTGTCACAATTTTGTGCCAAAACCTTGGTTATGAGAAGACAAAAAAAGATGTATTGAACCACATGTTTTGCAGTTAGGGACTTCTCTGACTTCAACTCTTTGGACTGAATTGTTCCCCAGGAGCGTATAGAAGTGACTGTGTGAAGAAAACTTTTCCAAATATTGCTAAAAATTCAGGAGTACTCTGCTGTAAAATTTCAGGCACTTCAGGGCATTTTCACTTCAAGCTTCAAGCGTTTCTATGGAAATGCTTGAGAGACAGCATACTTCATATATCCAACATCTCTGTTTGCAAAAACTTTTTATTTCAGATAGGGATATAGGAAGGACATTCTCTAAATACAGAGGGTTAAATGCAAAGAATGACACATTTCAGGCAATTTGAGAAACTTATTTTCTTTTATTAATTTCTCAAACATAGATATTCAAATATTATTTAAAAGCAGACAAGCAACTACAGTAGGGTATTTCTCTACACTAAGGGTAACTTTGCAGAATAGTTATACACTGACAAGACTAAAGGGCATCTGGAAGGAATGCTAAGAAACTAGTCTAATTAAAGCTACAGCTCATTAAATGAATACATTAAGTCCCTAACAGACTAGGTTGCTGTCTTCGAGATATTTCAAGCAACCTCCATCAACTTCACTGTCCTTCTGTGAGGATGTGCAGGTGGAGCCAGTTTCTGCCTCATAGACTTAGGCAACAGCACCGTCGTAAGTGGAAGGTGAAGGGCAAGGCCACTCAGAGATGTGTCTGCACAACGAATCCATGTGCTGCAGCATCTTCCTTCCGCAGGAGCAGGAGAGCAGCTTCAGGATTGCCAGTGACAAATGCAACAATTATGCAGCGTTCACGTGGCTGCCATCGGGTGTGACCCCCCCAGCACAGCTCTGTGCAGGGAACTCCTCTCAGTAGCTGGAGAGCAGCGTCCGGAGGCGAAATCGCAGCCGACCATAAGCTTGCAGCGCCTCTAGGTGGGCAGCAGGATCTCGGGCCAGGTGCTCAAAGAGGTTGAGTGGCTGAAGCCTTCGCATTGCTGGCGGCAAGCTGATCTCTGCAGGAAGCCTCCCGTTGCCTAGCACAAAGTGCTCCAGGTGTTTCAAGTGCAGGCAGCGGCGCAGGTACGCCATGATGTCCCACAGCCGCTGTGCAAATTCCCTCCTGCGCCACCGGGACAGCGGTACGGTGGTCAGCACGTGCATGACCACAGTCTTCCAGGTAGAGCTGGAAAAACCTGTACCCCTCAGGATGCAGGTGAAGACCTGCAGGCATTTCAGGTGCAAGCTCTCGCACGGCATCTGCCTGGCGATGTGCTGCAAGAATTTTGCCTCTGCCACAGCATATGTCTCAGGCCACGCTGTGCTTGCGATGATGTTGGCCTCGGCGGGCTGACTGCTCACAAAGATGCTGGAGTTGCCTTTCTGGGCCTCTGTGGGATGGCTGACCACAAAGATGTCAGAGTCCCCTTGGCGCACCCCAAAGAGCATCTCCACCGTCAGGCTCTTCTTGCCTTTGCTCAGCTGGAATTGGCAGGACCGGCTGCAGGGCTGAAACACCAAGTGCCATGAGTATGACTGAGGCACGTGCAGCCACGAGCATCTCACCAACTGGTAGAACCAGCGGGAGGTTTTCTCCACATCCAGGTAGGAGCCGGTGCAGAGTGTCTCTAGGAGGCTGCGCTTCTGCTCCCGCCACAGCTCCTCCTGCGAGTGGTGCAGGAAGCACAACAGCTTCTCGCCCAGCCGCTCCCTCTCGCACAGGCACGCAAGCTCCACACGGACGCTGAAGGTCCTTGTTGCCATCTGCCCTGCACTGTTCAGCTCTAGGTGGAAGACGTGCCCTGGCGGGGGATTCAGTGGGACCAGCACGTGGTACACACCATCCCACCCACGGGGACTCCAGCCCTCAAAGGCACTGCCCACCCCGATGGCTTCTTGAGGCACCGGGTAGAAGCTATTGCTCACGCTGTCCACAAAGACACGCGTGAAGCTCTCCATCAGCTCAGCTACCACTGAGCAACCTCTCTCCAGGTCCTCCACAGGCCACTGTATGCCATCCACTAAAAGGATGCCTTGCTCATTCCCAGCATCCTGAGTGTCTTCTCTGTCTTTGGGTCCACCATTGCTGCTCTCTTCCTTGCCACCATCACTGCCAACTTTTTCACTGGCAGCCACGTTACCTTGTTTGTCTTCTTTTCTATCCTTGTTCTTGTTTCCCTCCACGTTCACATCACCCTGTTCTTCAACCTTGTTTCTATCATTGCCATCTTCTTCTGTAACATCCTTATTTTCTTTCTCAGGTCCAGTAAAACCATTATGGGCACTTTCATTCCCGCATTTACTGCTATCTTTCTGCTCAGTCACATCTCTGCTTCTCTGTTCACTGGCATCACTGCTTTCCTGCACCTTCACATCCATGTATTTTTCCTGTCCATCTATGTTGTCTTCACCTTCATTTATGTCATTGTTGTCGCCCACCTTTATAGTCACACTATTGTTTTTTTCTTCATTTCCATCTCCTTCTTCTTCCTTTCCAGTGTCCTTGTCTTGCTCCACCCGCACATCCTTGTGTTCTCCTTCATTTGCTTCATCTAGGTCTTCTTTATTTCCAACAACATGGCCAGGTTCTTCTTCATTTTTGTCACCACGACTGTCTCCTGGCACATCCCCATCACTCCGTCCCTCATCTTTCTTTAAATCATGTCCATTGTCTCTGTGAACATCGCTGTCTTCCTTCACCTTCACATCGTCATTGCCTTCAATGGCATCATCACTGTCTCCTTCATCTACAGCCACAGGACTGCCTTCTCTGTCATTTTCAGTGCTGCTGTCATCTGCCTCCACAGTCACGTCAGTGTTTTCTCCACCTTCCTCTGGATCAGTGCTGTTTTCTTTCTGTTCTGTTCCTTTCTCATCTCCCAAGGTCTTGCAGGAGCTCTGGTCCTTGCTGCTGCTGCTGCTGGTGTCACAGCTCCTTCTCCTGCAGCTAAACCACAGGCCCAAGAAGAGCAGGACGCCAGCAAGAACCCAGAACGGCCACTGCTGCAGGGCACCAAAGAGCACGGCTCCCCAGCCCTCGTCCTGCTGCTCCAGGGGCCCCCGCTCCAGCTCCTGCAGCAGCTGAGCCATCTCACGGTCCAGCAGCTCCTGACGCTCCTTCATTCGCTGGTGCGTGGCCTCATCCAGCCCATCCCCAGCCGGCTGGGGGTACTGGATCAGGCTTTGCACGAGCACGAAGAGCAGTGACAGTAAAGCCATGGTCTGCAGGAGGACACACAGAAGGGGTTCAGTGGGGCCGGAATGGAGACGGACAATGAGGGGCAGGAGCAGCAGGGATGTGGCGGCAGGAAGGAGAGGGCCCCCGGCAGCTGGCAAGGCCTGCACCGCTGCCCCAGCAAGCAGCGCGCCCTCAGCGAGGCGCTCCCGCCGGGGCTGGGCCCTGGATGCGGGGGCAGCCCCAGGTACCGGCGCTTCTCCCCCAGCCCTCCTCCAGCCCCCAGCCCCGTCTCCTCACTGCTGTGCACTCACCGCTTGCCCAGGCTCTACTGGGGCAGCGGCACCCGCTGGGGCCTTTTCTAGCTGCCCCCATTGTGACACGGCGCCTGCGATGTCACAGAACCCAGAGCGCGGCACAGGCCAGCCCCGCCCGCCGTCCCCAGCCCGGCCAGGGAACTCATCGTGGCCCTGGGCACCCCGAGCCCCAACAGACACCAAGTGCAGATCCATCACTTGGGAACCTGGGAACACCAGAGCTTCCCTTGACAGAGCAGCACAAGCACCCTCACACACAACCCTTGTCAAATTCAAATCTGGGTGACATGACCCAGGGATGTTCTCAGTGTACAAGTGCAGGCTTTTATTTAATACTGGTGGGGGGCATTTTTTATTAGTAGTATTTATACTTATTACTTTGGCATAGGATGTCATGTAAGCTAATGCTCTGTTACAGATTTAGTGAGATTTCTTTCTTTCTGGAAGAAATCCAGGCTGCTTGGATGATGCACAGGAAGAGTTAATACCATCCTAAAAAGGGCAAATAATTTAATTACAAAATTTTGATGCCTTCAATAACCTCTTAGCTCTCAAACTCTGTGGTTCAACACCGTGCAAAATTCTGGTATAGCCAGGATTTTGTTCAGAAAGCAGAATGTCTGTGTTTTCAAATTTGTGCAAAGATGTACCTCTGTCACTCCCACCATCTTCAAAATTGTCTCCCTTAAACAGTCTTAGCCAATCTCTTTGACTGATAAAGGAACTTCTGTCTCTTTCTGCTATCTCTTTGTGTATTTATCTCCAAAGGACTGTGAGTACAGGAGAGATTATACTCCTCGACCTTTCTTTGGGGAACTCATCTATAAGTGGAACTGCAGAAATGGGGAGGGAGGAAAGGGAAAAAGGATGTGACTTGAGTACCTGCATCGTGTCCACAGATGGCCACTGCTAGACAGACACTGACCTCAGGCTGATCACGCTCTCCCCTTGGTGTGTAGCAGAATAATGTTGGGATGGCTAAAACTGCTCTGAATTGGATTTGCTTAACAGATGTCATTAGTAGAAGTATTCCAATAAAGAGTTTTAAACTCTCTTCCGAGCTGATGCCACTTATCATGTATCTTCCCCGCATTCTTCTAGGGAAGCTGTTTTTCATGTTGTCCCTTCCTTCTTTTTACAAGGGAGCAAAAATTATTTGCCAAGTATCACTCTTCCAGATTTGTTTCCTCTCATTTTCCAAGATTTAATAAAGTGAACACTCAGCAGAATAGTTCCGTATTTTTTGAACACAATTCTTCCTTTACCCAACTGAGGCCCTTCTGTGACCATGAAAACACAAAAACTGTTGTGAGCTACAGTTTACACTTAAGAGGTTGATATGGGTCAGTTCTCCCAGGTTATTCTTAGTTCATCTGCTATGTAAACTGTTGATGTCAGTGACTGGAAGCTGCTCTCCAGGACATTATATATATGATAATTATATGACAGAAAATGCAACATATAGTTGGATCTGACCTTCAAGATCACTAGCTTAAAAAAAGAAAAAAAGTCTGTAAGAAATTTGCTGGTTTTTCTATTTATTAATGCCTTCACATTTATATTTAGTTTATGCACATACAAGAGCCTTTCCTTGCATGGACAGCAGTGCCCATCCATCATCAGTCTCGGGTATATTATAAGTCTCAATGATAACTGCCTCCAGAAAGCATTTTTGAGACAAAACAGGCAAATTCTTTTGCGTAACTATACAATCTTCCAGTAGTAGGATCTTCACTCTCACATAAACACTTCATGCTTTTCTGCAAAGGAATCTGAGATAGATTTTTCTGAGAGATAACAAACCTCCAAAAATTAATTAAATAACAAACAAGAGGAAAACACCATTTCTTCACTCAACACACTTTCCTTGTTTTTCATAAGCATTCAGATTTACAGCTGCTGATGCTACCACAGGAGCAGGGCTTTGTCTGGTTTTGCTTCCTTCTTCCAGCAGAGCAAGCACAGCTGTAAAATGCAAATGGTTTTTTTTCCTGAGACGGCAATCAATCTTCTGGTTTGGCTATAGTCTACTTTTCCCTATAAAGTAGAACCTAGAGATACACTCAGAAAATATGTATGGAAGTACCTCTCAATTAATTAAAAAATATTATTACCCAGAAGATAGAGACATGACTTATGTATGAATTGAACTTATATGAATTAGGACACAGACTCTTCCATTCTTTAGTAACAAAACTGATGCTGTCCTGAAAATGACATTAATGAATGAGACTGGTATATGAAAACCTTCTGCATCTGCTCTAGACGTTGGAATGAGCATGTTAAATGATGCAGCAGACAAGGAGGATGCACTTCTTAGGGAAGCTGAATGTCACTTCTGTGCTTAAGGAGTTCTGCAGTTTGGATGAAGGTCACAGGCTATGTCCAGGTGCACGAAAATGAATGATAAATACACACAGTTTCTCTTGGGCTGAAAGCAGAGCTAGACAAAGAGTATGAAAATCAGGAATAATTCATCCCCTGGTTTTCTAAAGATGTCAATCTTCTATTAGAAGACAGTTTGTTAGCTCCTCCATGTATTAAAGCTATAACATAATAATAGAAGCACCTCAAACTTGTAGAAGTATCTAAGATGCATAGATTAAGTAAGGTCTATGCAGAGCGAGCACCCTAAAAACATCACAAGAGCAAGCAGTGACAATTTCTGGGATAGTAATGACATGAATCAATATCTAAAAGTTAAGTATAAGTGAAGAAGAGAATTTTTCAACTAATGGATCAGGGAAAATGTGGGAACAAAGGATATGTGATTAAAGATCACAGTGTATTATATAAACAGAGGTGGAGAATATATGACTTTGATTCTGTATTACAACATATTTCAATTGAGTTGTGTGTAGCTTTAGTTTTATACATGCACAATTTTTTAGAACACATTTTTAGAGTATGGCATGCAATAAAGGAAATGCATTGTATTGCATTGATCGCCACATGACTCCCTGGAATATCTTAACATTTCCAGCACAGATTCCCACTTCTGAAGATGAAAACCCAGAGAAGATGAAAACCTGTAACTGCCATTAAGAGAAGGTCTGAAATTTTAATTGCTGTCTGAACACAAAGGAGCTGTGACATGCTGTGGTTTCTTGAAGCACTCCTGCAGTTACAGACACATCTTTAACTACCCCACCCTCTCCCTCTTCCCCATCCACCATTGACTGATGCAGCTGGGAGATTCAGTAACTGTGGAGCAAAATCTTGCTTACTTTCAGCTCTCCTGCCCCAGCAAATGCTCAGCTCTTCTGGGAAGATGGACCTATGCCATAAACACACTGCACCTGGAAGAGAATGAAAACTTCCCTTCAAACACACACATGTGACCAGGTTTCTGGAACTGCCTGATGTTGCCAGTTTTCGTCTGTTTCCCACAAAGAAGGGAAAGAACCTTGTATTCTCCTCCTCATGATATTTCAAGTCTTAATTCCAAAGAACAGAGATGCCAGGACTTGTCAGTGACATGACTAACAATCTTATGCGAACTGGCAAGACAGCTCATTTCTCCTACATCTTACAGAAACCTTGGAATTATTTTGTCTGAAACACTTGGGGGAAGGCAGATGGACTTAATTCTGATAACTTTATTAAATATTCAGCACATCTGACATCCTGATATCAACAACAAAAATATGGTTTAATTATGATAAGCCATACTGGTATCATTTACAATACCTAAGTGTGAAAAAACTGCAATGAATTTTTTCTTGATCCATGTGGAAAAATACACACCATCCACCCCCCTAAAAAAGTAAGACAAGGCACAATAAATTCTCATAATTCTCTTTCTTCTGGCTTTTCAGTTCCATCACAGCTCTCCAAATTAAGATTTATGTGCTATTTTGCATCTGTATCTATTGTTGATTTGCCCCCTACAGGGATATAGGTGCATAAGTTTGGACAGGAAACGGTATCCCTCAAGCCAAACTGAAAGGTTTATAAAGTTGCTAATAAAAGTTTGGGTCAGGGCCTAAATATCAATCATCTGCTCATTGTCTTTTTAAATGAGCTCAGGCATTTTCCCAACCACTCCCAGCAGGTCTCTGCCACTATTCTAAACTAAGATTTCAGACATTTCTTTTTTTCCTGTGTTGACCTCAGTATTTTTTTTCTCCCCCTCTCTACCTGCCAGATGCATCCATCAGGATTTTGCCAAAGGCTATCTGCTTTTGAAGTTGAGAGGAATTCACTAATCGTGAGTGTCAAATCCACAATAAATGCCATTGCCATATGGTATACGCTGCTTTTGGGAATTATCTCAAAAGGCCTAGCTGTGAGAAGGCTGGCTGTATGTTAGGAGGGTTTTACTGCTAACTTTCATAACTCATGTCAGGTTTTCAGTTTCGGTATTCATTGGCTTCAGTGAGTGCAACTGTTTCCTGAATTTATGAAAATGTTGTCAAGATCCCTTCATCTTGCTTCCTTCGTCTCTCTCACACAAACACATCCAAACACATCTCTACACAGTGGAATAGCATGCACAGTGGCATGCAAATCTAGCAAAAGAGAAGCTTGTAAATAAATAGCATGTCATTCTGCTTACTCAATAAATTCCTCTGGGTGTTAAACTCATGACAAACGTATCATAAGCCCCAATGAAGGGTTTACAGCCTGTCCCATCACACCATCCTGAGTGCAATTCTGCCATGCATAGGAAGACATAAGTTTGAAAAACAGAGCAGAAATAGCTCCCGTAAGGGCAGGGTGCTGACATAGATGAAACATAACTAACTGGAGAGCACTTGTTTTAGCTGAAGAAGACAGCATCAGTGTCACATCTCTGTGCCTGTGGAGGTGTAATCTACATTCAAAGCAACAAGAAATCTATCTCCTTTAAAAAATTGTCCATTAATACATAAATGTGTCTGTGTTGAAACTCCTCAGATACCATTCCCAACAAGAACTACACACAAGACTAAGAAATTCCACAGAGAAACACGATTTGGTGATCCAAAGAGGCAAGGTGAAAGAAAACCACATATGTGGAGTTTAACATACCAACGTAGTGATAGAAAAAGAATTACAAAAATAAATGTCAGTCCCCTTGAAACACTTGAGGCAGCGCTCTCAACCTTCTCTGATGCTCTACGAAGACGTGAATGTCCTCCATGTCTCACATCATCCCCACCAGCCACATGGAAATATCTCCAATGCAGCTCGGAGTGTTTCAAGTATAACTCCCCTCGAATTTATGTAGTCTGTTAACATCCTCTTGGAGCAAACAGAAATAATAGTTTAAAAAGACAGCTCTATTTCAGATACATGTGCCTCTACACGACAAAAAAAACCCCAGAATTTAATACCGTCCTTAGGCAGAATTCATCCATCTTTAAGGCTTCTATTTTGTATGTCTGTTTTGTTTTCCTGGTAAGTAATACAAATGAACTGCTGGCAACATCACATCAAAACAAAAGCAGCAGAATCAGAAAAAAACACTGAAAAGTTTACCTTTCTAGGAAAGCTTCAGTCTTGGGATATTTTGTTTTGACATTCCAGTGACTGGAAGGAACAGCATCACTAAAGACAGCAGGCTGCAGGCATGTGGCATTTGCAAAGTTCTCATTCTGCTCTCTTCTTCTGCATCTTCTTTTGCACTGTCTCCCAACTTTTCAAACAACCCAAGTTTTATCTGGAAGAAAAAAAGGAAGACATCTGTAGACCTGCATTACTGCATAAATAATAATTCTGTAAGCAAGCCAGACCTATCTTTAAAGAGCAGCTCATTTAATTTCTTTGCTACAAAAGTATTTTTTTCCCCAGTACAAGTAAAAATGTTTTGTTTCTTTAATACTAAATTTACACATTTTGACATTGGAAAAATATGTAAACTTTTCAACACCAGTGTCTAGCATAGCTGAAGTTCAAGCACAAATTGAATTAATACAGTATCCACACAAAGAATATTTGCCATTCAAAAGTGACCACGCAACTTGTTAGTTCATACCAGTCGACTGGATATCTTAATGTTTTATAACTTTTTATCTCAGTACAAAAGCTATTTTATGTTTATGCTATAACTAGAATGAGCTGTAAGGTCTCAGATGCCATGGGGGTACAAGCAGCGTTAACAATGAGTACATACCCATCAAAACTTTCATAAATAAACTAAGAAAACTGGATAGAACAAGCAGTTGTGTTTAGTTTTAATAGAAAAAAAGTCAGTGCAGATGATGGATTTAAAAGTGCTTTCAGTATGATATTTCCAGCAGAATAACTGCAACTCATCCACCAAAACATCCTATAAACTTTAATGAGTGTTTCAGGCTGGGATCAATAGGCTGGTATGAGATTTTGTTAGCACAGTGTGCAACTAAGCCAGCTTTGCAGCACTTTTCACTTAATAAGTGTCATTCATAGTCCATAAATCTTGAAGTGTTTTACAAATGAAAGCAATTATCACTGTCCTTATTTTCCCTATGCAAAATCAGAACCATAAAGCTGCAGTGAACCTATTTCCTCAAGGTCACACAGCACAGTAGTTGAAAAGAAAACAGCAACAGCAATCCTGGTGTCCTTTGTACCCAGCTATCAAGGATCTCTTTTGCCCAATAACTCCACTTTTGCACAAGAAATTATTTTAAATGGTGTCTTGAGTTCTGAAGGCAAAACTTGATGGTTAATAAATCACAGAGATCAGAGTATGAAAATACTTGTAAGACCAGATCCTTCCTCCTGCAAGTGCATGATGCTAGAGGTCAAGGGAGACAGCTGGTGAAATTAAAAATATCAGTGTTTGAGTAATGCTGTAAAACCAAGGAGTAAAGAAATGTTATGCTTAGTCGAGAGATTAATGGCTCATGACTTGCCATGAAAATTATTTTCTGAAAGGTACTGGAACTGCCTGATTAAAAGAGCAATCCTAGCGCCCACATCAGCCAGCACTTGCACAGACATCAAAGGAGAGGCTCCTTACAAGCCCATGAGGGATGCAGCACAGCTCGTGGCCCCTGGTCTAGCATTCGAGCTCCTGCAGCCCTGGGTCAGGCAACTCTGAGCTACAGCAGCACCCAGAACCATGGCATGAAAGCATGGAAACAGTTTTCTCCAACAGAGGAAATCTCTCTCAGATGAAACTTGGGCTTTCTGAGCCTCCAGAACTTCTGTTAATAGTAAAAGACAGAGAAGTGTGCAAGAAGAGCACGGTGGTGAAAGAGAAAGAGGGAAATAATTTGTAAAATGCCCAAAGCGTAGCTCCTATTGCAGAACACTGAGCTTCATTCTTCTCAGTCCCCTCTTCAACACTGACATTCAGTGTCTGAATGTACTACTCTTGGCCAAGGGGAGTGCATGTTCATGAGATGACATGGCGAGAAAACAGACAAACATGAAATGCCTGTTTCATCTTTCCCTTCCCTTTATTACAGAATGAGATCTGAAGAGAAGGCCCTTACTTCTTCTGTGCCAACACATCTATTTGAGGGTGCACCACAAAAGACTGATGTGGATTGGACTATCGTAGGGTTAAACTGCCTTTAAAAAATCTATTTAGGGGGAAGAAGGGCAACAGAGGGGAGGGGAGGAGGGGGAAGAATATATGAAGGTGAGACACCAGCCCTGTCCATCTTCAGCAGGATGATAGTGACAAACCATACTTCAAAAAGAAGCAATTAAGTGGGAGCCAGTCTCACTGCAAGCATGTTGAGACGTCATGGCCTGAAGGTCTGGGCCTCAGACAACAGGGAATTCACCAAAGGATTTGGGGTTCATTTTCTTGAGGCAAATTACTGTGAAGAATCAAGACTAAATTTGACTAAAAAACCAATTTTGTCGATGCACTGTCATTTGCTAAATTGATTAAGAATCAGCACCAAACTCAGGCCTTCGGCCATAGCTCACAACCTCACTTTTTCATTTAGGCATTTTTTGCTAATGGGAACCTTCAGGTTTTTTTGGTTGGTTTTTTTTTTTTCCCTCTTTTCCCTTTTATTTGAATAATGTCTCTGAAAAACCATTTGCCTTCACAAGGCGGTTGGTTAGTTTACACTGGAGGCAGCTGCTCTGTGAGCTCGAGCCAACCCTGTCCTGTCTTCAGATTCATTGCTATCTGGCCAGATTGTCACATATATTTTTAGTTTATGATGATCCTCTAATACAATTCCAGTTTCCACACAGAGTCCTTCCAACAGTCTAGCTCAGGTTAATGAACTTCAGGCCAACTAACTTGCCATTTATCTTCAGGAAATATCCTTCCTCTCTGTAACATAAGCAATGTCAATCAGTGTCCTGTGCTGAAAAGACCCACAGTCACACTGATCAGAAGCAAACAGTCCCATGAGCAGAAATAAAACATAAATCCTAAAAGCAAATTCTACTACCCCGTTCCTTCCTCCCCTCAAAAGTAAGAAGAATTTGGTCAGACAAGAAAAAATTACTGGTTTGTTCAGTTCTTTGATACTTGAGCTAAGGACCAACACCTTCTAAAACTTCCTCACCATGAACAGATCCAAAATAAATGAGGAAAAAGAGTCTGAAAAGAAAAATGCTGAGGCTAAAGCTGCTTCCCCACCTTGGCTTCAGCTAGGAAATAGCACTGCACTGTGTTAATTATCACCTGCAAGACCGACCAGGGAAGGAAGCCATGCACACACCTCGCGGAAACGGGGGCATTTCCAGCAGAATAAAGGAGCTTTTATTTGCCCCATGTAGGGGCGGGAGGCACAAGGCTGAGAGGGGCTGAGCAGCCTGGCTCCATCCTGCTTGGACCTCCCAGCGGGGCCCATAAATTCGGACCGGGCTGTGGGTAACACTGCCAGAAGACAGAAAATGGAGCTGCGGGTGGGTTGCCATCCTGACAGAGAGAGGGGCCAGACCTGACTGGCACATGTGCCATGGCACGTCCTGAAACGAGGTGTCACCTCCCTGCAATTGGTCACATCTAGTGGAGCCTATAAAACAGATTGCTCCGAAGCTACTGTCTGAAACAAGAAAACCTGGGGCCAATTTACTAAACATAATTTATTCCAGGCCCTTTGTGGCAATAAACAGAGCTCTTCAGCCTTCTCAAACACACAGACAGTAAGGAGCTCTGTGCTTATGGGAGCTTTTTCAGATCGTTCAGCCCAAACCTATCTAAATGCAAAATCTTGCATTCACAAATACTGTGTAGTTTCCGACTTCTCCTGGCGTCAAGACGTCCAGAGCTGAAACGACTGTGACCCATCTGCAAACACACACTTTTTAAACTGTATTCAGGAAACTCTCAGTTAATTCTGTGAAAAAAACCTTTATGAAATTGGAGGATAATTTAAAACCTGTTTCCAGCACTATTTTTCCAAGGTCATTTTAAAATTCAGAATTTTATATTCCAATAAAGAGTTGTGGCTCAGTTTTAGTGAATCTAATAGCAATGCTGCAAATTGTGACAACTGAAAATCTAGAGCTATAAGCTCTAGATAAAATGTAGTCACTGTAAGCCTATAAATCTAGCCACTATACCTTATAAAATCTAGTAACTATAAGCTTATAAATGAATTATAAACCTAATGAGTAAGTTGCCTAAGCCATGTAGCTTCAATACGTAATTTTCTATCACTGATGCAGGAGTTTTTCTTTCTTCTCCTCATCTATCCTTGTTTGACATCTTGTGGTTTTATTTTATTTTGGTCAATGGAGTCAGAAGAGAGCAAAAAATGTCCCTTCCAGACATCAACAAAATAGCATGAGTGGCCTTTCAGACAAATATATTGCTTTAAAAGATTTAAAACTAACCAGCTACAATAGAAACAAAAATTACCCCACCTACGATTCATATTTATTGAAAGGTACATTATCTCTTTATCATCTCTTTATTAAGAGATAAATATCCGTTTATTTAGGTAGATTATTTTCTACTATTACAAGTAGAAAATCTATATGCACACAAATTTGAAGCACGTTATTTTAACTACAAGTATACAGATATGTGTGTCCAATGCATTATGCAGATATCTCACCTTGAAATTATCATAAAAATTCCAAAAGAAAAATTACTGTGCTTGCCTACTGTGTGGTTCAAAACTGTACTATAATCATGAACTGGATATTGAATTGCCTTTGTTAGTAAGAGGGAAAACTGTAAGCATACATGGCTTAGATTAGTAACTTAGAAAATCAAATAGACTAAAAATAAAATTACATCTTCAGACTTACTTAACAATCTTAACGTAGTTCTGCAATAACAAAGATGACATTGATCCAGAGCATAATGAAACTATGTTCTTGTACCCCTTAGATAGATGGTCTGTTTATTATTTGGCAGAAGATGCTTTTCTCTTCATTGTGAAATCTCAGTTAAAGCTAACTCCATCCAAGAACTGGCAAGCAGTATTATTCATCACTATTCTCCTACTTATTAAGTAGGTTTTGTGCTGTTTATAGTCCAGAAAATGTTCTCTTTCAGGATTCAGAAAAATACTGCTTTTTACACAAACCCCAGATCAGCATTACCTCACTTCCCAACACCAGGAGAAATTAATGAATAAAAATACAATGGTACAATCAAAAAGCATTATGTGAGCCTGCAGTAAGTGATTTGTTTTTCATTTTATGTTGCATAAATCACTGGGTTTAGTCTACCTGGTTTAGATGAGGTTCTGCCATGCAGCAGTCTTCGCTATTGTTAAATACCCAAACAATTAGCAGAGACTCCTAAGAAGCATAACCCAGCTTACACTGAGTTTTGCAAAACTATAAAGGCTTTAACTTTTACTGAGCTCCTCACAGGATTTACACACCATCCATTCAACACCAGTAACTTGGCAAGAAAAATCACTGCTCTGACTCCCACTTGAGAAAAACCAAATCGAGCAAAGAAAAATGAAGGGTCTGAGAGACAATGAGGACACAATTGAGGGAACAGAGTCAGCAAAAAAATCTTATTGCAGAGAACCATCTGATAATAAATAAAGCTCTCCAATAGAGAGAGAAAATACATTTGAGGATTACACTGGATTTTTTGTTGAGATGAACTCAAGCTCAAGTAAAAAATGGTGACTAAGGAAGTGAAATGAGAGAAGAAGGAGGAAGGAACTCCCTTATTTTGTTCACTTTTTCATACTTTTCAGCATCTTTCTGAAGGGAATCTGCTGGTGGAAGCATTTCCAACAGGCATGTAGTCTGTTTGGAGATAAACACTGGTTGAAATGGTAGAAACCTTACAGAATGGTCTGTGTCACATTGCTCTGAAGAGCTCATCTGACCATGAAATTTACTGTTGGGCACCTAAAATTATACACATAGGAAACGAGCACTTCATCCTCAAAAGATATCAGGATATTTTTCAGGTCAATGTCAGTGAGGTGAGGATTGCACTCAAAAATTTCACACAGACACAGAAGTAATCTTTTCAGAAAGTGACAGATAGACAGCCATGCACACAGATACGTTATGTATCATTACAAACGGTGATTCCGAGAAATTTTATCTGTGGCATTCTATATTTTGGACATGTAACACATAAATCCAAGACTGATGATAAAGCAAATGCTATTCTCTAACCCTAATTATTTGTATATTGTGTCTCCTCAAAAACAAACAAACAAAAAACAAAAAACCGCACCCAAAAAAACCCAACAAAAAACAACCAGACTCACTGCTTTCTACATTCTGTAGGCTGTTTCTCAAACACAGTATCTATTGTTCAAGAAAAAGGATAGGATGGAAAGCAATTTGTCATCTGAAAATTGTATTTCCAAGAGGAGGTAGGGACATAAATAAAATGTCCCACCAGTCAGATGTGAAGCTGGGATCTTTGCACAGAAATATCAACATGCCTTTCACTCTATAGTTAGATGCATATGTATCTCTTATGGATTCTTTTTCCTCATTTCCTCTTGTTTCCTTTGGGGAAGGAACTATGACTTCAGGTACTACGTCCATTATAACAGCTTTCTATCCGCTCTTTATTTAGAAAGACATGAGAATGCCCTACAAGTCTGATCATTAAAAAAAAAAAAAAAAAAAAAAAAAAACCAGAAAAACCCCAAACAACAAAACCCAAACACAAGCCAAAGAAGAAAGCAGTGTAAGACACGATTTAGCAACACATAAGAATCAAAAGGAGCCCTAAGCCAAACCTCAGTGTTACATTATTTTAAGTACAGCATGTTTCCCCAGCAGACCAAAAAAAAACCACTAACGCTATGAAAAGTGATTCTAAGATGAGTTTTGTAATTCTGGTATCCAAGAAAAGAAAAAAGCAGTAGTATGAAAATTCCCAGAGACATTAATGAAAAGGTAGACTAGATGGAAAACCACGTACTGTGACGTCTGAAGGGTTTCGAAGAGAGACAGAGAATTTTCCTCTGAAATGTCTGTCACCACCTGCAGCACTTGGGGTGGTTTGGCTCAGCTCTGAGTGAAGGAGACAACACTTGCAGGAAGCTCTGCCTGTGGAACAGCCTTGGCCTGCTCTTGAGAAAATACTGGAAAGCCAGAAAAATGTCACAATGGCCATCAGAGAAAACAAATGCTCATTTTGGGGAGATCTGCCTGAGCATTTAAACTCTAGCAGATGGCATTTGTCCTGCTGCAGCCTGAATTACCCTCAGGCAGCACTGTCAAGCCACCTAAACCACTGACCCTGCAACCACCATTCTTCTGCTGGAAGAAACATAAACCTACCTTGGCCAACACAAAGGAAGGATTACAGTCTCATTTTTGCCTCCAGGAGTTCTTGCCAGTGCTTTGCTGTGGAAAAACCGTTCTCTGCTATTTCCTTTCATAGGAGACCTTCCAAAATATGCAGGAGTGAAGCATCGGTCCTCTAGCAGGGACCAGAAGTCTGAACTGGCTGATATTTTTGGGCATTACCAGTAACTAGTGGCAATGGTGTATTCTACAGATTAGTTACTTGAACTTGCCCTATCATGACTTTTGTACATTTGTGAAAAACCCAGCTTGAAGGGACAGTAGTGCAGCACTCTGGTGAAATCTGTGATATATCAAATCCAGACTTACAGCTCTGCAGGATACAGCAGCAAGGTGGATAGCAGTGCATACTCTGAAAGGGAACAGCCTGTGAGTTTCTGCATGGATACATCTACAGATGCAAGTAGGTGGGGCTCTCCTGTCCTTGATCCAAGCAATCCAGACCTCAGCCAGATCCTAGTGCTGTAGGGCTCCATTAATTGCACACTATACAGCAATAGATTACACATTTCAGCCATACACACATCTGAGGCACCACCAGACAGCCAACTCTGTGTGCAGGCACAACCTGCAGATCATGCACACCATCACAACTCAGCAGACCCTACTAAATCAAAAACTCAACCAAAACAACCCTAAAACAAACCCTGCCCAAAGCAGAAAGAAATAAAGGAACAAAGATTTACATTTACATAAATATTTAAAAGGTAAATTTCATTTCACAGCTAATGCTTTATTGTACTAAAATTTGTAGCTATATTATCTCATGTAAGCATTAATGTATTGCCCAACAGTTTGTAATTTTGTGTAAATGCTTGCAGGCACTCACAGCTGTATCTAAAGTCTGTGAGACTCTCCGATAAAAACAAAATGTTACAAATGTTAAGTAGAGGCAACTGCATGTTGTAGTTGGCATCTTAATATAATAAAATATTTTTTTTATTTTTTCTATTTTACAAATCCTGAAAGCATGTTTCCTTAACTGCCAGTACTATTTAGTTTATTGTCAGCTGTGTAGAAGTCAAATCATAACTTTCAAAATAATTCAGGCTAATGCAGTTTAGTAATGATTAAAAAATGTGTACTTCATACGGCAGCTGGGCTTTGATCAAATCTGTTTGCTGTATATCCAATGGCATATTTTACTAAAATTCCTTTCATCAACGTATGGCCTCATTATTTGATGCACTGTCAGTGAACTCTGTGCAGCACAGCCTGCAGGATTTCCTATATAAACTACACTATAGGGAAAGACATGCCGGAAAGATTTTAATTTCCACTTTCAACAAATTGATTTAAAAATTCATTACTATATTCTTGAAGTCTACTGGGGAAGAGTTTTTTTAATGCCTTGTCCACCTAATTTTGGATCAACATTTTGTGCAGCTAAAATGTAAAGTGATACACATATGAACATGTACACTGCACAGCAGTGATCATCTGTTGGCCCAATAACCCAGTTATTTTATTGTTAGACTGAACACATTTGCTTTCTTCTTGGTTTTTTTTAAACATTTGATTTAATTTAAATTTGGAGTATATGTGACAGAGAATCAGCAGAGCCTCGATAAAAAATCCCACTTGTGGAATCTTAGGATTCCAAGGTCAGTCTTTTGTCTACAGCGCAGGTTTGCTATCAGAGTCTGGGTGGGATTATAAAATCACCAGGAGAAAAGAGCATTTGGGGTCCCCTGGGTTTTGGGGTGACCCCCGGGTCCCCCAGGATCTCCCTAAACATGCTGACACTGCCCGTGCGCAGTGAGAAGGTTCATACTCAACACGGGGTCCCAGCTCTGTCACCAGCATTGCCCAGGAACCCCCAAACTCTCCCGGGAACCCCCCAGACCCAATACCCCGACCTCCCCGGGACCCCAAAACCATTTCTGGGCCCTCCAAAAACTCCCCAAGACTGCAAAAACCCCACACAGATACCCCCCAAACCCTCCCAGGACATCAAAATTCCCACAAGACCTCCCAGCACCACCCAGACCCCCCTGAGAAGGTTCATATCTGGCAGGGGGTCCCCATCTCTGTCACCAGCAGGTACCCCAAACCAGCCATGGGTTCCCCCTGGGATCGCCCGATCCCCCCCTTTGGGAATCCCTAAAACCCCCCTGGGAATCCCCCCAAAAATCCACCGGGACCCCAAAACCCTGGATATAGACAAAACCCCCCCAGGAATTCATAATGAAATTTATACCCAACACAGGGTCCCCATCACCATCATCGGCATCACCCGGGTACCCCCAGATCCTCTCGGGACTCCCAAACCCTCCTGGGACCCCCAAACCCTCCCAGGTATCCCTACATCCTCCCAGGACTCCCAACCCTCCCCGGGCTCCGCTGCCGGAATCAGCAGGAGTGGTGTTGGCCTCTTCAGGGGAGTTAGAGTGGGACCCGACCAGAGCGGGGGCCCTTAAACCCCAAAAATCCACCCTGGGGGGCAAAACATCCCCTACAGCGGCTTGGAGTGAGCCCCCCAGAAAAATGTCACTTAAAGCCGTCATGATCACCCCTGAAAAGGGGCTTGTGGGGCTGTGGCCCCACAAACACCTGAAAATGGGGAGGAAAAAACACCCTTGAAATGGTGAGGTCCCCCCAAAAATCCTTAAAAAGAGAAAAACTCCTCTTCAGAGGGGCCTGAAGACCCTTCAGGGCCCTCGAGAAGGGACAAGATCCCCTCCTCTGCTGGGGCCTCTCTGAGCCGGGAGCTCTCCTGTTGGCTGCCCTCGGGGGAGCCCCGAACGACGGCGGCTCCTGGGCTGAGCCCCCCTCAGCCGGGGCTGCGGAGGGAACTGGGGGGGCTGGGACGGGGCCTGGGGGTCCTGGGGTGACCTGGGAGAGCCTCAGTGGGTCCCACCTCCCCCTGTGCCCCCTCTCCCACCCCCTTCCAATTGTTCCCCCCAAACCTCCGCTCTCCCAGCTGGGTTTGGGGGTGTTGCTCCCAACACCCTGACCCACAGCGTGTCAGGTCGTGTTCTGACTCTGTCAGCAGTTTGGTTTTTTTGTTTGTTTGTATTATTGCAGTTATCTTTTAAGTTTTTCTAGTAAAGAACTGTTATTCCTATTCCCATATCTTTGCCTGAGAGCCTTTTAATTTCAAAATTATAATAATTTGGAGGGAGGGGGTTTACATTTTCCATTTCCAGGAAGGCTCCTGCCTTCATTAGCGGACACCTGTCTTTTCAAACCAAGACAGATTTTGGTGCCCAACCTGCAGCACGAGGGCATCGAGAGGAAAAGGGAATAACAGTTCTTGAGGAACCTAATTTTTGTGTGCTGCTATAGAAACCTCGTTAAGCGACACCATGTGGTCCAGCTTACCCTGGTTTGGGTAGCAGCACATGGTTGTGGCTGTGCCAGCTCCCCACTGACCTCCAGCCCTGGGAACCTGGAGCAAGCGGAAACCACAACTTTGCAAATGCCACCTGTGCCTGAAGCAAATGGAAAGAGAACTGGGGTGTGAAAAATAAAGCTTGTTTCTTTTCAGAAAAACAGCAATGAAAACACAGAACACATTTACATTGTAAGAATATGGTTTGACGCTGGCGCGATGCCAGCACTCCCATGAAAATGCACTTTTTAAAATAATTGCTGTGAGATGTGATCAGGAACAGAGCAGAGCAGGCTCAAGCTTAATAACAAAGAAAAGAACTTTATTAAACTACTACTACTATAAAAACACAGACACTAAATCCTGGACGAAGACCTTCCAAAACACTCTTCCTCCTCCCAACTAATTCCCACCTAATTTCCAAATGGAACCACAGTGAGACACCACCCGGGATCCTGATCAAGTTGCCACCCTTCAGATATTCAAATACTCAATCTTTCAAGGGAGACAGGAGTCTCCCCTGTGCCACAGACCCCCCAGGAAACACAATTGCCACCCTTGTGTTTCCATGTCACACATGGCAACTGCCCAGAGAAAATCTGCCGTGGTGAAACTCTCCTCTCCATGTCACAGTGCTCTCACCACCGTGCATGGACAGACTGCTCATAGGGCTCCTTTAAGGATGCTTTGCCATGGACCAAAAGAGACAACAGTTCAGTTTCTCATTGCGGGACTACAGTGCCCCCCATTTTCCCCTGGGGCTGAGGGTCCAAGAACAGAGGTCTTCTTCTCCTCTTCTTCTTCCTTGAAGATAGAGGGCTTCTCCACACTTTCTCCTCCAACTCTCCTCTGTTCTCTCTAATCCTCTGCTGGTAATCACTAATACAAGTCTCTTGGCTCACCAAACCACCCCCCTAAGTGCAGCTTCTGTCAGGAGAATTTGGTTCAGTCTATGGCTAACAAGAAAAGTCCAGCCACAAGCCACTCCATCATCTCCTTCCAACTCAAGAATTTCTTCTTCCATCATCTCGGATCCCAGACTGTCTCTCTTCTACTTCAAATCAAGGAGGAGTAATATTTTACAAAGCCTTCATTTCTCAGGAAAGGGTTAAAAGCTCAGACTCCCTGGACGGCTGATATCTCTGCCCAGCAGCCGATTCCCAAGGCCAAGGCTGGGTGCATTCCCCCCCCCTCCGTCTCCTCCGCGCCGGCAAAGTTACAGGTGCCGTCTGGACTCTCTGTCTCTTCCCTCTTGGCGGGGGGAACGACAAAGGCATCTCTGCTTCTCTCCACCCTTCCGTCCACAGGAGCTGGCTCGGTTCCAGTCCTTCAGCCCCCTCGGCTCACCTCGACCAGACCGCATGGCTTCCCCTCCCCCACCCAGCCCCATGGCTGGGCAGGGGAGGTCTGCACTGCACCCTGACCGGAACCAAAGAGAGCGAGCTCTTGGGAGTTCCTGCTTTTAACCCCCTGTGTTCTCAGAGGCGTATCCACACCTTTAGTGGCCACTTAAGGTGCCAATATCCAAACTTGACTACTGATTGGTTTGACCCAACTTCCTGAAAGAATTCACTTCCATGTCAAACCACAACAGCATATCCAACAAAAGTCAATGAAACGTATTTACAGAAGACAAAAAGAAGCCCTGAAACCTATGGCCTAAAGACAACAACAAACTCTACAACGTATGTACAAAAGGGTGGCGTCTCTGTCCGGGATCTCCATCGGTCCTTGAGGAAAAGCAAGAGGCACAGTCACTCCAATCAGGCAGAGAGGGCTCTTCCATGTGCCCCCAGGCTGGCCCAGCAAGCGCAGCACAGGCTGGGGATGGCCACCAGAACCCAATGCACCGGGTCCCACATCCCTGAGCAGGGACCACCCAGCCCAGTCCCAGCCTGGCAGCAGGGGACCCGCTCTGCCTGTGGGGACCACATGCCTGTCCTGCTGCTGGGATTGGTCTTCATCCCAAGATCATGGCCTCTTCCTCATCTTTCTCATCAATGTCCATGTCCTCAAGGTACTCTTCCATTTCCACGTCCATCTCCTCTTCCACATCTACCTCCATCTCTTCCTCTCCAGTCTCTTCTTCATCCACTTCCATATCCTCCTCCGTATCCATCTGCATGTCCACCTCCATCTCTTCCTCTCCACTCTCTTCTCCATCCACTTCCATCTTCTCCTCTGTATCAATCTCCATGTCCACCTCCATTGCATCGTCTCCACTCTCTTCTCCATCCACTTCCATTTTCTCCTCTCTCTCAGCCTGCATGTTCACCTCCATCTCGTCCTCTCTCTCTGTGACAGCCTGCAGAGGTTGCAACACCTCAGAGTGGGGTCCCTGTCCCACCCCATCCCCACAGAACTCCAGCCCAGCCGGGCAGCTGGGGGGTGTCCACCTCCATGGAATGGCACCGTACCTTCCTCAGGACAAATGTGAGCATCCTGCAGGGACGGATGACAAAATCCAGGCAACAGAGAGCTTTCAGGACTGATGGGAGCATCAGGGCGCAGGTGACAAGAAGGGTGACAGGGAGCATGGTGAAGGGTGAGCTGGCACGAGGGCTGGCACAGGGTGGGCTGACACAAGGGCCAGTGGTTGTGTTGTGCTCTTTGCTGGACGCCGGAAGTTCCATCTGGAACATCACATCTGTGACATCACAGTGGATCTAAAGAGCGTCTTGTCCCAAGCTGAGCAATCTTTCCCAGCCCATGCTGCTCACAGCCCTGTTGCCAAGGATGGGGCATCCACAGCCTGGGCCAGTGCCTCAGCAGCCTCCGTGTAAAAGAGCAGCTTCCTCAGATCCAACTTCAGTCAGCCTCCTGCAGTTGAAAGCCATCCCCCCTTGTCCTGTTGCCACGGGCCCGGCTGAACACTGTCCCCGTCTTTCCTGTGGGACCCTTCCAGTCCTGCAGAGCTGCAGTGAGGCCTCCCCAGTGTCTCCTCTTTCCAGGCTGAGCATCCCCAGCCCCACTTGGACAGCAGTCAGGTAGATCAGGGGGAGTCAAGGCTGAAGTCAAATAGCATCAGGAACTGAGAGGTGGAAGCTTTAGGCCCAGGTTTGCCTCTGTAATAACAGTGGAGGGGAAGATGGTGGGACACTGGCTCTGTTCTAACCGGTGAATATTTTCTTTTTTTTTTTTTTTCCTTCTTTTCTGTCATGCTGATGCAGGTGTTGCTGTTTGCAAGGAAGCTTGGCACAATGTTCATTGTCTTCTCCATTTGTGAAACACCAAGCAGAGTCTGGGCACGCTGATGATGCAGAGCAAAACCTGCAAATACACCGGTGATCCTGAGCCTGGAGGATGCAGCTAAACCCGGCCAAAAATAATTTCTGGAAAGTCAAGCCTGGTTTTCATTTTCTTGAGTTTGGCTATTCCTGAACCGGGGGAGGGGGCTTTCTGGGGAGGGGGTACCACAGGGGTTCCCCTCCCCCGTTTTTGGGGGGTCTCCCATGGTGCCCCCTCCCCAAAAAGCTCCGCGGGCCCCCTGAAGCGGCTTCTGTTCCACCGGCTGGTGCCCCCTGATCCAGGACGGCCCCCGGTGAGTCTGGGGGGCTCAGGGGGGATTTTGGGGGGATTTTGGCAGCATTTATGGGCTTTGGGGGATTTTGTTGGGAGATTAGGGGGAATTATTGGATTTTGGAGAGAATTACTGGGTTTGTGGGGTTATGGGGGTTTTGTGGGATTTGATGATTTTGGATTTTGGGGATTTTTTTAGGGTTTTGGGGTGGTTATTTCTTGGAGGGTTTATTGAAATTTTTGGGAGTTTTTTTTTTTTTTTTTAATTTTGGTGTGTTCCACTGGGATTTTGTGGGATTCTTTGGTGTTTAGGAGTTTTTTATTGGGATTTTTGGGGGATTTTGGGGGGGTTTTAGAGGAATTCTGGGGGGCTTTGGAGTTGTCCCAGGGTGTGGGGAAGGGCCGAGAGGCACCAAAATCTGCTTTAACCCCCTGAAAGTCCCAATAAACCCCCTGAAATCGCAATTAAATTTCACAAATTCCCATTAGAACACCCTCGAATCCCAATAAAAGCTCACAAAATCCCAATTAAACCCCACAAATCCCCCCCCAAAAATGTCTCCAAAACCACAAGAAGCCCCACAAAATCCTCACGAGACCCAAAGAAATCTTGGCAACACCCAAAAAAACCCACAACCCCCCCCCAAATCCCCACTAAAATTCCTAAAAAACCCAAATCCCCAAAGAATCCCACTAAATGCCCCCACAATTCAAATAAAATGCCTCCAAATCCCCTAAAAGTCCCAATAAGCCCCAGAAATAATTCCAGAGGATCCCACAAAATCCCCACAAAATCCCAGTAAAACCTTCCGAACTTCAAAAGAAAACACAAAAAATTTCAATTAACCCCCAAATACCCCCAGGAAAACAACTTCCCACTCAAAGCACCAATAAAGCCCCTCAAAATCCAAACTCCCCAAAATCCCCCAACTGCCTCCAAACCCAATAACTCTCCCCAAAAACCCCAACAATTCCCTGTAAACTCCCAACATGATTCCCCAAAGCCCAAAAAAGCCCCAAATGCCCAAACCCCTCCCGAGCGCTCCCTGGTCCCTCCCGGTCCCGCCCAGGCCCGTCCGGGGCCGCGGCCAAAACTGCCCGGAGCGAGAGCGGAGGTCCCGGAGCGACCCCGGAGCCGATCCCGGGCTCGGCCTCGGGCTCGGCCCCTTTGGGGGATTTTGGGCCGAAGCGGGCAGGTTTAGGGTGGGCTTCAGATCCCTTGCGGGGATCCCGAGCCTTTTCGGGTGGATTTTCAGCCCCTGTGGCTGATTTGAGGCCGAATCTGGTGGGGTTTAGGGGGGATTTCAGACCCCTTTGGATGATTTTAGGCCCATGGGGGTGGGGCTGGGGCCCATTTGGGTGAGTTTAGGAAAAACTGGGCCCATATGGGTGAATCCTAATCCGTTGTGGGTGATTTTAGGTCCCTTTTTTGGGTGTTTTGGGCCCGTTTAAGTAGGGTTTTTTGCTTCTTTGGGCAATTTTAGTTTGAACCAAGCCTTTTTAGGGTGATTTTAGGTCTTCTTGTGTTGGTGTCAGGGACATTTTGGTTATTTTAGATACCTTTGGATGATTTTAGGCTGGACCAGATACTTTCAGGGTGGATTTTAGTCACATTTGAAAGATTTACAGGTGATGTTAAGCCATTTCTTGAGGGTTATAAAACACCTGGGGCAGTTTTAAGCCCCTTTGGTTGGATTTTAGAGCCCTTTGGATACTTTTAATCCCATTTGGTTGATGTCAGGCCGAACCATGTGGATGTAGGCTGCATTTGATGCCCTTTTGGGTGATTTTGGGTCAAACTGGGCTTTTTTAGGACAGTGCGTCCCCTTGGCCCCGGCCCTTTCCCCTCAGGTTCCGCCCTTTCCTCGCTCCTTTCCCCTCACGGTTCAGGATCCTGGAGCGGGGGAGGAGGAGGAGGGAGGGAGGAAGAGGCGCAGCGGCAGCAGGGAGCAGCCGGAGGAGAGGAGAGAAGGAATCGCGTGGCCCTGGCGCTGCCTGAGCTCGCAGCACCCCGGGAGCATCACCCCCATCCCGCAGGTGCCCGGGGAGGGGGAGCTCGGCCCAAATATCCTGGGGGGTGCCTGAGTTTGGGATTTTTTTGGGGGGATGTTTGGAGCTGGCAGGGCTCCAAAGCCGAGCCGAAGATCCAGGGATCAGATCCAGGCCCTGCTGCTGCTCCCTCGGGATCAGCCCCACTTTGGGTGTTGCTGTCAGGGCCAGCAGAAGCGGTGGCTGGAGCAGCGGGTGCTGACGGTGCCCCAAGCCCCGGGGCTGGAGGGGTCCCTGGGCTGGGGCTGGCAGGGAGCTGCTCCAGCCCGGAGTGCACTGCTGAGTGCTGTGCTCTGGGGCTGGGGCTCCCCGCACAGGGGACTGGACTGGTGTGCCACAGGAGACAGAGAAGCTGCAGCTTCAGCATAACTGAGGTGGGTGCGTGGGCTGGGAAGAGTGGGGAGGCTCAAGGGGATTCACTGAGCTCATCCTCCTGCAAGGACGAGGAAAAGGGAGTGGGAACTCAGCAGTGAGGAGAGCTGAGGGCTGGAGAGCAGCTCTGAATGACACTAAAATCCCACTGGAGCTCTGAGACATTGCTGCTCCTCAGCCAGTGACAGGATGAGTCCCTAAGCCTGGGGCTCGGCCTTCCTCATGGTGAGGGGCACCAAGGAAGGCGACAGTGTGATGGAGACTGCCATGGGCTGGGAACTCACTGGGGGACAAGAGGGAGCAGTTGGGAAGTAAAAGGCAGGTGGGGGAGAGAACAGTTCAGAGAAGGGCTGAGCTACAGCTTGAGCAAGCTGCAAAATGTCATTTGGGGTCATCCCAGATTGATTTCATTTCAGAAGTTATTGAACAAGTTTAATTTTTGGGTGGTGTCATGTTTGCCCTTGGAGGTGTACACTCTGCACACTTGAGCTGTGTTGCTGAAATGCTCCAGCAGGTCTGTGCTGCAGGTCACCCCATTTCTTCTTTGGCTGATTGCGGCCCGGTGCTGAGCTCCAGCAGAGCCCTGGCAGAGCCCAGAGCAGCCTCAGCACCCGCAGAGCCCGGCTGCAAGGAGAGAAACCAGAAAGCGCCCGTCAGCTGAAGGCTCCTGTCCCCTTGTCCCAGCCGCCCGCGGTGCCCAGGCCATGCTGGCCGTGCCCAGAGCTGTGCCCAGAGCTGCCCATCCCTGCTGCCTTTGGGAGCAGAGCAGGAGGGCAGGACATGTGCCCAGCCTGCAGCCAGCCACGGCACATCCAGCCCTCAGCAGCTGCCCAGAGCAGGATGCTCCTGTGCTCACTGCCATCTCCCCAAAGCTCTGATCCCACCATGCCAAGCAGACAAGACCCACATCACGCTGGAAGAAAAGCTGGTCCCAAACGATGTCCTCAGCCTTCTCCAAGGGCACGGCCCATCCACGCCACAGCTGCTCCCAAGCACTTCCCCATCCAGACTGGACCCCACCTGGAAAGCTTCCTCTAGAAAAACACACAACAAATTATTGAAAATAGATTACAGACAAAAAGGGGAACAAGAAAAAAGGTCAAAAATCTTATCTCTGTCAGGGGCTTGAGGAAGGCCCAACCCCTGCATGCCAGGAAAAACCCACCCAGAGGTGAGGGAAGCCCAGGCTTGCTCCCTTCCCCCCTGCACTGCCCCCCAAAATAACGGTGATCCTAAGCAAACAGGGGCAGTGGAGCAGCCCAAGCCCTTCCTTGCCTGCAAAGCAAAGCAGCCCCTGCACAGGTTCTGGAGTCCCACCTCTGCTCCCACCATGGGGGTTTGTTTGTGTCGGGCTGGCTGCCCCAGCCCCAGCCCGGGGCAGGGTGGGTGCTGGGGCTGTTGGCAGGGCCAGGAGCCCACTCCCATTTCATCAGCACCCCAGCCCATCCCCCCAGCCCTGCCAAAAGCAGCCTGGCAGCCGACTGAAGGATCAGCTGCATCCGCCCCAGCAAAGGGGGGAACCTTTGGTTCCTGGCCAGGCTGTGCAATGCCCAAATCTGGGAGCATCCCCCTGCGTGTGGACTCATCTGCACATTCCCTGTGCAGCCTGGCTTTGGAGAAGGTGCCAGAATCAAAGTCCATCATCCTCAGCTGCCGGTGACCAGGTGGAGGAAGAGGTTGTCATCCTTGATGTCATCCTCCGTGTCCCCAGCAGCAGCAGCCCCACCTGGTACAGCTTCTCCAGGGGCTCCTTCTCCTTCCCTGGGGTGAGCCCAGGCTGTCAGGGTTCTGCCCAGGGCCCCAGCTGTCAGGGAACCAGGACAAGCAAAACCAGCTCGGATGGTGGCCACCAGTGCTAGGCAGAGCAGCTGAGCTCCAGCACAAGGGCTGCGTGTTCCCATCTGATGACCCCTGGGCAGTGACACAGGCAGGACAAAATGTCTGGGTTCCTTTGCTTCTCATTGCCAAGGCATGTGTGGAGCTGTAACTTACCAGGGCCTTGCATCAAAGCGTGCCTGTGGCTCTCTCCCTTCTTCTAGGGCAGATCAATATCCTGCAGCCAGGGATCACAGAACAGCTCTTCTAAAGAGGGCCTGTCCAAGTCCAGCATGGATAAACACCGCCTGATCAGATCTTGGCACTCTGGGCAGAGAAACCAGAAACCGCCGGTCAGTTGGAGAAGGCTCCTGTTGGCTTTGCCCCACTATTCCCGTGTCCAGGCCATGCTGGATGTGCTCAGAGCTGGGCCTAAACGTCCCCATCAATTCCCTGTTTTGGAGGAGAGCAGGAGAGCAGGACATGTGCCACCTCCTCAGCAGCTGCCAGAGCGGGATGCTGACGAGCTGCTGCTGTCTCCCAGCACTGGTATTGCCCCCGAGGCCAGAGATGAGGATCCACCTTGAGAGAGCCGTTGTGGCAGCGAGAGTTGATGGTCCCAGCTGATGTTCTGGCTCCTCCTGAAAGGGTGCTCCCCGCAGACCATCTGGTGCAGCAGGATGCCCAGGGACCAGATGGTAGCTGGCTTGCCGTAATACCAACCAAATTGGGTCCATTCTGGTGGGCTGTATGACCGTGTTCCTATGGAATACAGATGGGGTTCATCAGGGGGACGCTGCTGCTCCCTGAGCCTGGCCCCAGCATCCCTGGGTGTGTGGGGGCTGCCCCAGTGGCACACGGGGTGACCGCTGCCCTCTCGCCAGCACCTGGGACTTGTGTACAGACTCGGGGATGGAAAAGAAGCCACTGGTGCTGGAAGAGGGCAGCAGAAGTCCTGTCAAGGCCCGACCATGACGGGAAAAAACCCACTCATTGCTTGGGAAAACCATGCCCTCATCCTCCCTGCCTGCACTGCCCCAAAAACATTATGAATCCAAACCAAACCAGGTGAGTGGAGCAGTCCAAGCCCTTTGTCACCTGCACACCAAACCGGCTGGGACACAGGTTCCGGCCCCCCTCTCTGCTACCCCCCACCCACGGGTGTTTTGTCAGGCTGGCTGCCCCAGCCCCAGCCCCAGTCCTGGGCAGAGTGGTAGGCAAAGGCTGCCAGCAGGGCTGGAAGCTGGCTTCCCACCCAGCCCTTCTCAAAAGCAACTCAGCTGAAATCTCAGTGCCATGAAGGGCAGCAAAAGGGAGAATCCCCGCTGCCACACCCAGCTTGGGCTGTGAGGTGTTGGGCCATGAGATGACGGGACTGAGAGCACACCCCTGCGTGGGCTCACCTGCAAAACGAGTGTAGGCTGTGTCTTGCAGGTAGGTGCCGCAGCCAAAGTCAATCAGTTTGGCCTGCCCGGTGGCCAGGTCAACCAGGATGTTCTCTGGTTTGATGTCTCTGTGCAGGACCCCGCAGCTGGTGCAGTGCCGCACGGCCTCCAGCACCTGGCGGAACAGCTCCCGCGCCAACTCCTCAGACAGGAACCCCCGTTCCTGAATGAAATGGTGCAGGTCCTGGCACCTCTCCGGGCGTTCCAGCACCATCAAGACGTCACTGGGGAGCTCCTTCCACTCCAGCAGCTGGATGACACCGGGGAAGCCAGTGGACACCTTGGCCAGCAGCACGACCTCCAGGGGTGCGCTGGTGCCGTTGGGCTGCAGGAGGAGCGCGATGCCGTCAGTGGGGCTGATGCCGTGCCGGGGGTCGGGAACCCCTCACCCGGCCCGGGATGCTCTGCGCCTTGCGCTGGCCCCACGCCTGCTCTCCCTCGAGGTGTCCTGGTGGCTTCCAGCCTGCCGGGCCTCGGCTCATCCCCGCCCAGCTTCTGCCGCTGGCCCCGCTCACTCACCAGCTCGCCCCAGTGCCGGACGCGGTTCCTTGGCACCCTTTTGATGGCCACCTGCAAGCCAAGAGCAGCAGCGGGCTGAGCTCGCCACCTGCCCTGCCCAGCCCCATGCTCCCCCTCCTTCCCTCCTCCTCCACCTCCTCCTCCTCCTTCTTCCCCTCCTACCCCTCCTCCTCCTCCTCCTTTCCTTCTTCCTTCTCCTCCTCCTCCCCCTCCTTCCCTTCCTCCTCCACCTCCTCCTCCTCCTCCTCCTCCGCCCCCTCCTCCTGTGCCCGCCGCCGGCCTCGCCGCTCACCGGGGCGCCGTCCGAGAGCCGCGTGGCTGCGAAGACACTGCCGAAGCCGCCTCTGCCCAGCAGCGAACCCAGCCGGTACCGCTCCTTCAGGCCCTGCTGCGACTTCCCTGCGGGTGGGACGCGGCAGTCAGCGCTCGGCCCGGGGCAAGGAGCGGCCCCCGAGCACCCCCCGAGCGCCCCAGGCCGGCCCCCCCGAGGCGTTCTGTCCCTGGAACGGGACAGCGGCGGCTCGGGGCCGGCGGCCGCGGTGCCGAGCGGCGGAGCTCGGGCCGGGGAAGCCGCAGCGGGGGCGGCGGGAGCGGCCGCGCCGCGTGTGTCCTCCGCGGGGCCCGGGAGGAGCCGGGGCCGGGGCCGGGACTGGAGCCCACGTCGGGGCCGGGTCTGGGCTCGGGCCAGGCGGAGCCCGAGGGCGGCGATGCCGCTCCAGCCCCAGGCACTGATGCCCGCCCAGCAGCGCCACCGCCAGCACGCCCAGAGCCGGGCGGAGGCGAGACCCCGGCGGGACGGCCGGGGACGGGGACGGGGACGGGAACCGGGGGGGGGACGGGGCCGGTGACGGGCTGGGGACATGGCCCAGGCCAGCAGGGGAGAGGGAGACTGGGAGAGGAGGGGACACCGTGAAAGGGAGAGCAGGAGAGGGTGCGGGACAGCGGGAGAGGGAGAGGAGATGCGAGGGGGTCGATAGACTATCTGCTTTCGCTGCTGCCGCTGCTGCCGCTGCTGCTGCCGCTGCTGCTGCCGCTGCAACTGAAGCTCCGGGGCCGTTTGTCCCCGTGTCCGTTTTTCCGTTGCCCGCTCGCCCCCGCGCCCAGCCCCCCGCTCCCCAGGGGCAGCCCCTGAGCCTGTCCAAACACGGGAACTTTGCCCTGTTCAGCCCAGACCCAGAGTCTGGACTCCTGCACAGGGGCATAGGTATCCCCTTGAGCGCTGCTGTGCCTTGTCCCCGCTGAGGATCAAACCCTATCGGAGCACATTCCCTGAATGCAGAATTTGTACCTTACCCAGGCACTGCACTTACCTCTCCAGCAATGATTAAAAAAACAAAAAAAAACCAAAAAAAACCCAAAAGAAAACAAACAAAAAAACCCAAAAAAAAACCCAAAAAAAACCCAAAAGAAAACAAACAAAAAAAAACAAAACGAAAATGGGGAAGGCAAAGTGTGAAACTGTGTGTAGCTCATGGTATTTTACAGGGTCTAAAATTCGCCAAGTAATGAATCTTAGAGATGAGATCTATTTGGATTAAGGGGATGGAGCAGTAGTTCAAGATGGTAAAGAGGAGCATAAAAAAAACAGAGAAAAACATCTTCAGTTGTTTCTTGCCATTTTCATTTCATTTCTTAAAAGCTGTTTCAGTTTTCCCAGAATCTTCTCCACACTCCTGTTTGCTCTTTCCAAGAACCGTTTCCTGGAGAGCGAGGTGCAGCTTCTGTCACAAGATGTGCCACCAGCTGCAGTTTCTCTTGGCTTTCCACAACGTGTGTGCAGCTCAACTCTTGCAGCATTGCAGGGCAAATGTTTGAAGGATTTGACAGCTTGTTCTTTCTTTTCCTTGTGGGCTGGGCAGTTGTGCCATTGGTAAGGTTTTCATTGTTACTGTTTTACCCTAAGAAACCATGAGGGGGTACCAGGAATTGTCAGGGAATGCAAGCCGGACTGAATGCAGAGAAAGAATCTGCAGAGCCTGCAGCCAGAAATGGAGAGCTGTGTGATAATCATTGCAACATCCCCATGGGCATCTTGAAAGTGATCTAGAAGATGAAAATGCTCTGACAGAGGGCATTTGTTTCTGAGTTCAGTGTAGAGGATTCCACATCTAGTGCATTGGTTCATAAATCAAGAGTTCAGTCAGTTCATGGAAAGCACCAGAACAAGCACTAGGACTGGGACACACTGGGAGCCACTGGAAATGTGCTGGGGGTAACTGGGACCACGCTGGGGGCAACTGGGGACAAGGGTGAGTGACTGGGGCCCTGCTGGGAGAGACTGGGATCATACAGGACTCATACAGGGATCGTACTGGGAGTGACTGGGACTAATTTAGGGGCAACTGGGAGAACTGGGAAAACACTGGATGGCACTGGGAACAACGGGGACAGCGCTGGGGGCAAATTGTATCATAATGGGGAGTGACTGGCAGCAACTGGGCTCCTGCTGGGAGCAGCCCCTGGCGGCCCCGGGAGCCCTGAACCCCTTTCCTGGCCATGCCGGCCCTCCAGGCCCCAGAGCCCCCTTTTCCTTCACCCAGAGACCCCCTGGACCCCTATTCCTGCCTTTCCTAGCACCCAGCCCCTCCTTTCCTCAACACCGAGGACATCTGAGACCCCTATTCCCAGCCAGCCTGGGTTTTCCCACCTTTTGCTGGGAATGGGGACACCGGGGACCCTTGCAGTCCCCTTTGCTGACGATAGTGACACAATTAAGCTCGCCCAAACTCCTCCTGGATCTCCCCTAAGCCCCCAGTGGGGATTCCTGGGAGTTCCCCTGTGTTTACCCTTTCCCAGGACTTTGGGGGTCCCCCTGACCTGTCCGTGCACCCCCAGATTTCTTCCACAGCCCCCTGTGATGGTGGGGGTGGGGGCCGAATGCTGGTGCCCCCCTGCCTGCAGCAGATCCAGCGGTGAGGGGAGTTTGGGGGGGTCCCTGAGCATTTGGGGTCCCCTGGGTTTTGGGGTGACCCCCGGGCCCCCCAGGATCTCCCTGAACACGCTGACACTGCCTGTGCGCAGTGAGAAGGTTCATACCCGGCACGGGGTCCCAGCTCAGTCACCGGCATCGCCCAGGAACCCCCAAACCCTCCCGGGAACCCCCAAACCCCCCGGGACACCTCGACCTCCCCGGGACCCCAAAACCATCCCTGGGCCGTCCAAAAACTCCCCTTGACCACAAAATCCCCACACAGACACCCCCCAAACCCTCCCAGGACATCAAAATTCCCACAAGACCTCCCAGCACGCCCCAGACTCCCCTGAGAAGGTTCGGTCCTGGCAGGGGTTCCCCATCTCTGTCACCAGCAGGTACCCCAAACCAGCCTTGGGTTCACCCTGGGATTGCCCAATCCCCCCCTTTGGGAATCCCTAAAACCCCCCTGGGAATCCCCCCAAAATCCACCAGGACCCGAAAAACCCTGGAGATAGACAAAACCCCCCCAGGAATTCTTCAGGGAAGTTTATACTCAGCACGGGGTCCCCATCACCATCATTGGCATCACCCGGGTACCCCCAGATCCTCTCGAGACTCTCGAACCCTCCTGGGACCCCCAAACCCTCCCAGGTACCCCTAAATCCTCCCAGGACTCCCAACCCTCCCCGGGCTCCGCTGCCGGAATCAGCAGGAGTGGTGTTCGCCTCTTCAGGGGAGTTAGAGTGGGACCCGACCAGAGCGGGGGCCCTTAAACCCTAAAAATCCACCCTGGGGGGCAAAACATCCCCTACAGCAGCTTGGAGTGAGTCCCCCAGAAAAATGTCACTTAAAGCCGTCATGATCACCCCTGAAAAGGGGCTTGTGGGGCTGTGGCCCCACAAACACCTGAAAATGGGGAGGAAAAAACACCCTTGAAATGGTGAGGTCCCCCCAAAAATCCTTAAAAAGAGAAAAACTCCTCTTCAGAGGGGCCTGAAGACCCTTCAGGGCCCTCGAGGAGGGACAAGATCCCCTCCTCTGCTGGGGCCTCTCTGAGCCGGGAGCTCTTCCGTTGGCTGCCCTCGGGGGAGCCCCGAACGACGGCGGCTCCTGGGCTGAGCCCCCCTCAGCCGGGGCTGCGGAGGGAACTGGGGGGCCTGGGACGGGGCCTGGGGGTCCTGGGGTGACCTGGGGGAGCCTCAGTGGGTCCCACCTCCCCCTGTGCCCCCTCTCCCACCCCCTTCCAATTGTTCCCCCCAAACCTCCGCTCCCCCAGCTGGGTTTGGGGTGCTGCTACCAACACCCTGACCCACAGGGTGTCAGGTTGTGTTCTGACTCTGTCAGCAGTTTGGTTTTTTTGTTTGTTTGTATTATTGCAGTTATCTTTTAAGTTTTTCTAGTAAAGAACTGTTATTCCTATTCCCATATCTTTGCCTGAGAGCCTTTTAATTTCAAAATTATAATAATTTGGAGGGAGGGGGTTTACATTTTCCATTTCCAGGAAGGCTCCTGCCTTCCTTAGCAGACACCTGTCTTTTCAAACCAAGACAGATTTTGGTGCCCAACCTGCAGCCCGAGGGCATCGAGAGGAAAAGGGAATAACAGTTCTTGAGGAACCTAATTTTTGTGTGCTGCTCTAGAAACCTCGTTAAGCGACACCATGTGGTCCAGCTTACCCTGGTTTGGGTAGCAGCACATGGTTGTGGCTGTGCCAGCGCCCCCACCGACCTCCAGCCCTGGGAACCTGGAGCAAGCGGAAACCACAACTTTGCAAATGCTACCTGTGCCTTTAGCAAATGGAAAGAGAACTGGGGTGTGAAAAATAAAGCTTGTTTATTTTCAGAAAAACAGCAAAGAAAACACAGAACACATTTACATTGTAAGAATATTTGTAACAACAACTATCTATGGATCGTATATACCCAAGAACATATCTAACAAAAGTCTATGAAACGTATTTACAGAAGCCAAAAAGAAGCCCTAAAACCTATAGCCTAAAGACAACAACAAACTCCACAACGTATGTACAAAAGGGTGGCATCTCTGTCCGGGATCTCCATCATCCTTGAGGAAAAGCAAGAGGCACAGTCACTCCAATCAGGCAGAGAGGGCTCTTCCATCTGCCCCCAGGCTGGCCCAGCAAGCGCAGCACAGGCTGGGGATGGCCACCAGAACCCAATGCACCGGGTCCCACATCCCTGAGCAGGGACCACCCAGCCCAGTCCCAGCCTGGCAGCAGGGGACCCGCTCTGCCTGTGGGGACCACATGCCTGTCCTGCTGCTGGGATTGGTCTTCATCCCAAGATCATGGCCTCTTCCTCATCTTTCTCATCAATGTCCATGTCCTCAAGGTACTCTTCCATTTCCACGTCCATCTCCTCTTCCACATCCACCTCCATCTCTTCTTCACCACTCTCTTCTCCATCCACTTCCATCTCCTCCTCTGTATCCATCTGCATGTCCACCTCCATCTCTTCCTCTCCACTCTCTTCCCCATCCACTTCCATCTCCTCCTCGGTATCAATCTCCATGTCCACCTCCATCTCTTCGTCTCCACTCTCTTCCCCATCCACTTCCATGTCCTCCTCTCTATCAGCCTGCATGTCCACCTCCATCTCGTCCTCTCTCTCTGTGACAGCCTGCAGAGATAGCAACACCTCAGAGTGGGGTCCCTGTCCCACCCCATCCCCACAGAACTCCAGCCCAGCCGGGCAGCTGGGGGGTGTCCACCTCCATGGAATGGCACCGTACCTTCCTCAGGACAAATGTGAGCATCCTGCAGGGACGGATGACAAAATCCAGGCAACAGAGAGCTTTCAGGACTGATGGGAGCATCAGGGCGCAGGTGACAAGAAGGGTGACAGGGAGCATGGTGAAGGGTGAGCTGACACAAGGGCTGGCACAGGGTGGGCTGACACAAGGGCCAGTGGTTGTGTTGTGCTCTTTGCTGGACGCTGGAGGTTCCATCTGGAACATCACATCTGTGACATCACAGTGGATCTAAAGAGCATCTTGTTCCAAGCTGAGCAATCTTTCCCAGCCCATGCTGCTCACAGCCCTGTTGCCAAGGATGGGGCATCCACAGCCTGGGCCAGTGCCTCAGCAGCCTCCGTGTAAAAGAGCAGCTTCCTCAGATCCAACTTCAGTCAGCCTCCTGCAGTTGAAAGCCATCCCCCCTTGTCCTGTTGCCACGGGCCCGGCTGAACACTGTCCCCGTCTTTCCTGTGGGACCCTTCCAGTCCTGCAGAGCTGCAGTGAGGCCTCCCCAGTGTCTCCTCTTTCCAGGCTGAGCATCCCCAGCCCCACTTGGACGGCAGTCAGGTAGATCAGGGGGAGTCAAGGCTGAAGTCAAATAGCATCAGGAACTGAGAGGTGGAAGCTTTAGGCCCAGGTTTGCCTCTATAATAACAGTGGAGGGGAAGATGGTGGGACACTGGCTCTGTTCTAACCGGTGAATATTTTCTTTTTTTTTTTTTTTCCTTCTTTTCTGTCATGCTGATGCAGGTGTTGCTGTTTGCAAGGAAGCTTGGCACAATGTCCATTGTCTTCTCCATTTGTGAAACACCGAGCAGAGTCTGGGCAGGCTGATGATGCAGAGCAAAACCTGCAAATACACCGGTGATCCTGAGCCTGGAGGGTGCAGCTAAATCCGGCCAAAAATAATTTCTGGAAAGTCAAGCCTGGTTTACATTTTCTTGAGTTTGGCTATTCCTGAACCGGGGGAGGGGGCTTTCTGGGGAGGGGGTACCACAGGGGTTCCCCTCCCCCGTTTTTGGGGGGTCTCCTATGGTGCCCCCCTCCCCAAAAAGCTCCGCGGGCCCCCTGAAGTGGCTCCTGTTCCACCGGCTGGTGCCCCCTGATCCAGGATGGCCCCCGGTGAGTCTGGGGGGCTCAGGGGGGATTTTGGGGGGATTTTGGCGGCATTTATGGGCTTTGGGGATTTTGTTGGGAGATTAGGGGGAATTATTGGATTTTGGAGAGAATTACTGGGTTTGTGGGGTTATGGGGGTTTTGTGGGTTTTGATGATTTTGGATTTTGGGGATTTTTTTAGGGTTTTGGGGTGGTTATTTCTTGGCGGGTTTATTGAAATTTTTGGGAGTTTTTTTTTTTTTTTAATTTTGGTGTGTTCCACTGGGATTTTGTGGGATTCTTTGGTGTTTAGGAGTTTTTAATTGGGATTTTTGGGGGATTTTGGGGGGGTTTTAGAGGAACTCTGGGGGGCTTTGGAGTTGTCCCAGGGTGTGGGGAAGGGCCGAGAGGCACCAAAATCTGCTTTAAACCCCTGAAAGTCCCAATAAACCCCATGAAATCGCAATTAAATTTCACAAATTCCCATTAGAACACCCTCGAATCCCAATAAAAGCTCACAAAATCCCAATTAAACCCCACAAATCCCCCCCAAAAATGTCTCCAAAACCACAAGAAGCCCCACAAAATCCTCACGAGACCCAAAGAAATCTTGGCAACACCCAAAAAAACCCACAACCCCCCCCCAAATCCCCACTAAAATTCCTAAAAAACCCAAATCCCCAAAGAATCCCACTAAATGCCCCCACAATTCCAATAAATTCCTCCAAATCCCCTAAAATCCCAATAAACCCCAGAAATAATTCCAGAGGATCCCACAAAATCCCCACAAAATCCCAGTAAAACCTTCCGAACTTCAAAAGAAAACACAAAAAATTTCAATTAACCCCCAAATACCCCAGGAAAACAACTTCCCACTCAAAGCACCAATAAAGCCCCTCAAAATCCAAACTCCCCAAAATCCCCCAACTGCCTCCAAACCCAATAACTCTCCCCAAAAACCCCAACAATTCCCTGTAAACTCCCAACATGATTCCCCAAAGCCCAAAAAAGCCCCAAATGCCCAAACCCCTCCCGAGCCCTGCCTGGTCCCTCCGGTCCCGCCCAGGCCCGTCCAGGGCCGCGGCCAAAACTGCCCGGAGCGAGAGCGGAGGTCCCGGAGCGACCCCGGAGCCGATCCCGGGCTCGGCCTCGGGCTCGGCCCCTTTGGGGGATTTTGGGCCGAACCGGGCAGGTTTAGGGTGGGCTTCAGATCCCTAGCGGGGATCCCGAGCCTTTTCGGGTGGATTTTCAGCCCCTGTGGCTGATTTGAGGCCGAATCTGGTGGGGTTTAGGGGGGTTTTCAGACCCCTTTGGATGATTTTAGGCCCATGGGGGTGGGGCTGGGGCCCATTTGGGTGAGTTTAGGAAAAACTGGGCCCATATGGGTGAATCCTAATCCTGTGTGGGTGATTTTAGGTCCCTTTTTTGGGTGTTTTGGGCCCGTTTAAGTAGGGTTTTTTGCTTCTTTGGGCAATTTTAGTTTGAACCAAGCCTTTTTAGGGTGATTTTAGGTCTTCTTGTGTTGGTGTCAGGGACATTTTGGTGATTTTAGATACCTTTGGATGATTTTAGGCTGGACCAGATACTTTCAGGGTGGATTTTAGTCACATTTGAAAGATTTACAGGTGATGTTAAGCCATTTCTTGAGGGCTATAAAACACCTGGGGCAGTTTTAAGCCCCTTTGGTTGGATTTTAGAGCCCTTTGGATACTTTTAATCCCATTTGGCTGATGTCAGGCCGAACCATGTGGATGTAGGCTGCATTTGATGCCCTTTTGGGTGATTTTGGGTCAAACCGGGCTTTTTTAGGACAGTGCGTCCCCTTGGCCCCGGCCCTTTCCCCTCACGGTTCCGCCCTTTCCTCGCTCCTTTCCCCTCACGGTTCAGGATCTGGGAGCGGGGGAGGAGGAGGAGGGAGGGAGGAAGAGGCGCAGCGGCAGCAGGGAGCAGCCGGAGGAGAGGAGGG